>NC_064809.1:91380151-91720445 GCF_023721935.1 Panthera uncia | reverse complement strand
TTTTGAGAGAGAGAGACAGAGTGCAAGTGGGAGAGGGGCAGAGAGAGAGGAAGACAGAATCCACGGCAGGCTCCAGGCTCTGAGCTGCCAGCACAGAGACCGACGGGGGGCTCTTGAACTCACAGACTGTGAGATCATGACCTGAGCGGAAGTCAGACTCAGACGCTTAACCCACTGAGCCACCCCTCTCTCACTTTTCTCTTAATCCTAGGGCAAAGTAGCTTTCCCCACTAATGCTTAAACGTACCATGCTTTAATGCCTTGTGGATCACTGACAACCCTCTTTGCACATTTTACAGCTTGACTGATGTTATCTTGCAGCAACTCTGAAAAAGAGATGGTGAGGAATGAGGACAACTTCCAGAGAAATTTCATTGTAAGCTTAGATATAGCCAGCATTATTCTCTTAGGTTGAGGAAAGAACATTAAAGTAATATTCCAAGAGTCCATTTATCTGTGAATGTTGGGGGAAATTTTTGTTTCATTCCATCACATTTGGCATGAGATAAAGCATTCTGTTTCTCATTTACCAAAGTCATTGGAAGCTCTGGAATTAACTAATGCAATAGAAGGTTGTCTTTTTAAGTAGGGACTGTAAAAAACACAACAAACAAATAAAAAAACCAAACAGAGACTAACAACTTTTTAATCAGCAGTTCTACTACCAGAAATCTAGCCTAAAGAAATAATAAAAATGCACCTGGAGATATATGCGCAAGATGTTCATGGCATTTAATAAAGGGGAAAAAGCAGAGGAACCTAAGGGCTTACCAGTAAGAGTTGGACCAATAAGGTATGGAACATTAATTTGTGGAATTCTTTTCATCCTTGAAAAAGAATACAGCTTTGTATTTGTTGACATAATTTTGTGTGATAAAGAGCAAGTCATAGGCAGTATATGTAGTACAACTTCATTTTTCGTAATACACACATTGTTTACATGTTTGTGTGTAGGTTCATTTGTGAATGATATAGCTTTATGTTCATATACATGATTGATACATTTTGTGGAAGAATATATACTAGAAGTTACCAGTGGTCATAAATCTCTGGGTAGTAAAAATTTTTATTCAGTGAGCACATATGTTATATATTTTAAAAAATAAATCAAAAATAAATTATCTGGATAAAAAATATATTCTGAGATGAATCTTGTCTATTAGGAATTTTAACATTTAAAATTAACAGTATCAATTTTACTATATTTCTCCAATATTTTTGTGCACTAAAGTTTCCACATTTATTTCTATTTTTTATATGAGTTCAATAGAATATCTGTTTCACCCTAATTAAACAAATCCATTAATCAACTTGTTAGGTATAGCAATAATTATATAGGAACTGTATTTTCTGAAGGTGCAAGTTATATGTTATATGTAAGTGATGAGTCACTAAATTCTATTCCTGAAAACATTATTACAGTAAAAATAAGTGTAAAATTAAAAATACATAAAATTTAAACAATGTCAAAAAATAAATAAAAGGCACCAACAATAAAATAAAATAAAATCATTCAGCAAAAAGGAACATATACATAAAAAAAGTAAATGGCTGTTTATTATACTAACGTCTCTAAATTTCTATGCATTTAGGACATTTCAGAATAAAAAGTAAAAACAATTTTTAAAAAAGGGCCACACAACCAAATTATCCCTGAACCTCCCCAAAGAGAGTGGGAGAAATGACATTGTTTTTGACAAGCATTAATAAATCCATTTATAATAAACAGATCATTTCAGAAACTTGCATATATTAGAAAACATCAACTTTTTATGATATAATGAGCTCTTTAATTTCTTAGGGAATTATGAGGAAGATAATAAAGCATTTCTAGACATTGAAATAGAGTTTTTCTAGGTCGCTGATGAATCTTTCAAGATTTTTCATTTGTATTGAATCTCTGTTCTTGTAAATATAGCCAGATGAGTCCTGTGCCATCAATCAAATATCATCGTGTCTTACCGCTGCAGGATACATGACAGGCATTTTCTGCACGGGGGGTTTTGCCATCATTACACCAGTAACGGCTATTAATCTGAAATATCCCATAATCAGTGCTTCGGCTTCCAGGATTGTAGTTTGTAGCCCTTGTGTTATAATCACTTTCCCATTTGGCCACACACATCCCTGAAAAAAACTTATTTTTAGTTATAAATATCAATACCACCTGATTTATTTGTCATACCATAATCAGTTCTAATTTGCTATTCTATTGTTAATGACTTACTTTATAAGCATAAAGGTGTGTTTTACTTGTAAATATATATATACATCTATATTTAAGATTTTATTTTATTATTAAAATTTTTTTAACGTTTATTTATTTTTGAGAGACAGAGAAGACAGAGCACAAGTGGGGGAGGAGAAGAGAGAGAGACACACACAGAATTTGAAGCAGGCTCCAGGCTCTGAGCTGTCAGCACAGAGCCTGACATGGGGCTTGAACACGCGAACCATGAGATCATGACCTGAGCTGAAGTCGGCCACTTAACCAATCCAGGTGCCCCTAAGATTTTATTTTTTAAAGTAATCTCTACATCCAAAATGGGGCTTGAACTTAAAACCCTGAGATCAAGAGTTGCATGTTCCACTGACTGAACCAGCCAGGCATCCCCAAAAATATTTCAACACTTTAGTGAGAATCCTTTTGTTAGCAAATCATTTTGTAATGCTAATGAACAAGATAGCATACTTTCAAAATATTAAAATAGCTGTTTCTTCCATTGCTATTACCCTTCCCCTGCTCCCGTCTTGCAGGCAAGATTTAGCCTAGAATAGGAAAATCAACAGAGATGTTAAATGAATTTTAAAATTAATAGCAGATATGTACGCTGATGGAAAAATGCTTTTTATCAGAAAAACTAAGAATTTTCTGGGAGAAATAAATTTTCTTAAGATACCTAAAGGTGAATTTGGTTATCAAATTAGAATCTGGTAAACAAGAGATATAGGGGCGCCTGGGTGGCTCAGTCAAATCATCTGACTTTGGCCCAGGTCATGATCTCACCATTCATGAGTTAGAGCCCCTCATCAAGCTCTGTGTTGACAGCTGGGAGCCTGAAGCCTGCTTTGGATTCTGTGTCTCCCTCTCTCTCTCTCTCCCCCTCCCCCGCTCATCTTCTCTCTCCCTCTCTCTCTCTCTCAAAAATGAATAAACATTAAAAAAAAAAAAACCCAAGAAATATAAATAGGAAAGACTTTTTCATCTATCCATCCACTCATTCATTCAAAAATAGTTATTGGAGCGCCTTGAGGGCTCGGTCAGTTGAGCGTCCAACTTCTGCTCAGGTGAGTTTGAGCCCCAGGTCAGGCTTGCTGCCGTCAGTGCAGGGTCTGCTTCCGATCCTCTGTCCACCTCTCTGCCCCTCCCCTGCTTGCCCTCTCTCTCTCAAAAAAATAAACATTAAAAAATTTTTAAACAGTTATTGAGAGGAAATGTTTGAATTCAGCCTGAAAAATATAGTGATCACATTGACAAATATGGACTCAAATATAAAATAACTTTTACTTGGACATATCTTGAATTATGTGGAAGAAAATGAAAAATAGTCAATCGACTATAGTGAGAATAGTAAAACAGGATTTCAAGCTGCATTTCAGGGATCCTTACATACACAGTAATTGAGGGGAACTGCACTGAGAGTTCAACATAGGTTTTTAAAACTTTGCTGTTAAAAATCGCATGTCGTGGCAGGGAAATTTAAAAAGCAGAAAATACTCATTACTCTAGGCTCATTTTTTTTGGAACCAAGTTCCAAACAGGAAATACCTGGAGTCAAGTAGAAAGGACTTGATACATATTCCAGGCGCTCAAATGTATCTTTTAGTCAGACTTCATCTGCCACTAAACCTGAGGCAACTGGCAAATTCAGCTGCACTCGAAGAGTGCAGTGGGTCCTGGTGTACTTAGAATGGCATAGAATTTTGCTCTCCCATGCCCTCATTCCTTCTTCTGGCATATCTGATTCAAAAGACACGAGTTGATATTTGTAACAATTGTAAGCACACAGACCCTCAAAGAAATAAAAGAAGTCCATCCATTCAAAGCCTCTTTCTTATTACTCATCTTCTGGCTATTCCACACTCGGCTAACTACTTGCAAGTATGGAGAGTTAACTTACAGGTCGCCAGGCTGACACCTTTAAAGCCATCCATCCCAAGTTTTTTCAGAGTTCTGGCCAGCTCACATCTTTGAAAGATCTTGCCCTGGACGGTGACGGACAGGAGGAGAAGCCCCAGAAAAAGGAGAGCCTTCATGTTGACTAGGAAGCCAGATCTCTAGGCTGACCAGGGCAAGCTGGCCTCAGTATTTAACACCTTTTAACTTCCTTCTTCTCCTAGTCCTTTGGGGGCTCCACCCTTTGAGAGATGGGAAAAACAGGAACTGTTTATTGGTTCACTGACTTTAAAAGTTCTTTTTTGATATTTGAAGAGAGAGATTCTGGTGTCCTAAGAATTAACCTACAGGAAAATGATGAAATGGCATTAAAGACTTGGCTAAGGAAGACTTGGCATGGGGAAGTAGGGCTGTTTCCAAAGCAGGAATCATCTCCTATTTTATTATGAATTTGAGCAACTATAAAGAAAAATAACCTGAACGACCATGTTACACAACTGAAAATGGGGTCCAATTTTTTATTTTGCCTTCACTATGTTGTCTTCATCTTTTTCACTTATAATTATTTTATACACACTTTCCCCGAAAGCACATGGTACATTACCGATCGTTTTTAATGGGTATGCAGCATGATACCATATTGCTTAGCCATATTTCACTCTACATTTTTTGTTGCTGTGATACATTTTTTTGCTTATAAATCCATGTTTTCCTATTACAAATAAGCCTCATGTGAACAATTTGCTAACTTTTTGACAATGCCTTATCTCACATTTTGATGTTAGAACATAAGGGGTCATTATATACCAAGGGGACTTTATAATCAAACCTAAAGACAGGGAGCAGACTATGCCACCTAAAAACCTTCCCGTTTGGCATAAAGATTATTTTGAACTGAAGGCAATTGAGAAGCAGATCCAAGAAAGCTCTCTGCCCTCCGACTATATGCCTGAAAACAGAACCTAAATTTGTACAGAAGTTAATCACCGACAACCCTACAAGACAGCCCCAGAGGACTCCACAGAACAAATTTTACCGACTAGCTATTATCTTCCAGTGGCCACTAAATACTTATCTTCCCACAGTTTGCTGCCCTCGGAAGCCTAAACCTATTTTCCTCTGTTTTGTCACTCTTCTAAAAATGTATTGTTCTTTGGTGAAGATACTATGTAAGCCCAAATTCTAACCACCTCCTTGTGTTAGCATCATCCGTGCATTTCTCCCAAACACACATGAGATACACATGTTAATAAACTTATTTGTTTTTCTCTTGCTAATCTGTCTTTTGTTACAGAGCCCCAGCTGAAACCCTAAAAGAGTAGGAGGAAAATGATTTTTCTCCTCTGGTACAGCTTCTGCTGATGAGGATGGCACAGTAGAAAGCTGGATCGCTTTACTATCCCTAGAGACCGCAGTGCAGCTATGAGGGAACAAACAACAGACCAACAGAAGGTAAGAATCCTTACCACGTCAGTCTCCCAGATCTCTGACTCTAGTACCCAGTGAAGAGAGCAATACAAACATTTCTCTTTGTCCTTTCCTTTCTAAGCTCATAATGGCAGGAGAGTAACTTTGGTAAAATAGATCTTGAATCGTGAATTTGGTTTGGGGTTCCTATAGGTTATGGATTCTTAGCCTCCCAGAAGTTTTCATGTTTGCATTGTCTGACTTTTGTGTTCTTTGTCATGATGAAAATCCTGAGAATCTTCATTTGTCTTGTTTTATTACTAAGAACTTGGATCTGTAACTAGTGAGAATATTCTCTCTGGTCTTCGGCACTTGGGGAGGTGGGGTTGTGCAGGCTGTTGGGCTTGCATCAGGCAGCCAGCCAGCAGGCTAGGGTGCTATTGCCATCTCTGTTTTCATTCCCTTGTTTGTGCTGGGAAAATTCCCATTCCGGTACCACCTTTCAGGAAACATAGATTAGTGGATCTGTGAATTAAAGTGTCTCACTTCGTGGGAAACAGAACTTTCTTTACCACCTGTGACAATGAAGGTCTTTGCTTTCTTATACTATCTTTGGAGTGGTTCTGCATCTTGAGAGGGCTATATCGTTGGCATTCTCTTTGAGGACATCCCTGTGTCCATGGTTTGCCATAAAAGGCTTATTGATTTTAAGCCATAAAAATGCTTATTGGTTTGGAATCATAGTTGAAGTAGGTATACCTTTGAAAATTTGGACTTTTACATCTAAAGGATTTTTAAGAGAGCTCTCATCCTAAACAAATGCCCTGTTGGTACTTATAGGAAGATCAGATAAGAAAGAGAGAAAGGAAGGAAGGAAGGAAGGAAGGAAGGAAGGAGAGAGAGAGAAAAGAAAGAACAGCTATAGAAGATACATGGCTAGTGTGAGGGAAAAAAAAAACTTCACAAACTTCCTTAACTAGATTAGGAAGTAGAGATCAGACTCAGAACAAATGCTAAGAACTGCAAAGGACACTCAAGCAGGCATGAAAGATGAAAATACTGATAGCCGGGAACTAGCTTTGACAAAAGCACAGAAAAGGCACAAGAAGGTTTGACTTATTGTCCCTTACTCTGTAAGCAAATCCCATGAAGTCTAGGCCTTCCCATATTTTTGGCTTCTGCTGCAGGCAAAAAAATTCATCAGACTGTCCCTACCCTTAAAAACAAAAACAAAAACAAAACAAAAAGCTTCGTAGTAATTGTTAGGATGTCCTTGGAACCACAGTAGAGGGAAAGGCCATCTTGCCAGCGCAACCCAACGAGAAGTTGCCAGAACGAATTGGAGGTCAACCAATCACCGAGCGACAGCATGACCTGCCACGAAAAAGGCCCACCTGGACCTAAACCTGGAACCGCTGCAGCTTAAAAACCCCACCCCACCACACCTGGGCGCGACTTCTCTGACTCCTCTCTCTCTCTCTCCCTGAGTCACGGAACCTCGTCCGAGACCTTAGTTCCCGATAAAGCCTTTGACTGCTAAAATTTTTTAGCCTCTGACTCTTATCTTTACCCTGCTTTACCCCTGACCCTAACATTTGGTGCCGAAACCCGGGGGGAGGTAGTAGCTCGCCTCCCTTGGCTGAGCTCCCTCCTCGCCAAGCCAGATGCCAACTACCCTACTCACAAGCACCTACAGGAGCCGGTAAGTAAGACAGACCCCTCCTTCCCTCCTCCAACTACGGCTGACACCCACGAGAGACGTCTCGCAAGTCAGTCTCCTTTCCTCCGCATGCCGCAAGGCCCGCACGCCAGTAGGCCCCTTATTGCAGCGCAAGGGACACCTCGCCCTGCCACGCCAATGGGGAGTAACGAGTCTAAACCACCTCGATCTCTTACCCCTCCTCCAATGTCTATTAAAAAACTTCCGGCTCCTGGGCTTACAAGACGAACTTCGTCGTAACCGACTCATCCGTCTTTGCACTGTAGTCTGGCCTCAGTACAAATTAGATAATGATTCTCAACGGCCACCCGAGGGGTCTTTACAATACCAAATCTTAACCGATCTGGACAATTTCTGCCATCGGCTGGGAAAATGGGGAGAAATACCCTACGTCATGGTCTTTTGGGACCTCAGGTCTCGCCCCAACCTATGTTCCTCCTGCCCCTCTGCATGCATGCTCCTTGCCCACCCACAACCCCCCCGACAACCCCACCTCACCAACTTCCCCGATCTCTGACCCATTAGAGGATCTAGCCACACTGCCCACCTGTCCTCGCCCCCTTCCGTACTCCCAACCCCCAGCCGTCCCGCCCTCGCCTCCCATATCATCCCAAACTTGTGCTCAGGCCCCTCCCAGCGAACAGACCCCAGTGGCCATCTTACCTCTCCATGAGGTGGCAGGACCTGAAGGCCTGGTTCACATTCACGTCCCCTTCTCCCTCCAAGACTTATCCGCCATCAAAAAGCAGCTAGGGTCATTCTCGGCTGACCCCACCCAATACATTAAAGAATTCCAATACCTTGCCCAAGCCTACAGTCTCACATGGCATGACATCCATGTAATCCTCACCTCTAGCCTCACCCCTGAGGAGAGGGAGCGCATCCAGGCCACAGCCAGGGAACATGCAGACCAAACCCACATGACCGACCCCACTATGCCTGTAGGGGCCGATGCTGTGCCGGCGGCCGACCCCGATTGGAACTACCAACATGCAGGCAATGGTCACCAGCGCCGGGACCAGATGATCCAGTGCCTACTAGCAGGCATGAGGGCAACCTCGAACAAATCAGTTCAAGAAATAATACAGGACCCCAATGAAAACCCCGTAGCCTTCCTTAGCCGGCTCACAGAGGCACTTACCCAGTATACCAGACTAGACCCTACCACTCCCGCCGGGGCCACAGTATTGGCCACCTATTTTGTTTCGCAATCAGCCCCTGATATTCAAAAAAACTAAAAAAGGCCGAAGATGGTTCTCAAACCCCTATGGCCGACCTGGTAAAGATGGCTTTTAAAGTTTTTAATGGCCGAGAGGAAGCTCAAGAATAATGGCGATAGGCCCGTCTCCAACAAAAGGTACAATTACAGACCCAAGCCTTGGTAGCTGCCCTGAGGCCAGCCACAATAAAGCCCTCCGGACCACGGCCCCCTCCAGGGCCATGCTTTAAATGTGGCCAAGAAGGCCATCGGTCTCATCAGTGTCCCCATCCCAAAAAGCCTACCAGTCCATGCCCATTGTGCCAGCAAATGGGCCACTGGGAATCCGATTGTCCTAACCCAGGGGATGACAGACTCGCAACACCCCCACGTGGTGAGGCTTCACCCTGATTGGACTCTGCCTTCCAACTGCTGGAGATGGAGGATGATGACTGACGAGGCCCAGACTCAGTAACTCCGGTGACCCACACGGAGCCCAGGGTAAAACTCCAGGTAGCGGGTAAGTCCATCTCCTTTCTGTTGGACACGGGGGCTACCTATTCCGTCCTGCCGAGCTATTCAGGCCCCACCACGCTGTCCTCCATTTCAGTCATGGGCATAAATGGCACCCCCTCCATTCCCCCATGCACACCGGTACTCACCTGCTGCTTGGATGGCTTCCACTTCTCCCACTCCTTCCTAGTCATCCCCTCCTGCCCCGTCCCCCTGTTGGGCCGAGACATCCTCAATAAATTAGAAGCCTCAGCAACCTCCCTATCTGCCTTACAAAGGCAGATCAACTCCCTAGCACAGGTCACTCTACAAAACCGACGAGCCCTAGATCTCCTGACAGAAGAAAAAGGGGGAACATGCCTGTTCTTGAGGGAGGAACGTTGCTACTACCTCATTGAATCAGGCTTAGTTGAAACCAATATAGAACACCTAAAGGAAATCCAAAAAACTCTATCCGCCTGCCCAGGATCCTCAGACCCCCTAACCTCCTGGTGGCAATCACCCCTCCTAACTTGGCTCCTCCCCATAGTCACCCCACTAGTTGCTATCTGTATAATACTTATGCTCTTACCTTGTTTTCTCCGTTTCGTATGAAAATGAATTCATGAAGTTTCCCAGGTTGCATTTCACCAGATGGTGGTCCGGCCATATTCCCGAATTCCAACTCAGACCCCACATACCATGACGTCGCCCTTACGCCTGCAGGAAGCAGCCAGATCAGATCCGCCGCCCATTATCACCAATAAGAGATTGGAATGTTAGGATGTCCTTGGAACCACAGTAGAGGGGACGGCCATCTTGCCAGCGCAACCCAACGAAAAGCCCCTAGTAGCGTGCCAGAACGAATTGGAGGTCAGCCAATCACCCAGCGACAGCACGACCTGACACGAAAAAGGCCCACCCGGACCTAAACCGGGAACCGCTGCAGCTTAAAAACCCCACCTCACCACACCTGGGGGCGACTTCCCTGACTCCTCTCTCTCTCTCCCTGAGTCATGGAACCTCGCCCTAGACCTTAGTTCCCAAATAAAGCCTTTGACTCCTATCTTTACCCTGCCTTACGCCTGACCCTAACAGTAATTACCCTTGATTTTTTTTTTCTTTTTTGCTTAGCTAAACTATAAACTATTCAAATACATCAGTTTCCCTATTATTGTCCCTTTTCTGTTCCAGGTTCTTCTAGGATCCCACACTACATTTAATCTTTATTTTCTATGCCCCCTCCACTTTAAAAAATTGGGTTTTCTTTTTATTATTGAGTTCTAGATGTACTTCATATATTCTGGATGCAAGTCCTTTGTTAGACATAAGCTCTGAAATGATCTTTGTCCAGTCTGTGGCCTGCCTGTTCATCTTTGATTTTTGATAACAAGCACATATGCCCTTGAGTTCCTTCTTAGATAAACCCTCTATCCTTTCTCAGTCCCTTGGAAATATTAATCTTACCATGTCTTAGAACTGTAAGTATCCAAGGAGGAAACTGTTGGCTAAAGTAACTCCCAAAACTGGAAAAAACAAGTTTTTAAAAAACTTGATATTTCACAGGCTCCCTTGCCCAAAATTTAGTCTGCAGCCTCCACAGGATTATCTATTAAAGACAAACAAAAACCTCCAAAGTTTTCTCCACAAATATTGGTAAAAGCTGTAGCTATCTAGATGGGTAAGCTTAACTTGTCCCATCTGCCAGAATCACCATTTAGATCTAACTGTTCTTTTAGAAGTTTGTAATACAAGTTTTGTATTATTGTACTTGATATAAAATTTAAAAATTTCATAAAATATTTAAATAAAAGCCATAAGACTTCTGTTTTATCTGTCTGGATGTTTATGTGTAGCAATGTATGTATGTTATATAGATGCGGTATTTTTTCCCATCTGGATGGTATACCTAAAAACTGACTTGTAGAAAAGTTCTATTAATTGGCTTGAAGAAAATGTAAGCACTTACATAAATTAAGACTAGTCAAATTAGCTTCTGTTATCTCTACTAGAGATTTGAGATTATAAAATTGTAAATTCAACCTAAGAACAAAAGGTACAATAAAAATGATTTGCTTAATGTATGTCAACATGGCAGAAAAAGCTACGTGTGTAAGTTTTTGTAACTTTTTAGTTTCTTCGAGGAACTAAAGATATTTGGATCTGTTAACATGTTCTTTTTGCCAGATCAACAAGTTATACTATGAAAATGCATGTGTAGAAATTACAAAATGATATAATCATAAATATGCTAATATCACAATGTTAGTATGTAACAGTTCACAATTGCTTACTTCTTGGCTTTCACTGGAAATTGTTTTCTAAAGGTTAAGAATTCTAATGAATATATGTAAATGAAACCTACATGTAGAAATAATAAGGGTAAAGAAAAGAAACTTTAGGCAAAGCATACAGGGACAGTAAAATGTGTTTTTGGTAGGGAAAGGTATGAGGTATGAGAATACATTTTTGTTAAGGGGAAAGTAGAGTAATTTGTCCTAATTCAGAGGTTATTTAAATGTTATTTTAGACTAGAAAAAAACCAAAAGACAAAACCTAAATGGACATAGAAAGTTAGGAAAAGAGAGAGAAGCACTAGGAAAGGGAGGAAGGGAAGAAAGGAGGAATTGTTATCTTGTGTGGTCAAGCTGCTGCTGAAATTGAATGAATTTATTTTAAGGGCTTTAAAAGTGAGCTTTAATAGCAATAGTGTGCCTATGCAAAACTGGAATTTAATTTTCTCTCTATTGAAAGGAGAAATTTTTCTTGGATTATTGTAAAAGATTTTTCTTTACCAGATAAATAACTTGCCTGGAAAATAAGGACTCAGTATCTTATTAAGATAACTGCCTGTGCTTCATGTTCTTTATCAGGTCTTTGATTACGTAAAGATGGAGTCTTAGGGCACCTGGGTGGCTCAGTCAGTTAGCGTCTGGTTCATGATTTCAGCTCAGGTCATGATCTCACGGATGGTAAGATTGAGCCCTACATCGGGCTCTGTGGTGACAGTGCAGAACCTTCTTGGGATTCTCTCTCCTCCTTTCTCTGCCCCTCCCCCGCTCACACTCACTCTCTGTCTCTCTCAAAAAATAAAAAAATAAATAATAAACACTTGGAGAAGAGGAACTCAGAGAAAACAGAGACAAAATAAAATATAAATTACAATGAATATATCTGAGAAGTAAAAAAATCACATCTATGTAATAAGGAAGTATACTATAATAAATAATCAGAATTTAAAAAGGAGCTCTTGAGATTTAAAAATATGACCACATTAGTAAAACACTTTATAGAAGAATCAAGAGATAAATTTGAGAAACAGTCCCAGAAATAGATAAAAAGACAGAGATGAAAAACAGGAGAGAAACAATGAGAATTAGAGAACAAAGAAATCAAATATCCAATAAATGGAAATTCTTAAAAGGAATTACAGAAGAAAAAATACAAAATAAATGTGCAAAACTAAAGGACACAGATTTCCAGATCAAAAGGCAACCAAGTGCCTGGCATAATGGTGTGGAATAAAATGTATATCAATGCACATCATCATGAAATTTCAGAACAACGGGGAAAAAACAAAATCTTAAAACTTAAGGATAGTAATCTTCAACCCACAGTCCTATATACCGTCTAACTATCTAGTGTGAGAGGAGGAAAAAAAAAAAGCATTCTCAGATGTGTAAGGACAATAAAACTTCACTTCCCTGCACCCTTTATCAGGAAGTCTCTGAAGGATATGTTCTATTTTAAAAGCAAATGAGGGTGGCTGGCTGGCTTAGTTGGCGGAGCATGTGACTCTGGATCTCAGGGTTGTGAATTGAAGCCCCATGTTGGGTGTAGAGAGTACTCAAAATCTTTAAACAAACAAGCAAAAAAAGATGGTGTAGGATCTAGGAAACAGGGATCTAATACAGGAGAGAAGTGAATAAGATCACCAAGACAAAAGAAGAAGTATTGTACAACATTGACAGCCTTCCCATAGGTTAAAGAGAAGCCAATTCAGATTATAGCAAGAGGGTAAAGGGCTCCAGGAGTGTGGACTCCAGGGGGAAAAACCAAACTTAGAGATGGCTTGGAATGTCTGAACCTATTGAAGGGAGTTTGACAACCCTGGCGGAGACTTTGGGTAATGGAATAATACATGAATAAGTACAGGAAAAACTAAGCAACCAGAAAAATAAGGTAATTATTCATACCAATAAAACCCAAAACGTAAGCATGGTAACTCACGTATTATGGTCATCTGTGAGTGTTTGTGCATGCTTGTACAGAAGAACAGCAAGGGCAGGAGGAGTTGAGGGAGAGCTAAATCCTTACCTTCCTTGGTGGAAAAATAGAAAATGTCTATGATTGAAAATCAAGCAATAGTAGAATAAACATACTGTTGAGATATATGGCAGTAAATACTAGAAGTAATAGCTAAAGAAGTTAAAAAGAGATTACCTCTAGTGTTGGGTATTAAATGAAAAGATTAGGGCAATTTTTCATTAAATTTGATTAATTAAATTTCATTTCATTCAATTGTCATTAAATTGATAACATTTTATTTTACTTTAAAAATATACACATATGTGGCACAAAACAGACACTCAGATCAATGGAACAGAATACAGAACCCAGAAATGGACCCACAAACATATGGCCAACTAATCTTTGACAAAGCAGGAAAGAATATCCAATGGAATAAAGACAGCGTCTTCAGCAAGTGGTACTAGGAAAACTGGACAGCAACATGCAGAAGAATGAACCTGGACCACTTTCTTACACCATACACAAAAATGAACTAAAAATGGATGAAAGACCTAAATGTAAGACAGGAAGCCATCAAAATTCTCAAGAAGAAAGCAGGCAAAAACCTCTTTGATTTTGGCTGCAGCAACTTCTTACTCAACACATCTCTAGAGGCAAGGGAAACAAAAGCAAAAATGAACTACTGGGACCTCATCAAAATAAAAAGCTTCTGCACAGTGAAGGAAACAATCAGCAAAACTAAAAGGCAACAGACAGAATGGGAGAAGATGTTTGCAAATGACGTATCAGAAAAAGGGTTAGTATCCAAAATCTATAAAGAACTTACCAAACTCAGCACACAAAAAACAAATAATCCAGTGAAGAAATGGGCAAAAGACATGAATAGACACTTCTCCAAGGAAGACACCCAGATGGCCAAGTGACACACGAAAAATGCTCAACATCACTCATCATCAGGGAAATACAAATCAAAACCACAATAAGATACCACCTCACACCTGTTAGAATGGTTAACATTAACAACTCAGGCAACAACAGATGTTGGTGAGGATACTCAGAAAGCGGATCTCTTTTGCATTGTTGGTGGGAATGTAAACTGGTGCAGCCACTCTGGAAAACAGTATGGAGGTTCCTCAAAAAATTAAAAATAGAACTACCCTACGTCCCGGGAATTGCACTACTAGGTATCTATCCAAAGGATACAGGTGTGCTGTTTCAAAGGGACACATGCACCCCAATGTTTATAGCGGCACTATCAACAATAGCCAAAGTATGGAAAGAGCCCAAATGTCCATCAATGAATGAATGGATAAAGAAGATGCGGTATACATACACAATGGAGGATTACTTGGCAATCAAAAAGAATGAAATCTTGCTATTTGTAACTACATGGATGGAACTAGAGGGTATTCTAACCAAAATTAGAGAAAGAAAATATATGACTTCACTCATATGAGGACTTTAAGACACAGAACAGATGATCACAAGGGAAGGGAAGCAAAAATAATATAAAAAACGGAGGGGGACAAAACATAAGAAACTCTTAAATATGGAGAACAAACAGAGGGTTACTGGAGGGTTCGTGGGAGGGGGGATGGGCTAAATGGGTAAGGGGCATTAAGGAATCTACTCCTGAAATCATTGTTGCACTATATGCTAACTAACTTGGATGTAAATAAAAAGGGGAAAAAAAAAGTGCACCTATGTGATGAGCCCTGAGTAATGTACAGAATTGTTGAATCACTGTATTGTATACCTGAAACTAATATAACACTGTACATTAATTATACTGGCATTAAAAAAATTAAAAAGAAAAAATACACACATATGTTTTGTGATGAAAAAATGAAATAAATAAGCATTTTGGTTAAGCATCTGACTCTTGATTTTGGCTCAGGTCATGATCTTGTGTTTCATGGGATGGAGACCCATGTTGGGCTCCACACTGTCAGTTTGGGATTCTCTCCCTCTCTCCCTCTTCCCCTACCCCACTCACCTCTCTCTCTCTCTTAAAGTAAATAAAATAAACTTTTAAAAAAGTTTTTAAAAAACTCGTATTAATGGAGGGAGGCATTGGCATAGGTTTTGTCAGGGAGTGTTAAATAATCACTAGCCAATGAAGCAGTGCCATTTTCCCGAAGCTGTTAAGGACCTTGGGGGAGTAGCTGTACTCTCCTCTTTACTCTGCTGCTGCTGTCTCTGTGGAGTTTGGCCCAGGGGTGCAGAGGACCTAGTCTCATCTCTGCTGTAGCGGATGGCTCCTAGGACAATATGCAGGGGTGGAAGAGATGGGAGGGTAGGGGTAGGAAGGTAAAGGGGGAACAACACCATCAGGCTGTCCAGGGGCAGGTGATGAAAGGTTAAGGTGAAGTAATTTCGCACTCAGCTAATAGAGCTTCATCTAGCTGTGTAACAGCCTGTGCAACAGACCCATCGTCCCTAGCATCTGCTCCTTGCAAGCCCAGCAGCCTGGCCACAGGTCAGTGTGGCTTCCTGTAGGAATATTACCTGCCTCAGGAGCAAGGCTTGACCCTAATCCAAAGATAGCATTTTGCTGGCCCCTGAATTCATGGGTCACTGGCATATGGTAAGTGAATTGGGTTTGCCTAATCTATACCCTTGTATTTATTCCCCCACAACTTGGTGATCACTTTCCATTCTTTTAGCTCTCGATACCCCTGTAATTTAAGCTCCTGTTCTTTGCAAAAAAGATGAAAAAAACAAGATCATTTCTTTTGTGGGTCTCCTGCCACCACTCAAATCATTTAACTTTTGCACTTAATTTAGTCTACGGCCTTGCTGTTGCTGTGCTTTGAGTGAGGTAATGGATTCATACTGAGAAGAAATAATATTTAACATACACCAGAGGAATTATTTCTACTGTAATGCCAATGCTGTGCTACAGCAGTCTCTAGTTTCTGGGCTCTATCACAGAAGCATGACTTACTGAGTATGGAACCATCGTGAAGTCTGATCCATAGGACTAGCCTAGTAGGATCTGCCATACACTACCCCTGATTACAGAGGAGATTGTGCCATCCCTGATATGTGCTCTGCAGGCACTCTCTTCTCTGCCTCCACATCTGTTGTTTCTGCAATCCGCTATGCAGACACCGAAAGGAGTGCCAGGATGTCTGGTGAAATTATGGCATAGAGAAATGAGGCTGGAGGGGTGAGCAGGACCAGATCTAGGTGCTAATCCCAAAGACAGTGAGATTTAGGACGTAATCCCAAAGACCAGGGGAGACTATTTGTGAGTATTAAACTGGAGAGTAACAGGATCAAAATCTTTAAAAAAAAATCACTCTAGATTGGACTCAGGGGCTGTTGCTAGAGAACTGACAGGTAATCCTGATGGCAGACAATGGGGTATGGAGACAACTGAGGGTTCAAGAGATATTTAGGAGGTTTGAATAATCAAGATTACTGATCACCCAGACTATTTGGAGATAAAGGACAAAAGATAGATCAATAAGACCAGTTTTTGTTTATAAGATGTTTATGAAGTGTTAGTCACTTTAAATAAACATTACCTGTAATTTTTACAGGATCTTAGAGGGACGTATTATTTCCAATTTAGAGATGAAAAAAGTAAGTGTCCCGGGGGGCACCTGAGTGGCTTGGTCGGTTAAGTGTCCGACTTCAGCTCAGGTCATGATCTTGTGGCTCATGGGTTCAGGTCCCTCATCAGGCTCTGTGCTGATAGCTCAGAGCCTGGAGCCTGCTTAAGATTCTGTGTCTCCCTCTCTCTCTGCCCCTCCCCCACTCATTCTCTGTCTCTGTCTGTCTCTCTCTTTAAAAAAATAAACATTAGGGGCGCCTGGGTGGCGCAGTCGGTTAAGCGTCCGACTTCAGCCAGGTCACGATCTCGCGGTCCGTGAGTTCGAGCCCCGCGTCGGGCTCTGGGCTGATGGCTCGGAGCCTGGAGCCTGTTTCTGATTCTGTGTCTCCCTCTCTCTCTGCCCCTCACCCGTTCATTCTCTGTCTCTCTCTGTCCCAAAAATAATAAATAAAAAACGTTTAAAAAAAAATTTTATAAAAAAATAAACATTAAAAAAAAATTCTTTTTTAAATGTGTCCCAGATAAAGTCATTCACTCAAAGAAATACAGCTGGTCAATGACAGAGCTGGGAGTTAGACTCGGCCTGTTTCCATGGTCTTTTCAATGTACAATACTACCTTGTAAAAACTGAAGTGGAAAGAGAAGAAACTGAATATTGATACCCAATTCTCACCCCTTGACAATTATAAATTCTTTGTCTATCCCTTGTCTAATTTTAGGTCCTGACATAGTTTTGCAAGCCCATTTTATATATTTATTTTTAAAGTATGAGTTATCTCTAAGAGGTTGGTCTAACACCTCTTAGATGCCATGGAACAATTAGAGGCTATTTTAAAATGCATATTTCAATATGCTTGGTGTGTGAACAACTAATAAAATAATTCTGGATGGCTTTTTATCCTTTGTGAATACTTTCTAAATACACTATTCTTTCTGCTGTCTTTAAGCTACCACCGCAAATACAGTTAGAACTTTGGCTGGATCTCACTTCCCTGTTTCACATTATAAACATACATTTTCCTTACCACTTTGGTCATATTACAAAAAACCTTTTCTCAACTTACACAATAATTTGGCATTGAACATTGAGAAATTCTGATGAAATACCGAACTGATTTTTCAAATGTGTGATAAAATGCAGTCTTATTTGCAAAGACATGAACATGTTCCCATTTTGATTTCCGCATTCCAGAAGAGCATTCTGATTTCATTTCTTTACTGAGTATGGTCTTTGGGTTTAAGATTCTGTATGATCTTTTCATTTGTTCCAGTGCCAATAAATCTCCTTTCACTGAACTAGAAACCAGTGATTTCAGTCTGCAAATTAGCTCTGTAAAATCACAAAACATTGGAGAAAAAATTGTTGCAAATAGGAGAACAAGATCATATACTCGAGTGGTACTCCTCCTCCACCTTGACAAACATTTTATTGCTACCCTTAACAAGCAAATAAGACAATATGCTTAGCAAATTATTGGTAATAATTTGTATGCATACATGTAACGGAAGATAATTCTATCCTCCCTTCTGCACCACTCTAAGTCATTTTGGATGCAGCCATACTATCTTCTCATCCCTCCACCCCCAACCCCAGGTCAGCCACCTCTGTGAGGTGGCTGGTTGCTGGCATAGGAATAGTCTACTTCCAACTCAGTCAAGTAGGAATTCAACTCACAAACATCGTGCCATTTGCACATGAGTCTCACAATGACCTGACCCAAAGATGATGAGGGTTCTATTAGTGTCTTACGTATTGAGCTTGGAAAGTAGTTACCTTGATTGTTGATTCAGAATGATTTTCAATTAAAGAGTAACTTAGTAAATTTAGAAATGTTATAAAAATATAGAATGGTAAACTGTAACCTGCTCTTAAAAATGAGTAGATGTTTGGGGCGCCCGGGTGGCTCAGTGGATTAAGCATCCAACTTCCATTCAGGTCATGATCTCACGGTTTGTGGGTTCAGGCCCCACATCGGGCTCTGTGCTGACAGCTGGGAGCCTGGAGCCTGCTTCAGATTCTGTGTCTCCCTCTCTCACTGCTCCTCCCCCACTCATGCTCTGTCTCTCAAAAATAAATAAACGTTAAAAAATTTTTTTAAAGTGAGTAGATGTCTTAAAATCTAGGAACTTAAGATATTTTTAAGTTTCCTCATAGACGTATACTACCTTTTAAAACAGAAAAGTTGACACACACACACACACGACTACTAATTTTTGTGAAAAAATAATAGAAATAGAATAAATCTAGAATACATCTAGAAAAATTACACTTAAAATATCTTCCTTATGTAAGAAATACAGTCACTGCACACTACATATCTCTGTGGTCTATGAGATCTGGTGTAGACCTGAATTTCATGATGGAACTACTGACAAGGCTTTCCAAGTAGTCTCCTTACCTCTGGATTCTCTCCCCTCTCACCCACTCTGCACCCAGAGCATGTCAGCCTTGAACTCAGAAGACTCGGTGTTTGTATCACGCACATATCAACCACATGTTATCTATAACCTTATTGTCTGTTATTGAGGTTTAGTGACATATTGTCCATACATTCATCATCATGAGCTCTTCAAGGGCTTACTCTCCTTTTAGGCCACTCCCTCCACCTTTTCATTTGGAAGAATACTTATGTGTACAATATAGACATTCAACACAACTGATAAATTCACTGTGGAAAAAATGCATTCCACCTACAATTAAGGTGTTACTCTCCTCTCTTGACCACATGTTAAAGTAGGTTTCTGACATTACAAACCATGCAAGAAAGTAATACAAACCTACAAACAAAAACCAATCACAAACCATGAAAGGATGTGCTTCTCGAATCTTAGAGAACAATTAGAAAGACTGGAATTTTAAAATTCCAGGGAGAATTTTTTAAAAATAAAAAGTTAAGGGGCGCCTGGGTGGCTCAGTCAGTTAAGCAGCCGACTTCGGCTCAGGTCATGATCTCGCAGTCCGTGAGTTCAAGCCCCGCGTCGGGCTCTGTGCTGACAGCTCAGAGCCTGGAGCCTGTTTCGGATTCTGTGTCTCCCTCTCTCTGACCCTCTCCCGTTCATGCTCTGTCTCTCTCTGTCTCAAAAATAAAATCAATGTTAAAAAAAAAAATTAAAAATAAAAAAATAAAAAAATAAAAAGTTAACTCAGGTCTCTGGAATAAAGTAGAAATATGACCATATGTTTGAGACACAGGATTCCTCATGCTAATGTAGGTAAAACATTTTTGAAGGTATGATTCAACACTTCATTTAAAGGTAGTAAAGGGAAAAAAATCTCCACTTCAATTGCCAAGAAATTATCTATGAGTAATTGTATTACATATGAAGTTCCTGTGTAACATTTTATTATAAAATTTTTATTATAAAATCCACCAATTAATTCAATAATTAATAGAGGTTTATTGGATATCTTCTATGTAAGAGGCACTGTATTAATGCTAAGGATAGCAGGTTGACTGTTTTCTTCTACAGGACATGCAAATTAACAATTACAATCCAATATAATAGTTGCTTTAATGTTGCTCTGTACAAAGTGCTGACGGAGTGTGAAGGGAACCTGAAGTCTGTCAGGAAGAGACCGTGAAGGCTTCACAGCATTTCAGCTGAATGAGATTTTGAGGAAGAATAGGATTTTATTTGGTGGGCAGGTGGGTTAGGAGGCTCATGGTAGAAACTTTTAGTGCTCGCTCCTGTCTGGTTCTCTCTCCTTCCAGGCACAGAGAAGGATTATACTTTCCCACTCTTTTGTAGTTAGGCAGAGCTATGTAACTAGTTCTGTCAGCGGGCTAGGGGTAGAAGTGACATGTGACACTTCTAAGCTGAAGCATTTGATTGCTAGTGCAAAACATTCCAGGACCTTTTATCTGCTTTAACAACTAGTGAAGTTGTAAGTTATCAGAAGGTGTAGTTACCCGATGATGGAAACTGTCAGCCTGGGTGCCTGAGTGACTTTGTGGAGCAGAACCACGATGACATTATGACATGGACAAGAAATAAATTGTGTGCTAAGCCATTAAAATTTGGGGACTGTTTTGTTATTTCAGCATTGCAGATAGGGGTAAAGCATTTAAAAATAAAAGAAAGGAAGAATAGACCAGTTTCCCATGCAAAAGAATTTGTGCCTTCCAGGAAGTGGAATACAGCTCCACATTCCTGAAGTGTGGGCTGTGCACAGTGAATTCCTTCCAAAGAATACAGCATAGAAGGGGGTGGGGAGGAGAGATTAATTTTGCAGTGGAGAAACATAACAAATTCTACTTTGGCCAGTGGATCGAGATTAATATTAACAGTGATAGGTTATGTTGATAGCATGCACCCTAGATATGATGTGAAAATTGTACATTCCCTCTGTGGTCTTCCTCTCCAAAATACGTAACCCTAAGCCTAATAATGAGGAAAACATCAGATAAGTCCCAATTAATGGATATTCTATAAAATATCTGACCAATACTCATCAAAATTGTCTAGGTCACCAAAAACAATGAAAGTTTGAGAAATTATTACAGCCAAAAGGAACCAAAAGAGACATTACATGTAACATATATGTAACATAGTACCCTGGATAGGATCCGGGAACAGAAGAAGGGTATTTGGTAAAAATAAAGAAATCTGAATAAAGTAGGAACTTTATTTAATAATAACATATCAATATTGGCTCATTAATTGTCACAAGTGTACCATACTGATGTAAGATGTTAATAATGGGGGTGAGTGGGTATGGGGTGTACTGAAACTGTCTGTACTATCTTGCAATTTTTATGTAAATCTCATACTATTCCAAAATAAAGTTGATTTTTTAAATAAGGAGTAAGATAGAACATGGTGTGTTCTGTAAATTCCTTTTATTTTTTTATTTTTTAATTTTTAAGTTTATTTTGTGTGTGCGTGAGAGAGAGAGAGAGAGAGCACGACCACAAGTGAGGGAGGGGCAGAGAGAGAAGGAGAGACAGAATCCCAAGCAGGCTCAGCACCATCAGCACAGAGCCCGATGTGGGGCTCTAACTCATGAACTGTGAGATCATGACCGGAGCTGAGATCAAGAGTTGGATGCTTAACCAACCCAGACGCCCCTGGAAATTTATTTATTTATTTTAAATTGTTTTAATGTTTATTTATTTTCAAGAAAGAGAGACAGAGAGACAGAGCACAAGTGGGGGAGGGGCAGAAAGAGAGGGAGACACAGAATTCAAAGTAGGCTCCAGGCTCTGAGCTGTCAGCACAAAGCCCCATGTAGGGCCCAAACTCACGAACCGTGAGATCATGTCCTGAGCCTAAGGTGGACGCTTAACTGACTGAGACACTCAGGAGCCCCTGGAAATTTCTTTAAATTGAGGAGTGAAGTGAAGGGTTTTGGTAGGTAAGCAAAAGATCTTTTATGCTATTCAAAGGCCGGGTGAGAAATCTCTAGTAAATCTATGGATAGGCTTCAGGGGTATTGCAAAATCTCTGAAATTTTATGAAATTATATTGTGTATATGTATGTTGTTCTCAGAAGAAAGTCAAAAACTTTATTATTCATTTGTTCTTAAAGGGAAAAGGACCTAAAATATGTTAATAATCCTCACTGAAGACAATGTAGAAACTCTGAAATATTCTGAGCAAGAAAATTGACACAATTATATTTTTTGCATAAATCACTTTTTGGTAGTACAGACTAAGGTGATAGCGTGTGCATGTATTTGAAGAAGAAAGGCAGGAATAAAGGCAAGATGATAATAAAGACAGTGACCTTCAAACTTTTTGATTGTGGTCTACTTCGCATGAGGGAGAAATGATCCTATAAATTACCTTACCGTACCACTGTCACTTTCCTGAGGAAGAAGAACTGAGTCATTAGGATGAAATGTCATTTTTTCAAAAACCAAAACTTGATGGAATGATCTATATCTATCTATCTATCTATCTATCTATCTATCCAGATATAGATATATATCTACTTTAGCATTCAGGTTGTAAGTGTGCATCATTAGTTCATAAAAATGAAAAAAAAAAGTTCAGTTTTGATCAATTCATACTCTTAGGAGGACTGTGGACTGCAAATCATTCTTTGAGAGACGCTGTTACAATCTACAAAAGAAATAATGAGACCAAGATAGAAGAAGGTAGGAGGTACAGAGTAGAAGGGACAGATAAGACATACCAAGGGATCAGAATCAGCAGAGTTTTTTGATTGCTTGGAGGAGGAGATATAAGGCAGAGGGGAAAAGCTAACTTGATTTTTTGGTTCCTGGTGAACCATTTATGGGGAATGCAGGGTGGCGGATAAACCTGGAGGAGGATACAGTGGGTAGGAGATGATGAGTCTATTTTGAATGTTTGAGATCCCAAGTGGATACACCTGGGAGGCAACTGGATCCTGGGATCTTTCAGTTCAGCAAAGGGGGTCTGGGCTGGGCTCTAAGTTCCTAACTCAGGGAAGTGAAACATTCATATCGTAGTTTGATTTCTCTATCATTTACAATAATAAATAGGAATTCCAATTTTTGAAAGAAATTTGATAATACGTCTTAAAATAGACAATGAGGATGAGGGAGGGAAGAAGTAGAGCCAATTAAGAATCCCTGAGATATGGCAAGAGCAACTACATATTTATGATTAGAAATTCTTGCTGAAGGAAGTTTCCATTGCCTAATTTCTTGAAATTCTGTTCCATGCATCTTTGTATTTCCTTACCAATCTTTCCCTCTTTACATCATGGAATTTAAGTGTTCATTATTTGTTGCTGCTACTGTTGGGACTGTTTTACTTTTCATTGATATATAATCTACATCTAGCAAAGTTCACAAATTTTAAGTGTACAGCTGAAGGAATTTTTACATATTTCTGTGTAAATGAACACAACCCAGAAGGTTCACTTATGCCTCCTTCCAATCAACACTTCTCCAAAGATAGCCACCATTTTGATCTGCATTACCATTAGTTTTTCCTGTTCTGAGCTTCATAAAAATGGAATCACAGAGTATGTTTTCTTCATGTGTGGCTCACCTCATTCCACAGTATGTCTCTGAGGCTCGATAATCTGTTGCCACTCTGTTGCAGTAGTTCATTTTTCCTGTGTAATATTATCCCACAATTTGTATAA
Source organism: Panthera uncia (assembly GCF_023721935.1). Lineage (NCBI taxonomy): Eukaryota > Metazoa > Chordata > Mammalia > Carnivora > Felidae > Panthera > Panthera uncia. Next base: position 91,696,617 of record NC_064809.1, on the reverse strand, counting down.
ATATACCTCAATTTGGCCCTCTCTCTGCTGCCACTGCCGGTGCCTGCACTGGTGCCTGCCACCCCTCCTTGCCTCTCCTCTCCAGGCCAAAGGCTGGGGGACCAGAGCAAGACACAGGGATCATGTTCCAACGCAAGCTGACAGTTCTTGACAACAACAATCCTGCTGGCTTCATTCAACTGTAAAGATGAAACAGAAGTTAGAAACTTTAGGGGAACCTGGGTGGCTCAGTCGGTTAAGCGTCTGACTTTGGCTCAGGTCATGATCTCATGGTTCATGGGTTTGAGCCCCGCGTCGGGCTCTCTGCTGTCAGCACACAGCCCGCTTCAGAAACTCTGCCCTGCCCTCCACCCTCTCTGCCTCTCCCCTGCTTGCTCTCTCAAAAATAAATAAACATTAAAAAAAATAATTTAGAAACTTTATTGTTTGGCTTGAAGACCAGAAAACCAGACACTATTAGATTGAAAACAGGTAATTTAAGAAACATCCACAGCAGTGATTGGCCCAAGTTCTTTGAGAAGTATCTCAGAGGGGCGCCTGGGTGGCTCAGTCGGTTAAGCGGCCGACTTCAGCTCAGGTCACGATCTCGCGGTCCGTGAGTTTGAGCCCCGCGTCAGGCTCTGGGCTGATGGCTCGGAGCCTGGAGCCTGCTTCCGATTCTGTGTCTCCCTCTCTCTCCACCCCTCCCCCATTCATGCTCTGTCTCTCTCTGTCTCAAAAAAAAAAAAAAAAAAACGTTAAAAAAAAAAAAGAAAAAAAGAAAAGTATCTCAGAGATGTTAACTGTCCTTTCAAGATTCAAGATGACGAGAAGTAATTGACAGGCTTCTTGGCTTAGCTATTAGACTTGAATATGGAGGTAATGCTGAAAAGTACAAGGATTTGGTAGCTGATGATAGAAAAAAATGCTGACAACGCAGCTAAAAATGCAGAGCCATTGATCAATTTGGGTGTAAATAATCCCAATTTCAAGCCTGGTGTAATGACTTTGGCTGACCTTCAGATTCAGTGTCATGATGATTACCTGATAATCCTAAAGCAATTCAAATTTTGGTCCAGGATGCAGTTGTTAAAGCAAATCAAACAAAAGAGGACTTGCCTGTTGTTGTAGACAAACATATTCTTGGTTTTGACACAGGAGATGCAGTTCTTAATGGAGCTGCTCAGATTCTGTGATTGCTACATATACAATTGCTCAGAGAGCTGCAGACAAAAATTAATGAAGCCATAGCAGCTGTTCAGACAATTATTGCTTATCCAAAGACAGACCGCAGACCGGGGAAAGTTGGAAGGTGAACATTTTAGGATTTCAGCTTCTCACCTGCATAGTACAATTGGGAACCATCTATGCTCTGGCATGTGTTTGGAAATCAAATGTCACGTTTTTGAGGGAAGAATCCTAAAAAATTGATTATGTTCTCGAGATTTACCATCATCGCTCTTTCTTTAATAAAGTTCAGGAAAGTGGGGAAAAATATACCACAATTTATCCATTCTACTATTGGTGGATAATTTTTTCTTTTTCTTTTTTTTTTTTTTGGTAAATACGAGTAAAGTTGCTATGCACATTCCTGCACATGTTTTTGGTAGGCATATGCATGCATCCTCTTGAGTATCATCCAATAAACAGAACTGTTGGGTCTAGCACAGGTGTTTGTTTGGCTTTAGTAAATTTTGCCAGTATTCCCAAATAGTTGTGCATCCTTTCCCTTCCACCAGCAGTGATTAAAGTTCCCATTTCTCCACACCCTTCGTATTACCAGAACTTTTCACTGTAGTCCATCTGGTGGGTAGTATCTCATTTTTTTCATGTTAAATAACAGCTTTTTTTTTTGAGGTATAGCATACATAAAGTAAACTTCACATATTAAGTGTCCAAATTGATGTTCTGACATATACATCCATGAAACAATCATCACTAAGACAGTAAACATGTCCATCATCTTCAAACATTTTCTGTGCCCCTTTGTAATGTCTCTTCCCCCTCATCCTCACCTTCCTATTTCTAAGCAACCACTGATTTGCTTTCTGTCACTATAAATTCACATTTTCTGGAGTTGTAGACAAATGAAATCACACTGTAGGTACTCTTTGTTGTCTGGCTTCTTTGCATCAACAATTATTTTGAGATTCATCCATATCATTGCATGTATCAATAGTCCATGATTTTGATTGCTAAGCAGTGTTCCATTGTATGGCTATATCACAATTTGGTATTCCATTCCGTTCCCTTCCGTTCCATTCCATTCCAATGGACGGACATTTGGGCTGTTTCCAATTTGTGGTTATTGCAAAAAAAAAAAAAAAAAGCTGTTACGAACACTCGTGTCCAAGTCTTTGTATGGGCATATATTTTTTTTCTCTTGGGTAAGTACCCACAATTAGAAAGCCTGGATTATGTGGTAGGTGCATGTTCAACCTTTAAAGATATTGCCAAACTGGGGCGCCTGGGTGGCTTGGTCGGTTGAGCGTCCGACTTCGGCTCAGGTCATGATCTCAGGGTCCGTGGGTTCGAGCCCCGCGTCGGGCTCTGTGCTGACAGCTCGGAGCCTGGAGCCTGTTTTGGATTCTGTGTCTCCCTCTCTCTGTGACCCTCCCCCGTTCATGCTCTGTCTCTCTCTGTCTCAAAAATAAATAAACATTGGGGCGCCTGGGTGGCGCAGTCGGTTAAGCGTCCGGCTTCAGCCAGGTCACGATCTCGCGGTCCGTGAGTTCGAGCCCCGCGTCAGGCTCTGGGCTGATGGCTCGGAGCCTGGAGCCTGTTTCCGATTCTGTGTCTCCCTCTCTCTCTGCCCCTCCCCCGTTCATGCTCTGTCTTTCTCTGTCCCAAAAATAAATAAAAAACGTTGAAAAAAAAATTTAAAAAAAAAATAATAAATAAACATTAAAAAAAATTAATAAAAAAAAAAGATATTGCCAAACTGTTTTTCAAAGTGGTTTTAACACTTTACATTCCCAATACAAGCATGCTTGCCAATACATGGTGTGGTCTATCTTTTTAATTTTCACCATTCTAGTAGGTATGTAGTGGTATTTTAATTTGCATTTCCCCAATGATGAGTGATGTAGAACATTTTTTCATGTGATCATTTGCCATCTTCGGTTCATGTTCTTTGGGTTTTTTGTTTTCTTATTGCTGAGTTTTTTTTTAAGTTTATTTATTTTCTCAGAGAGAGAGAGAGAGAGCAAGCCAGGGAGGGGCAGAGAGAGAGAGAGAGAGAGAGAGAGAGAGAGAAAGCCCAAGCAGGCTCCGCACTGTCAGTGCAGAGCCCAACGTGGGGCTCAAACTCATGAATATGAGATCATGACCTGAGTGGAAGTCGGACACTTAATTGAGTGAGCCACCCAGGCACCCTTTCTTCTTATTGTTTTGAGCGTTCTTTATATACTCTAGAGACAAGTCCTTTAGCAGATACTTGCTTTGTAATGTTATCTCCTAGTCTGTGATCTATGGCTTGTCTTTTAGTCTCCTAACATGCTCTTTTGAAGAATAGCTGCTTGAAATTGTGATGAAGTCCAATTTATCAGTGTGTTCCTTTATGGATTGTGCTTTTGGTCTTGTATCTAAGGTCCCAAGATTTTCTTCTATATTTTTTTCTAGACAGTTTTAGGTTTCACATTTAGGTCTATGGTCCATTTTGAGATGATTTTTATATATGGCGATATGCCAATGTATGAATCCAGACTGATTTTTGCATATGCAGGCACGTGTGCACGCGTGTGTGTGCATACATACACACACACACACACACACACACACACACACACCTTACAGAGAAAAAACTGTAATTTCAAAGAAAATAGATTTCTTTCTGGGTGGTGATTGCCATAAGGGACATTTCCAGATGCACCTGCTCTTCTCAGTCAGGCTATTGAAATTTAATTCGAGCTGTAGTTGAGCTGTGTCTGGCTGTGTTGTGGTTTTCATCTGATGCAGTTCACCACTGGCTTCAGATGTTATAAGAGTGGGATCAGGACTTTCCTTTCAGCAGACCCTGGGATCTGAAAGCTAACAAGATCCTAGAGACCCACCTGGGCTTCGTGGCCAGGTCATCAGTTTTCAGAACTATGGAGTTATCTCCTTGCTTTACAGCCAAGCTGCCAGGTTATTGGCTTGCTGGGGAGATTATTTTGTTCTTCAGTCTAGTTTCCTTCTTCTGTGCTTAGAGATCTCCTTTGGCCATGCTGCCCATCCTCTGACCTTTGGAGGGAAGCTACCCTTCTCTCCATAAAGGTCCAGAATGCCTCAGAGGATTTTGTCCCAGCCTGCCTGCTGAGTTTTCATGCTTTGGTAGTTGGAAGTCTGGATTGCTTGTGAGGACTCCTGACCCATCTCCAGACCTTCATAGTTGGACCCTGGAGTACCTCTGGTGGATTTCTTTTCACTCTCCTAAACTGTTCCTCTTGACTCTAGAAACTGGCTGCTCTGAACTTGTGGGAGACTTTATACACCTTAGGAGGGGACCTCTTTTGGTTTTCCTTCTCTCCTCCCAACGTTTTGCCCACTTGCCCCTGACTAAAGACCCATAAGAGAAACTGAATGTATGGACACAGACTTGCTCTTGGCTGTGTGTCCTTGGAATTTGATCAGTCATGGCAGCCCATATGTGGCCATTAAATGTTGACTAAAATTTAGCCAGTTTCTCCTTACACCCATCTATGGCAGGTTCTTTTTTCGTGCTGTTGCTCCAGTGATGAGAGCAGCTGTATGTCTCTTCTCTCCTAGGAAGGACTCATTACTTTCAGAGTTTCTTTGTGTTTCTTTTCTATGTTCCCTGTGTCTTCAGCTCTCTAAAGCATTTTTAAAAAGTATGTTTGGCTTGTTAACATGACATTGACAGTCATGATTTCTGCTAAATCAGCAGAACTGAGATTTATTCTTAATAATTTGAGAATTGTGCCTTTACAAATAAATTTAGAATTTATGGCTAAATGGGTAACTAAGGTTAAGAGAGGAGAAGAAATTTGCCAAGGTGAAAAAATAAGGTAGCGGCTGTCTTAGCTCAGGTTGTCATAACAAAATACTGTAGACTAGGTGGCTTAAACAAAAGGAATTTATTTTTTCAAAGTTCTGTAGGCTGGAAGTTCAAGATCAGGGCGCTAACACAGTCAGGTTCTGGTGAGAGCTTTCTTTCTGGTTTGCAGATGGCTGAATTCTCACTGTATCCTCACATGGCAGAGAAAGCTCTTGTAAAGGTACCAGTTTTATTGGATCAGAACCGTTCCCTTAGGACCTCATTTAACCTCAGTCACCTCTGTAAAGGCCCCATCTCCAAATATAGTCGCACCGAAGGTTAAGGCTTCAACATAAGAATTTGGGGGAGACACAATTCAGTCCATAGCAGGAGTCTAGCTGAATTATAATCTAGAGCTTGTATTCCCAGCCTTTCCAGGGTAAAGACTAAGAAAGTAAATATGGGGTCGAGGGGCTCAAGGTCTAGTTCTGACTCAGCTATGAAGTCAGAAAATCCTGAGTTTGAATTCTGCTCTGTACTAAAACTGTGGAATCCGGGGCGCCTGGGTGGCGCAGTCGGTTAAGCGTCCGACTTCAGCCAGGTCACGATCTCGCAGTCCGTGAGTTCGAGCCCCGCGTCAGGCTCTGGGCTGATGGCTCGGAGCCTGGAGCCTGTTTCCGATTCTGTGTCTCCCTCTCTCTCTGCCCCTCCCCCGTTCATGCTCTGTCTCTCTCTGTCCCAAAAATAAAAAAAAAAAAAATGTTGAAAAAAAAATTAAAAAACAAAAAAACAAAAAAACTGTGGAATCCTCATTTCACTGAGGATCAGTGATTTCACTGAGGGATCCTCATTTCACTGAGCCTCAGTTTCCTAGGAGATGTGAGACTCACTGGGATCATATATGAAAAATGCCTATCTGTCTTGATTGTATCTATGGGATTTTAATTTATGGAGGTGCCTGGATGATGATACAGAGAGGTTAATTTCATTGAAAGATTTTATTGTTATACAGTTCCCAAGAGGAGGGACACATACCACCACACAGGGCCACAGGGGGAAGCACCCTGGTCAGGAGGCAGAAGGAATGAAGGAAAAGTATGACCCAGAGTCTTTACTGTGCTTTCCACAGGAAGGATGGAATGAGGCAGGGTAAACAGCTTGGATTGACTAGTTTGAATAAATTCAGTGGGCTCTGGGCTATGGGATGGTCTCTAGTTGTTTGGTACCTGGCCCTGGGGTGATTTAAGGCAGGAGAAATATTGGCTTGGTACATGAGAATTAGATATAGAAGAGGGTTAAGAGTACGGGCACTGGATCAGTATGTCTGCATATGAAAGGTGTGTTCTCAAGCAAGCGATTTACTATCTCTAGGAATTAGTTATCCCTGGAAGGAGCAGCCTCTCCCCACCCAGCAAATCCCCCAACATGTTAAACCATCATAAAATTTGAAAAATAAAGACATGATTAATACACTCTCCCAGTTCTTGGAATATTAGTACGGGCTTTATGAGTGCTTACTCTCTGTTTCACAGTCCCTCCATTGACAACCCCACTCTCACCTCAGCAGCTTCTGAAAGATGATTCACTTTTTTCCTCTGGCCTTTGTTTCTCTCTTTCATAGCCACATTTGATGCACCTTGCCTGAATGAGGCTTAGAGCCTTATTAAGAGGAAGCCCTTCTGGAGTGGAAGGGCATGAACATGTAATAAGAATAGTCTGTTGGGGGCCAAATTGTTGAGGGATAGACATCCTTATTCTGGAGCTGGAAGAAAGGGAGTCCTAGTTTGAGGCCCCATAGGACATCAACCATGGGTCATTATATATAAGCATCCTGGCAACAGAGAAGACAAGCAGAAAATCTATTCCCCTTGACTGAACTGCCCACACGTTTCAGCAATAACTGGTCTTCAGACTGGTGAAAGGGACAGTCTGTTAGGTTCCCCCCAAGAAAGACTAAGGCTTAGCAACAGCTCTGACGAACAGGTTATTTTCTTGAGTTACCTGGACTGTCCAGCTTCAGGATAAAGTAGGGATAAAGAGGACAGATACTCTAGAGTGAGTAAGTGTCCTTGGATTCCTTGAACATCAAAGAAAAAGATGCGTATAGAAGATAGAACAATTTTCTGTTAAAATGACCAAGTAGGGCTTTAATTGGTAAAGCACCACTCAATGTCAAAGCAGGACACTAAGAGAGAACACCGTTCAGGATATAGAATTATGAAACCCAGGTGCTAGATACATATTTTTTTATTTCAACTCCATCCTACCATGAAAAGGTTAGCCATGGTTGAATTAGCAACAACAGAGTCCACAGTTCCAGTGAGCGATATAAACTTGGCTCTAGGTACATCATACATATTTGCCCAAGTAACATCCCCAAAAGAAAGATTAAGAAGCTGTACCTAGCTCTATGATCCTGGCCAGTTATTCATCCTCTGTGAAGTTCAATTTCCTTCTGTACACCCTGAGAATAGTAATGTTTACTTTTTGAGATTATACCAGGAAGATTATAGCAAAGTTTAAACAGTCAATAAATGATAGCTCCTCCTCTGTCCCCCTCCAGTTCTCTTTCCTCTATAAACATAAAAATAAGTTATTATAAAGTAACCAGAACAATTAAACTGACACAAAGTGAGCACTTACAGTGCACTAAAAATTAGTCTAAGTGTTTATGTGTCTGATCCCATGAATCTATGAATTTAATAGCCTCTTGAGAAAAATCCCAGACTTCGAATACATCATATGCCATAACATTTACATATAACACTCTCCTGACTGTCTGAATAAACCACAAATCTAAATAGACAAGAGTAAGATGAAAAGATTTTTATCATAGTTGACTCAATCTGCTACTAGAATAAGAATGACAGAAATCAGAGACTATTGTTGCCTTCATGGCATCTGTTTATTAATTAATTTTAGAAATTTTTGAGGGAAAAAAAAACAATAAAAAGATACCAGCTAGAAACACAGCTCTCAAAAAGTGTCCACAGTAATCAAGACGGTATGGTAGTGAAGAAGAGATAGACACACAGATCAATGGACCAGAATACAGAACCCAGAAACAGACACAAATATACTCAGTTAATTTTTGACAAAGGAGCAAAAGCAATTCAACCTAAGAGGGATAGCTTTTTCAATAAATGATGCTGGAGTGATTGGATATCCATTGGCAAAAAATAAAACAAGACAAAATAAATCCCCACAACCTAAACCTCACATCTTCTGCAAAAATATACTCAAAATGGATCACGGACTTAAATGTAAAACTATAACTCGTAGAAAAGAACACATGAGAAAATCTTTGACATTAGGACTAGGTAAAGAGTTCTTAGACTTGACACCAAAAGCGTAATTCATAAGAGGAAAAATAGATAAATTGAACCTCATCAAAATAAAAACATTTTCCTCTACCAGAGATCCCATTAAAAGGATGAAAAGACAAATTACATACTGGGAGAAAATATTTGCAAATCACTTACCACACAAAAGCCTTTTATCTAAAATGTATAAAGAACCCTCAAAATTCAACATAAAAAAATAAATAATCCAATTAGAAAACTGAACACTGACACAGAAAAGACATTCACAGACATTTCACCAAAGGGGATATACAGGTGGCAAATAAACACATGAAAATATTTTTCAACATTATTAGCCATTAGAGAAACACACATTAAAACTACAATATCAATACACATAAGAATGGCAAAAAATAAAAAATATCAATAACAGCACATGCTGAAAAGAATGCAATCATACATTGATTGTGGGAATGTGAAATATTACACCCATTCTGGAATATAGCCCAGTCATTCCTATCAAAATTAAAAATGGATTTACCATACAGTCCAGCAATCCACTCTCGGGTATTCATCCCAGAGAAATGTCTTGCTTCCACATAAGAACTTGTACATGAATGTTCATAGCAACTTTATTCTTAATAGTAAAACCTGCAAACTATCCAAATTTATTTTAAAGGATGAATGGTTAAACAAATTGTGGTGTGTCTACACTATGGAATACTATGCAGCAATACTATCAGTAAAAAGAACAGATTACTGATACACACAACGGAAGTTTAGAGGAACTTCAAGGAATTTATGCCAAGTGAAAAGAGACAATCTGAAAAGGATATATACTGGATGGTTCTACTTATTTAAGATTGGTGAAATAACATAATAATAGACATGGAGAATAGAGTAGTGGTTGCTAAGGGTTTGGGATGATACTCTAAAGTGGCGAAAGGAAGGAGTCTCATTGTGATCGGTACAGTTGAAAATCTTGGTTGTGGCAGGATTATCCAAGGGCCCTATGAGAGAAAATACCATAGGGCCACACACACAAACACAAGTACATGTATACCTGGTGAAATTTAAATAAGCTCTGTAGATTGATGAGTGTAAATATTTTAACTTTGATGTTATACTATAGGTGTACAAAGTATGAACACTGGAAGAGGCTAGAGGAAGATTACACAGGACTCCTCTGTATATTCCTTTGCAAGCTTCTATGCATTTATAACTATTTCAAAATAAAGAGTTTTTTTTAAAGCAGCCATGGACCTTTATTAATTTTTTTTTTTTTTGAGAGAGAGAGAGAGAGAGAGAGAGCATGAGAGGGGGAGGGGCAGGAAGAGAGAGGGACAGAGGATCCAAAGCAGGTTCTGTGTTGACAGGCTGACAACAGTGAGCCCAATGCAGGGTTCGAACTCACAAACTATGAGACCATGACCTGGGCCAAAGTTGGACACTCAATCGACTGAGCCACCAGGTGATCCATGGTGCTTTGTGAACCCTTAAACATATATAATTTATTTATGATAAATAGGTTTGCCAGATATACCAAAAAGAGTTTTATATTTGTTAAATTTTCCTGAAATTAAAACCCACTCCCTTGTCTTCCCTTTCACTGAAAATCTCTCAACAGAATTATTTTGACAATTAGAAGTTGGTATGGATAAAACAGGCCAGTGAGAAATATATTTCTAAGGTTGCCAACTGGCCATAAATGAGCTGGACATTCTATCATTTTAGCAAGAAGAAAACGACAAGCTGGGGATGAAAGCGTACCTTTTATCTTTAAAGTTTTTCCTGTATATATTGCAGGTTGCTTGGACCTCAATATTGTTTCCATGTTTTATATATTATTTATTTATTTATTTATTTATTTAATTTTTATTTCATTTTATGACAGTAAAAAGAACATCGATGTTGCAGAATTGTGATAGAATTGTTTTAAAAAAAGAAAGTGAATTCTTCTGCCTAAAATCAAAATAGTTTCTAATAAAATATTATTATTAATCAATATTATTATATTATTACTATATTATTATTATTATATTCATCAATATTAATTTTTGGAAAGCAAATGAACTAATTCCAAAGTTCGTACAGAAAAATGGGTTTGGTGATTTTAAAATACATCTACAGTTTCTTTAGGGAATGGAGTTTAACTCCCCTGTCCTTGAGTGTGGCTAGACTTCTAATGACTATGATAAAGTGACAGTGTGTCATTTCTGAGACTAAGTCATAAAAATTATGTGGCCTCCTTCTTGCTCTCTCTTTTTAGATCACTTGCTTGGGGAGAAATCAACTGCAACACCGTGAGGTTGCTCAAAAAGTCAATGGAGAGGTCCATGTGGTGAAAAACAGGCCTTCTACCCAAGTCCAATTAATCCTTCAGGTCCCATCAAACTTTCAGATGACTTTGGCTTCAGCTGATATCTTGACTACAACCTCATGAGAGAGCGTGGGCCAGCTGAACCCAGCTAAGTTGCTTCCAAGCTCCTGACCCACAAAAATGGTGACATTAGTAACTGTTTATTATTTAAGTCACTAATGGGAGTAATCTGTTATGCAGCAATAGGTAACTAACATAATGAATAAGTAATAACAGCCATGAAATCTTAAGAGAAAGAATAATAGGGACGCCTGAGTGGCTCAGTCAGTTAAGTGTCTGACTTTGGCTCAGGTCATGATCTCACGGTTTGTGGGTTCGAGACCTGTGTCAGGCTCTGTGCTGACAGCTCAGAGCCTGGAGCCTGCTTGGGATTCTGTGTCTCCCTCTCTCTCTGCCTCCCCCCCTCGCACTCTGTCTCTCTCTCTCTCTCTCTCTCTCAAAAATGAATAAGCATTAAAAAAAAAAAAAAGAAAGAACAAGAATAAAAAAGGGGAATTAACCTGATCATATTGTAAAACATATTCTAAAGCTTCAATAATTAAAACAATCTGCTACTGGCATAAGAATAGACATACAGATCAAAGAAATATAATAGAAAGTTTATAAATACACATATCCATGTGAAAATTTAGTATATGGTAAAGGCAACATTTCAAACCAGTGGGAGGAAAGATGCATTTTAACAACTGAGGAGCCAGCTGGAAAAGTAAGTTGGATCCATACTTTACATTTTATAGTAAAACTAAATTATTAATAGATCAAATATTTAAATATGAAATATGAAAAAAGGGTTAAATTATGAGAGAATAATAAACATTTCTGACTGGAAATTCAAAAGCTTTAGAAGAAAAGCTTGATAAGTTTGACCACACACACACTTTCTGCATGGCAAAAACATTATGGACAAAGACAAATAACAAACTGGAAAAATATTTGCTGCTCATACCACAGATAAAGCACTTATATTCTTAATTTATAAAGGGCTCTTATGAATCAATAAGAAAAAGACCAACAACCGAATAAAAAAATGAGTAACAACTGTCAAACAAGTAAATATATATGGTTTTTAAACTATGAAAAGAAGCTTAATGACATTCAGTACAAGAAATGTGAATTAAATCACAGAATGATATCACTTTTGATCATACTGCCAAAGAAAAAAAATCTTGATAAAACCCTATGTTGGCAAGAGTGTGGAGAAACAGACACTCATGTGCATTACTGGCGAGAGAGCGAATTGGTATCATCTCTGTAAGATAATTTTGGCAACTTTTTTATTTTGTCCAAGCTACAAATAGACTCTAGAGAAACTGGAACCTTTATACACTGCTGGTAGGAATGTAAAATGGTGCAATCATTTTGGAAAATAGTCTCACTGCTCCTTAAAAGGTTAAACATAGAATTACCTTATGACCCAGAAATCCAACTCCTAGGTTCATTTCAGAAGAAATGAAAACATATGTTTACACAAAAAATTGTACACAATGTTCATAGCAGTATTCATAATAGGCAAAAAGTGTAAACAACCCAAATGTCCATCAACTGATGTATGTTAAATCAGTGTATTATATGGTCTATTAATTATGCCTCAGTAAAGCTGTTATTTTTTTTAAGTAGCCAAAGAGAAAGACTTCTTACATATGGAGGGACAAAGGATGACATCAGAATTCTTGTCAGAAACAATACAAATAATGAAGACATTGGAAAACATCTTTGAACTACTGAAAGGCAAAAACTAGTCAATCTAGTATTCCATTTACAGAAATGTATCTTTCAAAAATGAATGTAAAACATCACACTTCTAAGTAACACTTGGGTCAAAAAAGAAGCCTCAAGAGAAACGTAAAAACAGTTTGAACTAAATGAAAATAAAAAATACAACTTATCGGGGCGCCTGGGTGGCGCAGTCGGTTAAGCGTCCGACTTCAGCCAGGTCACGATCTCGTGGTCTGTGAGTTCGAGCCCCGCGTCGGGCTCTGGGCTGATGGCTCGGAGCCTGGAGCCTGTTTCCGATTCTGTGTCTCCCTCTCTCTCTGCCCCTCCCCCGTTCATGCTCTGTCTCTCTCTCTGTCCCAAAAATAAATAATAAAAAAAAACGTTGAAAAAAAACCCCAAAAAACAAAACTTTAAAAAAAAAAATACAACTTATCAAAATTTATAGGACATAGTAAAAACAGTGTTTAGAGAAAAATGTATAGCATTAAGTACATATATTATTAGTAGGGAGGATCTAAAATAAAATATCTAAGCTCCCACCTTAGGAAACCAGAGAAAGAATAATTTAAGCCTAAGGTAAGCGGGAAAAAATATATAAATTAGAGCAGAAGTCAATGAAATTGAAAATAAGAACACAACAGGGAAAATCAACAAAACCAAGATCTGGTTCTTTGCAAAGATCAATAAAACTGATAAACCTCTACGAGGCTAAAGTAAACGAGCAAGAAGACACAAATGACTAAATTCTGATAGATGTGCTGATTAGTATAAATACTGATGCAAGAATGAACCTTGAAAACATTATGCTAAGTGAAAGAAGCAAGTCACAAAGAATTGCATATTATATGATTCTATTCATATAAAACGTCCAGACCAGGGAAATACACAGAGAGACAGAAAGTAGATTTGTGGTTGAGTAGGACTAGGCAGGGAGAGAGGTGGGGATAGCTAAAGGGTATCTGGTTTCTTTTTGAGGTGATGAAATGTCCTGAAATCAACTTTGGTGATGCATATACATATGTGAATTTACTAAAAACCACTGAAGCATACACTTTAAACTAGAATTGTATGATATGTGAACTATATCCAATAAAGTGTCTTAAAAAAAAAAAAAGCAAGGTGCAAAACATTGTGTATAGCAGGCTAATATTTGTGTAAGAAAAGATGAGGGGAAGGTGACCAAATATTTCAGCACAAAATGCTTATCTATGCATGGTATTTCAGGGGGGAATTAGGAAACTGAATGTATTTCTTGCCTCTAGGGAAGAGAACTATTTGGAAGAAACTTTACATTGTATTCTCCTTTTGCATCTTTTGAAGTTTCACCATGTACAGTATTAATAGGCAGATTTACTATAAAGCTAATGAAGTTTAAGATTTCGGACCCCTCACTTACCTGGGCCCTTCATAAGACCCTAGGAGACACCCTAATGATATGTCTACATGGACATATGTTTTTGTAAAAATTGCAAAAATGAGATATGCTTACTTCAAACAGTTAATCTTGCTGGTTCTTTCCACTCCAAATTCCCCTCCATTTACTTCCCCTTTTATGTGATGTGTGGGGGAGGCAGAAAGGGGAATCTGGCTGTAAACATTTTTGGGATATTGTTAAGGGAAAGTAGACTCAAGAAATAACTTTTAGTTTGGGTTCTGTGAATAGCCATCACTTCCTACAGTTAATTATTGCTAGTTGATCTGCTGTAGAAATGACTTCCAGAGATACTCTTATCCACTGTGCCAATTCATCTAGCATTGCAATAAGAAGATACAAGGATGGAAGTTATATTGCACAACGAACACGTCCTACTGCACTTGGCACCATAAATATATGGCTATAAGAAGAGAAACAAGGTTTGAAAGGCAGAGTCACAAGACCATCCGGGAAAATTTTTTCCAGTTGTCAGAATACAATTTAAAAAGGATTTTTTTTAATGTTTATTTATTTTTGAGAGGGAGAGGGAGAGAAAGCGATCGAGCAGGGAAGAGAGACAGAGAGGGAGACAGAGGATCCGAAGCAGGCTCCACACTGACAACAGAGAGCCCAAGGTGGGGCTCCAACTCATGAACCACAAGCTCGGTGCTGACAGCTCAGAGTCTGGAGCCTGCCTCAGATTCTGTGTCTTCTTCTCTTTCTGTCCCATCCCCACTTATGCTCTGTCTCTCTCTGTAAAAAAAATTAAAAAAATAAAAATAAATAAAAACAAAGGTTTTAATATTGGCACAAGAGTGTCAAAATATTTGTATCAACTTCATGCTTTATTCCAGGCAAAGGAAGTTGCACAATGTAAATACATGAAGACTTTAAACAGTTCAATTCATTTAGTGAAATGTAAGTAGTTTACACGGTTAGAATATAGGATGCAAACCGTGCACAGCCAGAGAAGATACTGAAATATAAAAGGGTCAGATGATGACAAAGGGTCAGGTTAAGGAGTTTCAATTTTGTCCTATATATAATGTTCTTAATTTTATATGAGCATCAGAAGTTCCCTGAACTACTTTGAAACTCTATGCAAAATGTTATATGTGCATAATGTACATTTATCTAGGGAGAGAGTCCATAATTATTGTCTAGGATCTCCTAAAGGTTATTATTATCCTTACTGCCATGAGTATCCACTGAAGAGGGAGTTACAGGATTCATTCACCCAAGAACTTTTGTGTGGGTTTACTATATTTCAGGTATGGTGCTTCCTTGGCTAAAGTGTGGAGGTTGATTTGGAAAAGAAGTAGGGCTGGGATGTAGTCACGGGAGGGCAATTTATAGACTTTAGTAAGGCAAGCGATAATAAGATGAAATAAGATCAAAAGAGATACGGAAAACTTTAAGAAGGTAAAATCAATAGGATTTGCTCTCCAATTGGCCTTGGGAAAAGAAAGAAAGGCAGATGTTACTCTTAGTTTTCTAACTGAGATAAATGAGGATGCTATGACCAAGATGGAGTGTCTTCACCAAGAGAGAGAGTAGATTTAGGTATAAATATTATGAACTCAGTCTTGGACATGTTGGTTTGAGTAGCTTGTGGGATTTCAAAGAGAAGATGTTTCTATTAGGATTTATTAGGATCTAGAAAGGAGAAGTCTGGGGTAGAAGTGAGCATCTCAGGGTCATTATAAGGCACAGCCGAAACTATACGAGTAGATGAGATCCGCTGAGAAAGTCAAACAAGAAGAAGAATAAAGAAGAGCTCTGGGAAACACCATTTACATCCAGTCAGATTATTATGAAGAACTTTAAAGACAGATTGAGAAAGACTTGGCAGAAAAGTACGTAAGTGAGGACAACATGGTGTTCTCACATGGTGTTCATGGTGAGAAATTGAATTCGCAACTGGGAAGCAAATGATGATCCTTTGTCAGGTCAATTTTTAGGGAGTAGTGGTGATATAAGCCAGGCTGAAGTGGATTAAAGAGAAAAAGGAATGTGAAAAAGTAAAGGTTTTCCTATTATTCTCTTTTCTGAATTACTATATTAACATATAGTAACTTGCATTCAATAAAATTTACTCATTTTAAAAAAACGTTTATTTATTTTGAGAGAGAGAGACAGCGTGTTGCGAGCAGGAGAGGGGCAAAGAGAGAGGGAGAAAGAGAATCCCAAGCACTGACAGTGTGGAGTCCAATTCAGGGCTCGATCTCACGAACGAGCTGTGAGATCATGATCTGAGCAGAAATCAAGAGTTGGAGGCTTAACCCACTTAGCCACCCAGGCACCCCTAAAATTTACTCATTTTAAATGCAGTTTGATGAGTATTGACAAATGTAAACACCCGATTAGTCATCATCACAATGAAAATAGAAAACATCTTCATCATCCAAAGAGTTCCCTATGCCCCTTCTAGTCAATACCTTCCAACCCGGGCCCCAGGTACACACTGACCTGCTCTTTGTCACTATAGATAGTTTTGTCTTTTCCAGAATTTCCTATAAGTGGAGTCATACTATATATACTCTTATATCTGGATTCTTTAGTTTTTAGTTCAGCATGCTTCTGTGATTTATTCATGTTAATAAATGTATTAAGTCATTGCTTTTTATTGCTGAACAGTAATTCATTGTATGGATATACCATAATTTATCCATTCACCTATTGATGAACACTTGAATAGTTCCCATTTTTTAGTTACTATGAATAAATCTGCTACAAAACTTGTTTTTGTATGGATATATGTTTTCATTCTTCTAGGAGGAGAATTACTGGTACACAAGTAAATGTTTGTAACAGTGCTAAACTGTTTTCCAAAGTGGTTATCCTATTTTACACACCCAACTGAAGTTCTAAATCTGTATCGTTAGTATTGTCAGACTTCACAATTTTACCCTTTTTAGTGTATATTTTGTGGTATCACATTGTGGTTTTCATTTGCATTTCTTTAATAACAAATGATGATAGATATCTTTTCACATATTGATTTGTCATTCATATATCTTCTTTTGGGAAGTGCAAGTTGAAATCTTTTGCCTACTTTAAAATTGGAGTAGTTACTTTTGAGTAAAGTTTTTAAATAATTCTTGATAATATGCCCTTTGCCAGATGTATGTATTGTGAATCTTTCACCCAGCCTGTAGCTTGCCTTGTTTTTTTGAACAGTATCTTTCAAAAAGTAAATGTTCTTAATTTTTATGAAGTGAAATATATCATTTTTTAATGGTTTGTGTTTTTTTCTGTGTCCTATTTAAGAAATCTATGCTTATCCTAAAGTTTAAGATATTTTCTTCTATGTTTTCTCCTAGATGTTTCATAGTTTTAGCTTTTATATCTAGGTTGAGGATGTATTTTGAATTGATTTTCACTTATGGTATGAGAATAGAAGTTCATTTTTTCCATAGAGATATCCTGTTACTCCAGTACCATTTGTTGAAAAGACTCTCTTTTCCCTTCATCAAATTTCCTTGATACCTTTGTCAAAAAGCCATCTACATTCCTATCCTTATTCTGTTACCAGATCATCTGATTATAACACATCTGAAACCAAGATGTATTATAGTATGTCTTGTACTAAGTGCATCTTGAAATCAGATAGTACAGATCCCTGGTTGTTGGCCAATCTCTTGCTTCACTCTACAAATATACAGCTTGGTACTCAACAAAGACTCAAATAGACTCAAACTCAGATTTCTGGAACTGTTTTTCTGGGTACCACCCTCTTCTCCGGAACTCTGCTTCTGACTGCCTCAGTCTCCTTGATGTTCAATCTGTTGTAACCCTGCTTTAGATCCCTCTCCTTGCATCTAGAATGTGCAAAGGCAAAAACTGGGGTCATTACCAAGTTCACCTAATTTGTTTCCCTTCTCTCAAGGATTACAGCCCTGGACTGTTTGTTGTCCAATGTCTCAGAATAGTGATTTTTAATATTTGTCCAGTTTTCCAGATGTTTTATGGCAGAAGGGTAAATTCATATCCTGTTATTATATCATGGACAAAACTGTATTGACTATTCTTACATTAAAACTCAAGGACATAACCCCTCAATCAAGGGAAACCAAAGCAAAAACAAACTATTGGGACTACAAAATTAAAAAAAACTTTTGCACAGTGAAGGAAACCATCAACAAAACAAAAAAACTGACCTACTGAATGAAAGATATTTGCAAATGATATATCTGATATTAATATCCAAAATATATAAGGAACTTCTACAACTCAACATGAAAAAAGAAATAATCTGACTTAAAAATGGGCAGAGGACCTGAATAGACATTTTCCCAAAGAAGACATACAGATGACCAACAGACACATGAAAAGATGCTCAACAGCATTAATCATCAGGGAAATGCAAATCAAAACTACAAGTAGATATCCCCTTACACCTGTCATTATGGGTAGTTCCAAAAACAAGAAATAAAAATTGTTGGTGAGGATGTGGAGAAAAAGAACCCTGTGCACTGTTGGTGGGAATGCAAATTGGCACAGCCACTATGGAAAACAGTACGGGCATTCCTCAAAAAATTGAAAACAGAAATGCCATATGATCCACTAATTTCATGACTGGTTATTTACCCAAAGAAAATGAAAACATTAATCCAAAGAGATATATGCACCCCTATGTTTATTGCAGCATTTTTTATAATAGCCAAGATATGGAAGCAACCAAAATGTCCATCAATAGGAAAGAAGATGTGGTGTATATAAACAACGAAATATTACTCAGCCATAATAAAGAATTTAGTCTTGCCATTTGCAACAATATGGATGGATCTAGAGGGTATATAATGCTAAGTGAAATAAGTCAGACAGAGAAAGATAAATAGCATAGGATTTCACTCATATGTGGAACTTAAGAAACAAAACAAATGGACACAATAAAAGATAAACAAAAAAAACACTCTTAAATAGAGAACAAACTGGTGATTGCCAGAGGGGGGAGGTGGGTGGGGAAATTAGTGAAATAAAGGAGAATAAGAGCACAAATTTCCAGTTTCAAAAGAAATCATAGAGATGAAAAGTACAGCCTAGGACATACAGTAAATAAGATTGTAATACCGTTGTCTGGTGACCGATGGTGGCTGCACTTATCATGGTGAGCGCTGAGTAATGTGTAGAACTGTTGAATCATTATGTTGTGCACCTAAAACTAATATAACACTGTGTGTTAATTATACTTCAATAAAAACCTGAAGGATATAAAATCTCAACTATAAGAGGGGACATTTGAGAGTCATCGGTGTATAGGTAATAATTAAAAATGTTGAAGTAGATGAGATCATCCAGAGTGCAGAACATTAGAAGGAAAGAGAGCCACAGTTGTGCAATGTGTCAGTTAAAACAGTAGCTCAAAGACGTTTCAAGATTTGGGGTTATTTTTGTTTGTTTCTTGAAGATAAGAGGAAAAATTAAGCAAGTGAGTTAGAAGACTACTCTCAAAGCTTGAGAAGCTGATCTGAGTATATAATTAAAAACTGAAATGAGAGTTTGGACATTGGCTCAATATGGTACACAAATATTCTTTTTTTTTGGGCAGCAGTGTTTGTTTTTTAAATTTTAATTGGTCACGAAAATTTAAAAATTTTGAGATTTCATATAAATATCTGAAAATTTTTGCTTCTTTCAAAAAGTTAGAACAGGTACCATTACTGGGCCTTCATTTCTACACGACGGAAGTTCCATCCTTTAGGTGGAACACGTGCTGTCTTAGTTTACCCCAGTCCTCATGACTCCCAGCTGGCCTGCTTCTCTCATTTACATCCCCTGTTTTTAATCCCCTGATCACACTTGGAATTGTGTCCCTTTGGCTTAATAAACAGTTATCTACTAAGGAATTTTAAACTTACTAAATTTAAGGTCTTCGTGGAAATCATTAAGGATGTCTGCAAATATTCCACTTTTCCTCTTCCCTCCAGGAATGTGGCAGAATTGCACTTCCCAACCACCCTGAATTTAGACCTAGCCACGTGTGGTAGGCAGTATAACGGCTCCCCAAAGATGTCCATGTCTTTATTCCCAGGACCTGTGAGTATGCTATTAACATGTGGAAGGGGAGAATTAAGGCTGCACATAGAATTAAGGTTGCTAATCAGATGACCTTAATTAACATAAGGAGATTATCCTGGATGATCTGGATGGGCCCAATATAAGTAAAAGGATCCTTAAACATGGTAGAGGGAGCCAGAAGAGTCAGTATCAGCATGATGTGATGTGAGAAAGATTCAACTGGCCATTGCTGGCTTTGAGGATGGAATGGGACCATGAGTCAAGGAACGTGGGCAGCCTGTGGAAGCTGGAAAAGGAAAGAACAACAATAGACCAAAAACCTAGAACCTCCATGAGAGATGCAGCCCTACTGACACCTTGATTTCAGCTAAGCAAGACTCATCTTAGTCTTCTGACCTCTGAAACTGTAAGATAATAAATTTGTGTTGTCCTAAGAGCTAAATCTGTAGTGATTTGTTATAGGAGGAATATGAAACTAACACATCATGGAACTTAATGAAATACAAGAGTGACATTTAATTGCCAGTGTGAGACACCACGGCACTCCCTTTGACTTGCCATTGTAAATTGTAGATGATAGAGATGGGGTGTTCATCCAACTTGAGTCTCTGAGAGAGGAGCAATGATCTAGCATGGACATGTAACATGAATAAGAAAAAACCTTTGTTTTTAAGCCACTGAGAAATCAGGATTTGTTACCATAGCATAACCTAACCTATTTTAACTGACAGCTCTCTTTAGGAAGGAATCATACAACCAAGTTGTTACTCTTACTACATAAATGGGAGACAGGGGTGGTTGTTTCAGCTTCTGGCAAATACTGCATCCTCATTAAAAGGACCAATTGTGGGGCGCCTGGGTGGCTCAGTCAGTTGAGTGTCCAACTCTTGATTTCGGCTCAGGTCATGATCTAACAGTTCATGAGTTTGACCCCTGCGTGAGCCCCACATTGGGCTCTGTGCTTACAGCATGGAGTCTGCTTGGGATTGGGATTGAGACCCATATGAGCCCCACAGCACTTGGGATTCTCTGTCTCCCTCTCTGCCCGTCCCCCCTCTCTAAAATAAATAAACATTTAAAAAAAAATTTAAAGGACCAATTGCACAATAAATGAAGTCATGAAAAATGCTGTCCTGGCGAATTACTTCACAATTAAAAGCGGGAGAGATGGGAGCCTGGCTGGCTCAGTCGGTTAAGCATTCAACTTCGACTCAGGTCATGATCTCACTGCTCGATAGTTTGAGCCCTGCACCAGGCTCTGTGCTGACAGCTCAGAGCGTGAAGCCTGCTTCAGACCTGTGTCTGCCTTTCTCTCTGCCCCTCCCCTGCTCACGCTCTGTCTCTCCCTCTTTCAAAACTAAATAAACATTTAAAAAAAAAAATTTGTAAGTGGGAGAGAAAGCCCTTCAAAATCCTTAATACTTATGCAAACATACTTGATGCATTTACTTTATTTTTGAATAGGTAATACTTGAGGATGTGTCCATGTTGGCTAAAAGCTCTCATACTTTCCCTCCCCCCCCCTATAATTTCATGGTGTATATCATATGAGTACTTCTTCATATGACAGAGATTTTGTAATATATCCTATGGGAAATGAAAGGGAGTCCAGTCTTTGTTCTAAAATGTTGATCAAAATTTATTTTTTTGCTATTAAAGATATCAAAAAAGTTTCATCTTTCACAATAATTTCAGGTAGATGATTCGAGTGGTGCCTAAATTTGACACAACTTCTATCAAGTTCTTTTCATAAATGAACTGTCAGGTTTCAAGGCATTTCAAGATTTTCTTGTGCAACAACTAATTTTAAATACTCAATAACCAGTTTTTCACTAATGTCCATGTTGCAGTGACATACGTTTTGTGTTATCTTTGTAGATATCACTGTTTTGTGTCAAACCAGCAAGAAATTTGTATTTTTTTCCACTGTGTTCTCACATAATTCCTCTTAATTATATTATCAGAGAATCCAAAAGCCTATTATTTTTATTAAAAATTTCTCTTAATAATTACCGCTTTAGTATAACCTGAAAATATGTGTTACAATTTGCCGCTGTCAAAATACTTTTTTCATTTATATGCTCATTTTTAAATATCATTTTTGTTTCGTATTGTTAGTTTTTTCATCTGAATTTTGTCTTGGTTCCTTTTCTTTATTTCTTAAGTTTATTTATTTTGAGAGAAACAGAGACAGCAGGAGAGGGGCAGAGAAAGAGGGAGAGAGTAGGTTCCATGCTGCCAGCCTAGAGCCTCATGTGAGGCTCCAACCCACAAAACTGAGATCATGACCTCAGCTGAAATGAAGAATTGGACGCTTAACTGACTGAGCCACCCAGGCGCCCCTTGGTTCCTTTTCCTTTAAAAAAAAATTGCCTTGTGAAGGTGTAAATGACATACAATAAGTTGCACATTTTTAAAAGTACACAATTTGTTAAGTTTTTACATATGCATATATCCATGAGGCCATCACCACAGTTGAAAGTGAACATATTATTCTTCACCTCCAAAAGTGTCCTTGTGTCTCATCATATATATATGCCTTGCAAAGATTTTCTCCCGGTCTTTTCACTATCTTAGCAGTGTATTTTAAAAGCATCGTAAATGTTTAAACTATGTTGAAGTTCAATTTATCTATTTGTGCTTTTCTTGTGATTTTGATTGTGCTTTTGGTGTTGTATCTAAGAAATCTTTGCCTAACATCTAGGTCGCAAAGGTTGTCTATTTTTTTTCCTAAAAATTTTATGCTTTTAGGTTTTTCATGTAGGTCTGTGATCCATTTTGAGTTATTTTTTGTATTGGCTGTGATATATGGATTCGAATTAATTTTTTTGCATATGGATATATTAATTGTTCCAACACACCATTTGTTAAAAGGCTATCCTTTCTCCACGTTGCAGTTGTGCCCTTAAAACATTTTTTATATTTACAGAAAAGCTGCAAAGATAGAACGGAGAATTCCATCACCCTGTTTCCCCAATGTTAATATCTTAGTTTTGGCAAATGAACTGGAGTTTTGTAAGATGTTAACATTAATATTAGTACATTATCATGAACTAAATTTAGACTTTATTTAGATCTCACTTGTTTTTCTACTTACATCCTTCTTCTGTTCCAGGATCCAACCCAGGAAACCATATTACACTTGTTTTCATGTCTTCTTATGTTTCTTTGATTTACATACAAATCAAATAAAAATGCACTAGACCAAAGCCTTATAACAGAGACAAGGAAGAACTTTAAGTAGTATTCTGAAGTGCTAATTAATAGCTGTGGCTATTAATATTTAAAAGCAAAACAGAGGGTTTCCCTTCAGAGTTCATAATGGACAGTAGTATTCTTAAGTAACAAACATTTCATAAAAGTCATCAAAATAATTGTTCCTTTTAATCCACAAGCACTTGAGAAAATATTAAAATGAGAAAAGCAAATTTACCATTTATCCAAAAAGCTTTATTAAGAGTTAATTTAAAAAATGGGAGAGTATATATAAGATTAGCTAGTTAAAATAAACAAATTAGCAGGAATTAATAGGTAATTATTGGAGATTTTATTTCAGATATGACAACTTTGGTTGATTGCTGACTCTTGTGTAATATAGTTATGATGGAAAATCCCAGGTGTAATTTTTAGCTACTGAGCTGTGGCTTTATTCAACCAAGTGAAGCAAGTTCTGGATGACTTGAACCTGCTGTTGAATGACATTTGTGATCAGTTGTGTAACAACACAGCTGGAAAGACAGGTGTGAACAGGAATAAAAACTGGAATAAGTACACAATATGTGCTCTGTCTAGCTATTTTTTTTGTAAATTTCATGGGAGAAAATATGGCTTCTTCACTAGGATTTGCTGACGTGGATTCAATATTTCGCAACTATTACTTGTATTCTTTTCAGATACATCTCATGGAGGATGTATTTTAAAGATACATGCCAACTAGATGATTTGCCCATGATGAAGCTGTTCAAACTTTGCAAAATGGGTTCAAAGACATTTTAAGGACTCTGAAATATATTTTCAAGGATTTGAAGAGAAGCTGGACCATAAAGAAGATGGAACATGTTTTCTCTTCTAAAAGCTGATAAAGCTCAAATACATCATTAATTCCTTTTACATACGCTTACAGGAAAGTTGAAAGAATATTATAAAAACTGTTTTCCCTGGATCGTTTGAGAATAAATAGCTGAACTGACGTCCATCACTTTAGGTGTATTCTTACAAACAAGGACATTCCCCTACATCACCCTGAACAAAATCAGAAAATGAACACTAATATGTTATTACTATCTGATCCTTAGACCCCATTCAAGTTTCACTAATTATCCCAATTATGTCTTTTAGAGCAAAAGAATCCAATTTACAATAACACATTGACTTCATTGTCGCATCTCTTTAGTCCTTTTAGGCTAGAATACTCCTTAGTCCTTTCTTGACTTTTATGATCTTGACAATTTTGAAATCATGGTTAATTTATTTTGTAGAAATGTCTCTCAATTTTGGTTTGTCTGATTTTTCTTGATGACTAGATTCGGGTTATGTATCTCGGCAGGAATATTACAGATATCAGGCTGTGTTCTTCTCCATGCATGCTATCAGGTAGCACGTGGTATCCATTTGCCCCATTACTAAAAATATTCACTTGTTCATTTGATTACAGTGGTTCACTATGAAATTAGTATTTTCCCCTTTATAATTAGTAAGTAATTTGTGGGGAGCTTTTGAATCTACGCAAATATCCCATTCATTATCAATTTAACCTTCAATTTATTTGTTTTCATCTGTATAGGCTCATTCTTATTTTTACAATGTGTTAAAATCTTTTACTGTCACTTTTTTTTTTTTTGCAGTTTAAAAGAACTGGTAAAATACATAATATAAAATTTAACTAACTGTACAATTCAGTAGAGGTTAACTATATTCACATTGTTGTATAACAGATCTCTAGAATTTTTTTCCTTTTTTTTTTTAAAGTAGGCTCCAATGCCCAATGTGGGGCTTGAACTTACAACCCTGAGATCAAGGGTCACATGCTCTACCAACTGAGCCAGCCAGGCGCCCTTCTAGAATTTTTTCATCTTGCAAAACTAGACAACTGAAACTCTATACCCACTGAAAAACGACTCTTCATTTCTCTCTCTTCCAAGACCCTGGCAACCACCATTCTACTTTGTTTCCACAATTTTAACTGGAAATTTGGAATCACGATTGTGATTGGGGATTACTCTAGATATCTCAAGTAAGTGGAATCATACAGTATATGTCCTTTGGTGACTGGCTTATTTCACTCAGTATAATGTCCTCATATGTTGTAGCATATAACAGAATTTCCTTCTTTTTAAGATCTGAATAATAGTCCATTGTGTATCTATACCACACTTTATTCATCTGTTGATGGACATTTGGGCTGCTTCCACCTCTTGGATATTGTGAATACAGCTGCAATAAACATGGGTGTGCAAATATTTCTTCAAAATCCTTCTTTCAATTTTTTGGATATATACCCAGAAGTGGGATTGCCAGATCATATGGTATTTCTATCTTCAGTTTTTTGAGGAACTTCCATGCTGATTTCCATAGTGGCCATACCATTTTACATTCCCACCAGCAGTGTACAAGCGTTCCTATTTCTCTACATCTTCACCAACACTTGTATTTTGTATTTTTTGATACTGGTCATCCTAACATGTATGAGGTGATATTCTATTATTACTTTGCTTGCATTTCTCTAATGATTGGTGATGTTGATCATCTTTTCATATACCTGTTGTCCACGTGTATATCTTCTTTTTTTTTTTTTAATTTTTTTTTTCAACGTTTTTTATTTATTTTTGGGACAGAGAGAGACAGAGCATGAACGGGGGAGGGGCAGAGAGAGAGGGAGACACAGAATCGGAAACAGGCTCCAGGCTCCGAGCCATCAGCCCAGAGCCTGACGCGGGGCTCGAACTCACGGACCGCAAGATCGTGACCTGGCTGAAGTCGGACGCTTAACCGACTGCGCCACCCAGGCGCCCCGTGTATATCTTCTTTGGAGAAATGCCTATTCAGATCCTTTGCACATTCTTTTTTTTTTTTTTTTTTCATCTTAATTTTTTGGAATGTTTATTTATTTTTGAGAGAGACAGAGTGTGAGTGCAGGGAGAAGCAGAGAGAGAGGAAGACATAGAATCTGAAGCAGGCTCCAGGCTCCAAGCTGTCAGCACAGAGCCTGATGTGGGGCTTGAACACACAAACCGTGAGATCATGACCTGAGCTTGGACGATTAACCGACTGAGCCACCCAGGCGACCCTTTTGCACATTCTTTATTAGGGTTAATTGATTTTTTGTTCTTGTTAGGATTATTTGTTCTGGATATTAACCCTTTATCAGATATATGATTTACAGTTGCCTCCCATTCTATAGGTTGCCTTTTTACTATATTGTTTTCTTTAACGTGCAGAAATTTTTAGGTTCAATGTGATCCCATTATTAATATTTTTGCTTTTGTTGCCATATCCAAGAAATTATTGCCAAATCCAATGCTATCAATTTTTTCTCCTACGTTTTCATCTACGAGTTTTATGGTTTTAGGTATTACATTTAGGTCTTTAATCCATTTTGAGCTAAATTTTGTTATTTGGTGTAAGATAAGAGTCCAACTTCATTCTCTTGCAGGTGGATATCTAGTTTTCCTAACACCATTTGTTGAAGGGATTGTCCTTTCCCTATTGTGGTCCAGGCACCATTGTCAAAAATCATTTGACCATATATGCGAGGATTTACTTCTGATCTCTCCATTCTGTTTCATTGGTCAATTTGCCTGTACTATCATTTTTTTTGTTGCCTAAACTGTCCCCAATTTGGCCAGGGGAGCACCCATTCTAGATGGCTTCTGGGTCATCTTGGTATGTCTCCATTTTTTGAGAGCTTCCTTGCTTTATGGCACAAGACGTTCTGTTATTATTCACTTTGCCTGTTGCAGACTCAAAATCAGCCATTTCTCTAAGAAGCCCTAATTCCTTTAGTGGATATGGCATTTAGAAGTCAAGATCTAAATACTAGATATCTTCATTGATATTATATATACATAAAACTCCAATAAAAAACCCCTCAGGATTCATTCCATATTTCATCCTTTCTATACTTTTAACTTTCTTCTCAGACAGTGGAAAACCTATTTTCTATCTTCCTTTTTCCTGTTTAGTCAGTTCCCTCATATGTAACCCACCTCCCTTCTCCATTGCAACCCTGTTAGACACACAGATCTCTCCTCTCCCTGCTTGAGTTCTGCCACTCCATGCCAGGCCACATTCCTGCATGGATACCCTCCTCACACCTGCTTAGCCTCTGACTCCCCATGTTGGGTTACTCCCATACACAGATGCCCCCCAACCCTGGAGGCTGTGGCAACCCACAACAGGCATTCTTCGAAGACCTCACTCAGGATCTGACTCCCCATGCCAACGTACAGCCCATCATGAACCTTTTCCTCATTTACTTTGGGCTGTAATCCTCTAAAAGGCTATTCCTTCATGTGGATACTTTGGCCTCTATTCTCCCTAACCCACCCCCCTGCACCACACACACACCCCACCCAGGCTATTCCTTCCATACTGACACCCTGCTAACTCCATTTGGGCTCCAATAGCCTCATCACCCTGCCTGGCTCTGCACCACACACTGGGCCAGCTACCTGCACAGTCTCCCTCTTCATCCTGCTCAGGTGAGGCCAGGTCACCCTTTTCTATTCTCTGGAAGGTTTTATGTAACTGGTGTTATTTCTTCCTTAAATGTTTGAAAGAATTTGGCTGGTGGCTTCTTTGTGGGAATTATGGAATTCAATTTCTTTCATAGACAAAAAGGTATACCCACTTTTCTTCTCATGTCAGTTTTGGTAAGTTGGTTTTTGCCCTGTGGAACCTCTATCAATTTCTCCTTTTTCATTCCTGATGTTGGTTATTTTTACCTTGTCTTTCTCAATCTGTATCAATCTCATTAGGGGCTTAGCTTTTAAATTATGTTTTGGAAGTACCAGCTGTTGACTATCTTGATTCTCTGCTTAGTATTTTACTAATTTCTGCATTTATCTCTGTAATTGTCTTCCTTCTATTTTTTTAAAATTTCCTGTTGTTTTGGTATATCATCAAGATAGCTCAGATTAGGGGATAGCAAACTTCTGTAAATACTTTTGGTAAATACTTTAGGCTTTGTGGGCCATAGAGTATGTTGCCACTATGCTGTTAGAGTACCAAAGCAGCCACGAACATGCCTATATGAATGAGTGTAGGTCTGTTACAATAAACCTGTATTTATAAAAACAGGCAGGGGACAGGATTTGACCTATGTTGCTGACCCCTTGCTTAGATCATTTGATCTCTTATAGGCCTGTTTCCATTACCTGTCATTTCTGTAAATGTTTGTCTGTATCTTGTCTTCTAGTAGGTAAATCACATTATTTTTGATTGAGTGCCAGAACTGCACCTGAAGAACTGTAGATAGTTTGAAACTCTGGACGATGTTCATCTTCCTCCAGATAACTACTCTTGCTTCTACCAGGCAGGTAGACTATCACTTGCAGTACCTTTAATTCAAACAGGGATTGAGAAAATTTGAAGCTGGATGAGCCCTTTGGGGTCCCAAATGAAAACCTGATGTGTATACTTTTTCTTTGCAGCCCTCAACTCTAGTTTGTGTCTCCTTAGCCCTGTGCATCTGTTAAAAATTGTGTTTAGCATCCAGACCTCTTGGCCTCTACTTTCAGAATTGAAATTTTAGAATACTTTTCAGAATGTCAAATGCCAGACTCATATTTCCTTTTCTAGATTTTAACCCTGCAATTCTTCATGCATGCTTGCTTTTGATGCTTTCAAACAGATACACAATTTCTCCAGCTGTTCCAGTTGTTTTCAGTGAGAAAGTAGGCCTCGGCCATTTATTCTGCCATTGCTGGAAATAGGACTCTCTTTGTACTAACCCAGTACACGGTGTGCCTTTTCAAAGCACAGATTTGAATCTTCAGTTCAGAAAATTATGTTCATTTTTTAGAACTTCCATTATGAATGTTAGGCTTTTTTTTTTTTTTGCCTACCTTTCTAATTCTGCAATTTAAAAATTCTTTTTTGAAAGCAATACAATAGTTCTTAAACCTTAAAAAAACCCCACTTATTGTGCTCTTTACTTTTATTTTCATTTCATTTTCATATGGTGCTTTTTCTTTTCTTTCCTCAGTCTGTCATTTCACATTTCATCCTCTTCTGCTATGTGGCCACTTATATTTTTTATCTTGACACTTTCTTCTACCATAGCAGTAACTGCTTCACTGTAGCTTTTAGTCCATGGCAAATGTTTGACAGGTTGATTCCTTTCATTTGCAGGGTCTGGGGCAGGAATATAAACAGGAGCCCCAAACCGTATGTCTAAATTTAAAAGTTATTAGGTTAAACATTAAAACTGTTAAATATACTCAACTCTTCTATTTGACAAATACACCTTCAAAACATCAAAGAAAGATGTGTAAAAGCTATGGTTTTAATATGAACTGAAATTCAGTAAACATCAGATAAGTAAATGTAATTATTACTGTACATGTCTAGGTGTTCTCTTGAGAGACCAGGAATTCTTGCATACAACATATTTCATAAGTTCTATCACTTACTCAATGAATTTTATTTTTTGCCTTTATTTCAGCACAATCCTTAATAATGTTATGCTATTTTCACATAGTTTGTGTTCCATTGACAGTAATGATCTACAAGATCACAAATTTGAACATAATCTTATTCAAAGTATATCAAATTTGTACACACGTGTATACACTTTGGTCATAAAGAGAAGAAAATCAATGCTTGGCACTTAGGGGGAAACAATGCTTTGTCATGGGGGAATCTTTTGCATTTGTGCGAAGGGGGAACTTGACAAGTTAAGTCTTTTCTGTGTCCCCATACTTCTGACACTCAAATCCTCCCTGCTCTATGAAGCAATGTCAGTAGTAGCACGATCCACAACCTGCATGGTATTTGGGCACACTTGTCTTTTGAAGATACTAGGCAGAGGATTTGGGAAAGCATTTCCCTAGGCCCTTAATGGGTTTATTCACAAGAACAGAAGTTTACAGTTACTAAGTGCACTGTGTTGGCACTGAGCATCAGATTCAAAGTGACAGTGCTGCCTATGTGTTCTTTAAGAAATCTGTGTGCTACGGCACAAAAGCAGACACATTGACTGTGGACACACAGGAATAGAATAGAAACCTCAGAACTAGACCCACAAACGTATGGCCAACTCATCTTTGACAAAGCAGGAAAGAACATCCAATGGAAAAAAGACAGTCTCTTTAACAAATGGTGCTGGGAGAACTGGACAGCAACATGCAGAAGGTTGAAACTAGACCACTTTCTCACACCATTCACAAAAATAAACTCAAAATGGATAAAGGACCTGAATGTGAGACAGGAAACCATCAAAACCCTAGAGGAGAAAGCAGGAAAAGACCTCTCTGACCTCAGCCGTAGCAATCTCTTACTCGACACATCCCCAAAGGCAAGGGAATTAAAAGCAAAAATGAATTACTGGGACCTTATGAAGATAAAAACTTCTGCACAGCAAAGGAAACAATCAACAAAACTAAAAGGCAACCAACGGAATGGGAAAAGATATTTGCAAATGACATATCGGACAAAGGGCTAGTATCCAAAATCTATAAAGAGCTCACCAAACTCCACACCCGAGAAACAAATAACCCAGTGAAGAAATGGGCAGAAAACATGAATAGACACTTCTCTAAAGAAGACATCCGGATGGCCAACAGGCACATGAAAAGATGCTCAACGTCGCTCCTTATCAGGGAAATACAAATCAAAACCACACTCAGATATCGCCTCACGCCAGTCAGAGTAGCCAAAATGAACAAATCAGGAGACTAGAGATGCTGGAGAGGATGTGGAGAAACGGGAACCCTCTTGCACTGTTGGTGGGAATGCAAATTGGTGCAGCTACTCTGGAAAGCAGTGTGGAGGTTCCTCAGAAAATTAAAAATAGACCTACCCTATGACCCAGCAATAGCACTGCTAGGAATTTACCCAAGGGATACAGGAGTACTGATGCATAGGGGCACTTGTACCCCAATGTTTATAGCAGCACTCTCAACAATAGCCAAATTATGGAAAGAGCCTAAATGTCCATCAACTGATGAATGGATAAAGAAATTGTGGTTTATATACACAATGGAGTACTACAGGGCAATGAGAAAGAACGAAATATGGCCCTTTGTAGCAATGTGGATGGAAATGGAGAGTGTGGTGCTAAGTGAAATAAGCCATACAGAGAAAGACAGATACCATATGTTTTCACTCTTATGTGGATCCTGAGAAACTTGACAGAAACCCATGGGGGAGGGGAAGGAAAAAAAAAAAGAGGTTAGAGTGGGAGAGAGCCAAAACATGAGAGACTCTTAAAAACTGAGAACAAACTGAGGGTTGATGGGGGGTGGGAGGGAGGGGAGGGTGGGTGATGGGTATTGGGGAGGGCACCTTTTGGGATGAGCACTGGGTGTTGTATGTAAACCATTTTGACAATAAATTTCATATATTGAAAAAAAAAAAAAGAAATCTGTGTGCTAATGATACGTGAGTTCCTCTAAAGTGCAGGATCCACAGCAGAGGCTCCTTTTGTCTAAGGGTGGTACTGGAATTTGGTTATAATTTTCATCTTCTCTACAAAATTTTTTTCTGGTTACTTTTTTTGTCTGATGCCAAGTTTTACCACTCTCCTTGCATTTTTTTCTTTAGTATCTTTGTATCAGTGGAATGCCAAATACTTCACACCGTATATCCTTGCTAGTAGCTCTTTTAAAAACTTTCTATCCCTCCTCCCCCACGACTCCAATAGTCTTGTCTGTTCACACTTGTTTTCAATACCACTTACATGTTTTGTCATTTATGGATTTTGATCTATAATCCAGTTTTACAGGTCAAATTTTGTGCCCTCCCCCCCCCAAAAAAAAAAAACCCCAGGTATGTTGAAGTCCTAACTCCTAGTAACTCAGAACGTGACCTTGGAAATAGGGTCATTGCAGATGTAATTGGTTAAGACTGAGTCGAACTAGAGTAAGGTGGGCCCCTAATCCAACATGACCGGTGTCCTCATAAACAAACAATTATGAAAAGTCGGAGACACACAGGAAGAATGCACGTTGTAATGAAGACAGAGATTGGAGCTATGCAACTGCAAGCCAAGGAGTGCTGAAGTCTGCCAGCAAACTGCCAGAATCTAGGAAAAGGACCGCCCTACCGCTTTCAGAGGGAGCATGGCCCTACTTACACCTCGATTCTGAACTTCTAGGCTCCAGAACTGTGAGTCAATAAATTTGTTGTATTGCAGGTACCTTGTTACAGCAGCATTAGGAAAATAACATGCAGGGTGCTCTCCTGCCCACTTGTTGCTCTGGTTGGTGTCTAGCAGGTGGAGGGAACTTTGAATCTAAGCTGTCACGAAGTTCACTGCCTGAGATCCTCCACATTTACAAAAAGATTCTGTCACTAGAAATGCCTACCTGACTACCCCAAAAGGAATGGGCTCCTATTCCATACACTAACCTATAAAGGATCCTGAATAATTATATATAAAGGGTATTTTCCTACATGGAGGCAAAGGAACTTCTCCATAGTATAAGTATGACTGCAATATATAAGACTTTTGAGTTACCGCAAGCTAAGTGCTTGCACTGTTAGGAACAAAGGTTCTCTATAAGTAGATACACAATAAGTTCTGGTAAAAGTCATTATGTCCTCGAAGTCCCATATGAGACACAGGCTATGTGAGAGAAATGGGAAGCTCCATTGCTAGAACTGCGGAGGCCTCAGTGAGGTCACTACTCCAGACCGTTAGATACTCCTGCTACTCCCTAACCATCAGTAGCTCACTGGAAAATAGCTATGTTGCAAAACTGTGTACTTCGTGGGGGCTTCCAACTTTATATAAGGCAACAAGTGCAGAGGGCTTGGACACTCTGAATAAATCATCACGACACCTGGTTTGTGCAACAGTCCAAACATCTACTGATTAATAAAAACATCCCCTCTCAACTACTTTCCCATTTATTTGCTCTTCATAGTATTCTTTTAATGACTATTGCCTCTCTCCCCTCCCATTCCCTTCCAAATTCACTCCAATCATTTTTATGCTCACCACCCCACTAAATCATACTATTCAAAGTCACCAATGAGTTTCAGACTGTCAAATCAAACGGTCAGCTCAGTCTTCATCTTGCTGAACCCCTCAGTAGCATGTGACACACTTCATGCCTCTTTTATGAAACAGGGCTTGAGACACCTTCCTATTTGTCCCTTCCTTCCTCTGTGCCTCCCTTCACCCTTCCCTTCCCTTCCCTCCCCTTCCCTTTCGCTCCCCTTCCCACCCTTCCTTTTTTTGGCTCTCTCACCTCACAGGCTGCCCCCTCTTAGTATTCCATGTTGCATCATCCCATTTTCTCTATTTCTAGCCATAGAAGCACCCTATAGTTCAGTCTGCTCACCTTTTCTCTTCAGCCATCATCACCCTCTTGGTGATCTCACCTGGCCCCACTGCTTTAAATACCATTCAGACACTGAAATCTCTCACAATTGTATCTCTGGCCCTAACATTGTCCCTGAATGCCAGATAAGTATATCCAAATGACTACTTGATGTCTCCACTTAGAGTTCTAAGTTTCCTCAAACTCTACCTCTCGATTCCTGTTCCCCCATCCTCTAGTCTTCTTCATCTCAGTAGAAGACAACTCTGTATCTTGTTTGTTTCTTAGGTCAAAAACTTTAGAGATCTCTGGATTTTTTCCTCTCACATTCACTTCTTGTCCATCAACAAATGAAATTGGCTCTACCTTAAAAATATACTCAAGATCTACTGCTTCTCCACTGCTATTACCTCAGTCTAAATCACTATAATTTCTCACCTACACTAATGCAAAATCATTCCAATCGGTCAGCCTGCTTCCGCAGTTGCTCCCAACGGCCTATTCTTCAGACAGCAATCAGTGATAAAATGTAAGATTATGTTGTTCTTTTGCTCATACTCTTCCACGTTTCCTGTCACACCATGAGTAAAAACTAAAATTTTTCTCATTCCCTATAGAGCCCTACACAAGTCCCCAAATACCTTCCTAAATCTATTTCCTACCATTCTCTTCTTTTCTCATTTTACCAGCCTTTGCTTCCTCAGTTACCCTTCAGGGCATGTGCACTTATTATTTCCTCTGCTACAATGGTCTTCTCCTTGATACCTTCTACCTGACTGACTTCCTCTCTATCTTCAGATCTCTGTCCAAACTGCACTTTGCAAGGGGCTTCCCTGATGAACCCCTACAAAAATACACTTTGTTTCACTTAATAATGCTAACACCAACTTATCTTTCCTCAACAAAAGTGAACTCCAAGAGTGATGTTGTCTGTTAGTTACATTCAGTGCTGCATTTCTAGCACCTACATGGGTGGCCAGCACATTTGTTCTATGAACAAATGAATCCGACCTAGAGATGCTAACCATAAAATGTGCTGATTCAGACACCATATTTGACCTCACATTAATCCTTATTCTAAGACTTCCTGAGTACTGAAGCACAGCCTCTTCTGGAGCTAACCTTGAAAAGTACACATATAAAAACACCTGAAAAGTGAAATTCCTGAGCTGTATCTTCTTCAACCAAGGTATCTCAACCATAATCAACAAGAACTCAGTCATAGTAGATTGGGAACCCTCCAAACTGATGAAAATACCCCATTGCTTCATGGAAAAATTAACTGCTCATCTCTTCACTAGTTTTGAGATGAAGGGGTTTTTTTTGTTTTGTTTTGTTTTAGTCTGGCTCTAAATGGTGCCTGGCATCTAGTTGGCAACTCGGTAATTCCTGTTAAGAATGAATGCACGGAACCCATTGGTAATTAAGGCCTTTCAAGTATTGCAAGACACTATTCCCTACCGTCCAATACTAGTTTTCCTAACCCAGCCTGGCCTGCCACCTAATGGTAGTTGCTTCTAACACTGTGCTAGGTAGGGCCCATTCTGTCCCATGAAGACTCTGGTTCTGAGACTTCCATCTTAGCCAATTTTTTTTTTTTTTAGGAAGCAGACTCCAAATAAGGTCAACATTCCAAGATTTGGGAGATGTTAGCACAAATAGCTATTTTTCAAAACAGTATTTGGAAAACTGGAGGCAGAGCAGAAATGGATTGGCACAGGCAGAGAATTGTCCAAGTTGGGCTGAGATACAGGCTCACCAGAGTGGCTCTAGAAAGCATAAAATTCTAAACATTCTGCTCAGTGAGGGAAGGATGGCTGTTGAGACTACATCTAAGTACATTACATTTATTTATCATTGCATCACATCCAAGACAACAAATACATGCACTTTTGTGTAGCCTCATGTGCAGTTCAAAATGTTTACCTTGTTACTGACCATCATTGGTAACTGTACTTCTCCCAACACCCACTCCAGTACCCTTGACACTGGTGACCAGGCATTTGGCTTCCTTTACCCAGTAGTATGTGAAGTACCATGTGAATTTTAAGGTTGTTTCAAGGGAAAGTGGTGTCATGGACTCACTTCTGATAATATAAACCTTAGGCTCTCCTTTGATGTTATCTGAAATTTTAAAATAGAACATATCAAAGCAACCATTCTGATGAACAAATATGACACCTTAGGAGCCCCTTGAGATATTTCCCTTGATTGTATTCCTCTAGCTCCCTGCCCCCAGAACTACCATGCTGAATATTAGTAATGATTTCCTTGTATTACTTTTCTGTTGTTTCCTTAATATAGGAATCCCTAATACACTCCACTCACTCTCTCACTCACTCACTCACTCACTCACTCACAATTTTGCCTGTCTGGGAACTTTATATAAATGGAAGAACACTGTGTGGATTCT
The DNA here is from genome assembly GCF_023721935.1 of Panthera uncia. Taxonomy (NCBI): domain Eukaryota; kingdom Metazoa; phylum Chordata; class Mammalia; order Carnivora; family Felidae; genus Panthera; species Panthera uncia. Next base: position 91,660,930 of record NC_064809.1, on the reverse strand, counting down.
TCTGTGACTTGCTTCTTCCAGTAAACATAATTTTAAAATTCATTTAATGTCGCTTCATGCACCTAGATTTCTTGTATTTTTAGGCCAGGGTATTTCATTGTACAAATGCCCTATTTGTGTATTCAGTGGACATCTGAGCTGTTCCGAGGTTTTTTGCTATTAAAAATGTTGCAAAAAACATTCTTGTAAATGCCTCCTAGTGCAAAGATACAAATTTCCCTGGGGTATATATGCACATTTACTTTGCAAAGTAATGTTAAACTGGTTTCCAAAGTGGTCATACCAATTTGCACCCCTTCCGGCAGTTATTTTTTATTGCTTCATATCCTAGCCAATACTTAGAACCAATTAAATATTTTTTGTCAATTTTGTATATATGAAATGGGACCTATAGGGGCACCTGAGTGGCTCAGTCAGTTAAGTGTCTGACTTTGGCTCAGGTCATGATCTCGTGGTTCGTGGGTTCGAGCCTGACATCGGGGTCTGTGCTGACAGCTCAGAGCCTAGATCCTGCTTCAGATTCTGTCTCCTTCTCTCTCTCTGCCCCTCCCCAGCTCTGTCCCTCTCTCAAAAATAAATAAATGTTAAAAAAATTTTTTTTGCAATGACACCTATAATCTTAATATGCATTTTTTAGATTACTAGTGAAGTTAGTATATCATTTCATATACTTATGGGACATTCTGTGAAATGTCAGTTCATGTCTGTTGCCCATTTTCCTGTTGGGTTTCTGTCATTCTAACAGATCTGGTATTTATTTTATATTCTTAAAATACGGGGGGGTGCACCTGGATGGCTCAGTCGGTTAAGTGTCCAACTCTTGGTTTTGGCTCAGGTTCTCATGATTCGTGGGTTCAAGCTCACATTGGGCTCTATGCAGACAGCGTGGAGCCTCCTTGAGATTCTCTCTCTCCCCCTCTTACAGTCTATCTCAAAAATAAATAAATTAAAAAAAAAATTTTTTTAATGTTTATTTTTGAGAGACACAGAGTGTGAGTTGGGTAGGGGCAGAAAGAGGGAGGGAGACACAGAATCTGAAGGAGGCTCCAGGTCCCGAGCTATCAGCAGAGAGTCTGATGTGGGGCTCGAACTCACAAACCATGAGATCATGACCTGAGCCCAAGTTAACCAAGTTAATACTTAACCAACTGAGCCATGCACATGCCTTTTTTTTTCTAACTGTTTTTAATGGTATTTATTTTATATTCTTGATAGTTCCTTTTCCAGACTGGAGCTTCTCTTTGCACTATCTTTGTGGTATCTTCTAACGAGATGTACTTCACGTATTCACCTTCATCAATCTTTCCCTTTGATTTATACTTTGCCCTAAGAAAGTCTTCTCTAATTCAAGGTCGTGAAATTATTTCCTACAGTTTCTTATATTTTCCTACATTTTCTGGCCTTGCCTCTCCCATTCAGTCCACATTTAATCCACTTAGAACTCACATTTATGTATAGCATTAGGTAAAAATCTAGTTTTTCTCAGTATAGTCCATAGTAGTTTCCATTCTAAAAATCCAGTTTATATATTTGTGGTTTTGGTCTCTCTATACTGTTCAATAGTTTATGTATTCCTACTCTAAGACTTACTACACTGCACTATCTTACAATTCTTGACTGACAGGGCATCTTCACCTATCTCATTCTTGTTTATCATTTGCCTTTAACTTCCACATAAAGTCTAGAAACAGACTGTCAAGTTCAATGACAAAAAGAAATCTCTTGGAATTTTAGTTGAATTTGCATTAATGCTAGATCAGTTTGGAGGAACTGCTCTATTTATAATACTTTTTGTTCATGAACATGGTATGTCCATTAAGTTGGAGCTATAGTAATGTTTTCCAATAATGGTTTAAAACTTTCTCCAAAGAGGACTTGCACATCTTTTATTAAATTTAATACTAGCTACTTTATATCTAATTTCTATATTGACTTTGTGTTCACAGAGCTTGCTAATCTATTAATTCTAATAATTTATCATTGGTGTTTCATTAGTCTATAATTTTTCATTAGTCTATATTATCTCCTATCATCTGTAAACAATGGCCACTAGGAAGACCCACTATCACATTCTCTAGGGTGGCTCTTCTGATTCCATAGTAAAGTGGATTACTTTACTTTGCTGCTACTGGATCTTTCTAAATTTGTTTCCCTGTGAAATGAAGTACTCCAATAGGATTGTTTCAACATCTAAATGAAATAACACATGGGAAAGTGGCCAGCATGTATTAGTTTCATCAACTCTTTTCTTCGAGACAGCCCATTGCTTTCTTTCTTTGTATGCTCAAAAATTATTTTGCACACTGCAATAATTTTGAGTATTCATTGAGTAGAAATTATTCTATTTCCTGGCTCCCAAAAACAGGAAGAATGGGCCCATTCCTGAATCCCATACTTGGTACAGAGTTGGCATTCAAATGCTAAAAAAGATAGGCTTTCACCTAGGGTTAAAAACAAAATACAGTATTAAATAACTAAATAAAATTAAGCCCACTCTTATACCTACCATGAGAATTCTATTCAGAATAACATTAGGATACTATACACTTCTTCAAAGAAATGTTAAATATATTCTCTAATTAATGGTCTATGTATAGAATTACAAAATTTGTTAAGTACAAAATACCTTCCCTTCAAATGACGTATTGTGTGCATTGGGCAAATTCATATTTTCAGTATTGGGTACCTGGGTGGCTCAGCTGGTTAAGTGTCTGACTTTGATCAGGTCATAATCTCACAATTTGTGAGTTCGAGACCCACATCAGGCTCTGTCAGCACAGAGCCCACTTCAAAGCCTGTCTGCCTCTCCCTGTCTCTGAAAAATAAATTAAAAAATTTTTTTCTGTCTAAAAAGGCAAATAAAAAAGGTTTCAGTCGATTCCACAGGAAAAATAAGGGTATTATTTTTATGAGTTCATTTTGGTTTGACTGTAGTTCTGTAACTTAACAGGAATATTGGATCAGAAAAGAATCGTTTAGCTCTCTTTTGGATACTGGAACTTGGCTTGGATCTCTCAGTTCTTGTGTCTGCCCTTTATTGGTTGTATTTGGGTCTGAATGCATACAAATGTATTCAAGTATAAAATGGAATTACTGAATTATGACTTATTCTTTCCTTATATAAAGCTATCACTAGATGGCAGCCCACTAACCTTTTAAAATATTTTTAAGTTTAAAACTTAAACATTTAAAGTCACTGTAAAAATCACCAAACACTTAAAAATAAGACATCAGTTTTCACTTCCAAAATGGGTATATATTTTCAAAGCAACCATTATTGAAAAGTATGTGGAGAAATATGATTTTTCATATACAGATGGAGTGAAGGTGATCAGAGGGCAAGTTCATGTGTCAAAAAACCTCAAATGTTCATATTCATTGAATCAAGAATTCTAATAAACAACTTTCTGGAAAACAGAGATACACATTTAGATTTACTTAGGAGAGTCACTGCCATATCCTTCATACTAGTAAAAAATCAAGGGAAATAACCTGAATATCCAACCACAAGAACCGATTAAAACTGTAAGTTGAAATATCAGGCAGCCAGGCATTAAAAGTTTAAAAACCCAATTTATTGATCATTACTGTGCATAAGTCACTTAGGCATCTTGTCCAAATGCAGATTCTGATTCCCTAAGTCTGGGGTGGGGCCCGATTCAGATTTGGAACAAGTTCCCTATTCAGGTGATGCTGACATCGGTAGTCTGTAGATTACACTTTTAGACCAATTAATAAGAAAATGTTGATACTGTGAAAACACTCAAGTGGCCCCATATAACCCACCTATACATTGTCTCTACAAAAGACTTATTCACAGAACATAGATGTCCAAAACCCAACTACTTTTTAACTTTATTTTTTTTAGTAATCTCTATACCCAATGTGGGGCTCAAACTCATGACTCCGAGATGAAGAGTAACACGTTCTTCTGACTGAGCCAGTCAGGCACTGGAGAATTTCTGCTCTTACTAATTATATGTTTACTATGGATCAGTTGTGTTCGCTTTTAGACTAGGTCAATTAATACTTTTTCCTGTGACTTCATGACCTTGTATTATATAAACCAATGAAATGTTGAGTGCAAATAGAATTGGTTCAATGAAAACTAAGTTTAAAATTTGGGAAGACTCAATAAAGAGGAGTCACTTTAAAAACGGCAGTTGACAAAGACGCACCACTTCATACCCATTAAGATGGCTATTATCAGAAAAACAAAAAATAACTGTTGGCCAGGATGTGGAGAAACTGAGTCTCATGTATTGATGGTAGGACTATAAATGGTGCAGCTAGTGTGGAAGTTTTGGGGTTCAGATTCTTGTACACCAATATTCACAGCAGCATTGTCCATCGTAGCCAAAAGGTGGAAAAAACCCAACGTCCATCGACAGACGAATGGATAAATAAAATGTGGCATATACATACAATGGATCATTCAGCCATAGAAAGTGATGAAATTCTGATACATGCGATACAACATGGAAAAACTTTGAAAAAACATTAAGTGAAATACGCCCGTCACACAGGACCACGTAGTGTATGACTCCACTTATGTGAGGAACCTAAAATAGGCAAATTCATAGACAGAAAATATAGTAGAGGTTGTCAGGGGCTGGAATGAAGCAGGAACGAGGAGTTTTCGTGTAATGGGTACACTGTTTGCTTGGGATGATGGAACAGTTCTGGGAATGGATAGTGGTCACAGCTACACTTTGTGAGTGTACTTACTATCACTGAAATGTACACTTCGAAAATGGCTAAAATGAGATTTTAAAAACTGTCCTACAATTTGAAAGATGCTGCTGAATCAGCTCTTACAACTAGTATTACCGGTTTCCCCGCTAACCAAAAATAGAGGTAAGATGGCATAAAGTGAAGGAATTACCTTTAATTTATATGGGAAACTTTTTGAGCATTCCCAGGCCCAAAAGATAACCTCAGGCTTAGGACACGTTTTGCTAGAGGATGTACAAAATAAATCAAGATGAAGCACAGATGCTCACAGTTCAAAGCATTGGCAGTTCGATGTGGAGCGTAGTTCCCCGGGAAGGAGCTTTGCAGTACCACTCAGCGGCTCAGGGTGCATGCAGCCTCTTTAATGGCTTGTAAAACAAACGCTCAACACTATTTTCACCTTTTGCCTTTTTTTCATCAAAGCAAAAATCTTCAGATTTCCTTAGGTTAGCAAAAACAGGCACTAATGTAGGTCTTTCACAACAGTGAAGCAGCATAAATGCAAACTTTTGCAAACTGGGGGATACCTATTTAGGCTTTGGCTAACAAGGTAATGTGGTAGACCTACACTTGAGACATTAATTCATTCAAACATTTATTAAACATCTATGTGCCACACGCTGATCTAAGAACTTGGAACCAAAATGAGGATTTCTGCTTTCGTGGGCTTCTATATTCTAATGAACAAACATACCATGTATTGTGTTAGGGAACATATGTTAATAAATGCTTGGGAAAATAAAGCAGAGTAAAAGAGTTATCAGGTTTCTGTTCTTTAATAGAAAGGTGAAAATAAACCTCATTAAGATGACACTGTTTTGCAGATATTCAAAGCATTCCAGGCAGGGGAAATGGCCCCTGCAAAAAGGCTGAGAGGCAGAAGCATGTCTGGCCTATCTGAAAAAATGAGGCCAAAGTGGCTGGGATGCAATGAGCAGGGAGTACAGAGTAGTATTGGGAGATCTGGTCAGAGAGGTATCAGGGGTCAAATCGTGGAGAAACTTTATATAAAGACTGGAGCTTTCCTGATAAAAACGGAGACACTGTAGATCTTGAAGAGACACGATAAAAAATCGACATTTGTGCTGAGAAAAGACTGTACGGAAGCAAGAACAGAAAGCGGGGAGACCTCTTGGAATTACTGAAGTGATACAGGCAAATGACGAAAGCAGTGGAAGTGGTAAGTGGTCAGATTCTTGGTATTTTCTGACTATAGACAAAAAGATCTCCTGATATACTGGATGTAAGGTAGAACACGGATTTCAAAGTTTGCACCTATGCAATGAAAATGATGGTATTGGGTGTTAGCTGTTGAGAAAGACTGAGGGCTTAGCAGATGGTGGGGGAGTGGTGGAGAGTTCAGTTTTGGCATGTTGCTGGACATGCCTATTAGATATTGAAGGTGTCTAGTAGACAGTTTGGGGAAAAGGTTTGAAGTTTGAATTGGAAATCTAAATTTAGAAATTGACAGCATACTAATACCCAAAGCCAGGAGACATCAGGGAGGCTAAACATCCTCGGAGTACCCCCAATTAAACGTCTAGGGAAGAAAAACAGCAAGAGACTAGGAAGAAATGTAGGGAGTAATAAAATTTAAATGAAAGTCTCCATTTATGACTCCCAGCTTTATTTGCTTATTTATGCTAACAGATCAACTTCTGATAAAAGGGCGTGTTCTCAGTATTTGTGTAAGCAGGGGTAACAACTGGTAGAAGGTAACTCTAGGTAGGATCACTACCAGGTATCCTCAGCAGAGATGAGAAGTTGCTCCTTCCATCACCATCCTCCCTTTAGTGTCCATTCACATACTCAGATCATTTAGAAAGCCCAGGGCAGCATATACCAGACTGCTATGGAAGCTTATAGGTAGGCAGTCTCCCAGTGGGCACAGATACACATAGCATTTTCACAAGTAATGTGAAATATGAAAGAGCTTAAAGTCTACAAATCCTGGAATAATTTGAGTTGCATAAAAATAACTGCAACAGACAAGTGTTTACAATGGATATACTACTAACTGAAAACCAGCCATCACTAAATTCAGTAATAATTAGCTCTAGCCTTCACATTCTGCAAATCACCTTCTAGAAAATTGAGCACATTCTTAGATTAGATGATTAGGAAAATTCTTTAGTTTGTATTTTCATTTAAGGTGATTCCCCACCCAACCCATCCCCTACCTGTGGAAATCTGACGAGGCAATAATGTAAAATGACTTAGTCAGTTTGGGGGATAAAAAAAACTAAAGTGATACACAATGGTACCAAAGTTTCTATACTGCACTGGGGTGAAGCTCAATTTCTTAGTCGATGCCCAAATTATACACATACATAAATATTTAATATATATAAATATATATTTAAAGTAGGCTCCATGCTCTATGCCCAGTGTGGAGCCCAACACAGACAGGGTTTAAACTCACAACCCTGAGATTAAGACCTGAGCTGAGATCAAGAAAGTCAGACACTTAACTGACTGAGCCACCCAGGAGCCCCTAAAGAAGTATGTTCCTAAATGTTTACAGTTCAGGTATCAATAAAGCTTTTTAAATTAGCACTAATGGCAGAGCTGGGGCATAGTTTGATAGCATTCAGCAAATGACTGAAAAATCATAAACACATCCTAACTTCGACTCACCATTCTGCTAGCAGTCAGGTAACTCTTCAGAGCCTACTGGCTCACTTGAAAAAGAATACTATCTATCTTTTACGGTGATTTAATAAACTAAGAGAATAGGTACTAGAGCCATTTCTAAAAATGCTGATGGCACCTTTCCCCCTATCAAACCAACCAACCAACCATCAAGAGGGTAACTCTATTCTGTAGCTGGGTTGACAACCATTAAACAGAAAAGTGATAAAAACTATTATTAATGCCTTTCCCATCCCAGAGCTTGACCCAACTACCTACCTTATGGGTGACTGAATGTGTTATTAAGTGGACTGCCACCACAAAAATGGAACCTGCTCTCAGCTAGACTAAGTCCCAACAAACCTATCAACATCAGTTTATTCTCCCAAACTTAAACCACAAACCCTTGCACAATGTCCTCAACTGTTTTGAAGTCACTAGACAGGTCTTAAAATCTATACCACCTACTTACACAGCCCCCAAACTTCTGTGTGTTTTAATGTTTATTTTTGAGAGAGACAGAGCACAAGCACGGGAAGGGCAGAGAGAGAGAGACACAGAATCCGAAGCACATAGCCTGACATGAGGCCCAAACCCACGAACCGTGAGATCATGACCTGAGCCAAAGTAGGACACTTAACTGACTGAGCCATCCAGGCGCCCCTATTTTTATCTGTTATCTTCCCTCCTGAGGAAGGAATGTTTCTCTTCTAATCCAAAGCTACTTCCTCTGGGCGCCTGGTGGGCCTAGTTGATACAGCACAGGACTCTTGATCACAGGGTCATGACTGCAGCCCCGTGCTGGGTACAGAGCTTAAATTTAACAACAACAAAAATTAGCTACTTCCTCTCCTACTGCTGATCTCAATGAGCATCATTTCCTAAACCAGAAACCTTAAGTTGTATCAGACTCATCCCATTTTGATGGTTTCTTCTCTATTTAACTTACTACAAAGTTATGGCTTTAACCCATGTCTTCAAAACTCCAAAACTATGTAACAAATTACTCTTGCTATTTCTTGGATCTCAAAAGGCACTAAATTCATACTATCTCCACATCTTTTTCCAAAACTTCCTGACTTGGGCAATGACATAGCATTACATAAGCTGTCAAAGTCATTTTTCTCACCTCCTATCTAAACATCCACTAAGTATATCAATTCAGTTTCCTAAGTCTTTCACTAAATCAACTTTTCTCTACTTCTATTATCCTATCTCCCTGTAGTTGAAGATTGCTGTAATGGCTTCACTGGTTTACCTGATCTATTCTTTTACTGATTTAATTTTATAGCCAAAAAGTTTTGAAATGCTAGTGACGGGACACTTCAAACTTCAACGATTCCACATCATTGGGGGGGGGGGCAATCTTTTCTTTTTTTAAATTTTTTAATGTTTATTTTTGAGAGAGAGACTGAGTGTGAGTGGGGGAGGGGCAGAGAGAGAGAGGGGGAGACACAGAACATGAAGCAGGCTCCAGGCTCCTAGCTGTCAGCACAGAGCCTGATGCAGGGCTCAAACCCACAAACAGCGAGATCATGACCTGAACCAATGTTGGATGCTCAACCAACTGGGGGGGGGGGGGGGGGAGAGGGCAATCTTTACTGTGATTTAACCCCATCGTCTTGGCTCTTGCCTTTTTCCTGAAACCCATACACAAGCTAATGATTCTCACTTCCCACTTGCGCCAATCTGGCATTCCTCCAATTCCTACTAATCTGCTCCCTCCTGCCAAAAGCCCTTTTGTGCAAACCTCTTGGACCAGAAGGGATCTCCTTTCCCCCTTCACCAAGTCTTATTCGTTCTTCAGGTCTCGGTGTTAACATTAAGGAAGTAAACCCTACTTTCTAAAGTTTTCGTATAAAGCTAAATATAGATTTCTGAAAGGTAAGATATATAATGTATATATCCCTTATCTGGCACTGACAACAGCAGTTGATGGGAACTGATATAAAAATCCAACCGCTCTGTTAGTGAAATATAAAAGGGAGACAAGATGGAAACAAGAAGCACTGGAAACCATTTCTAACATTTCTTGTTTCATGGTAATGGTTAGGTAATAAAACTAGATTGGGAAAATTCTGTCTACAAATCCTTTAAAAGAAAAGGTCCATCTGGGGCGCCTGGGTGGGTCAATCGGTTGAATGTCTGACTCTTAGTTTTGGTTCAGGTCATGATCTCACAGTCGTGGTTGATCAAACCCCACGTCAGGTTCCACGCTTAGTGTGGAGCCCACTTAAATACTCTCCCCCACCCTCCCCTGCTCCCGTGCTCGTTCTTAAAAAAAAAAAAAAAAAAAAAAGGCCGCAAGTCCACCTTTCACTAAATCAAGCCTTGACTGACTGCTACGGTGTCTTATGTGGCACTGGGTTAAAAAATGTTCCTAACAATCTTTCTTTCAGTCAAATACTCTCTGCAAGAGTCTCAACTGAATGAAAGGATGATCAATGAATGCAATCTTCTTCAAAATGTAAACATGTAACAGAGTAATAGGGAAACTAACAAAACCCGAAACAGTTTTAACGGGGGAATGGAAATGGATCCTAGTAATGGTAACTTATTTCCTCATATGGCTAGGACTGTTTATAGACTTACTACACCTTCAACATACTTTGACGCATGCAGGTTTTCTAACCTGGGGCCTAATACCTGGCATACAAATCCTTACTGAAATCACAATTGTTACTGTTTAAAAGTACCCTGTATTGTCTCCAAGCTAGCTGGTAAAATATTTTTGCTGTGATCTAGAAACACTTTTACTTGACTCGAGTCTAGGAAGGTCAATAATCCCCTAAAACTAGACAAACGTTATCTGAATCTTAGGTTTGAGAATAAAACAGCTTAGAACTGTTTTAGGTTTCTAAATCCTAATTTTAGGATCCTAATCATCTGCTTTAGAGACCATCAAAATGTCAATACAGAAGAAAATAACCACCAACTAGGAGGCTGGCTTAAAGACAAAATACAGATGAGAGTCCAACTTCTGTCATACTGTGTATTGCCAAAAAATATGAATTATTCAAACCAGACACAATGGCTAAATTATGAATCAAACAAAAGGACAAACTGTAAAGTATTATCAAAACCGTGTTTTATTTTTAATACAAGATAAATACCATGCTTGTTACTAGTGCAGTTTAAGGCCAACAATGGCCATATAGCAAACTGCTGAACAGTCACCTAAATGCTAAAGAAAGAAAAGACAGAAAATAAACATTAAACACAAAATTGCAATTACAAACATTTTAATAAAATGGAATGAGCTTTTTAATAGAAGCTAATATGGAAGTCTAGTTCTCATGGACACCAAAAAGATGTCTATTTGATCAAATATCACCTTACCTTTTGCACAGAAATCTTATTGTGAAGTCACCAGAGTCAATAGCTAAAATTTTAAGACTTTCTTTGGCCTTCTGGTATTAGACAAATTATTTACAAACCGTGATTTCAGTTAATTCATGGATACTGGGAATATGATACAATTTTTTTGTTAAGGGCTTTCCATTAAAAATTGTAAAACAACTATATAAGGCTGTACAAGGCTGTAAACTACTTTGCTAATATACCATGGGATGAAGAGGAAGAAGAGTAAGAATAGACCTTTTTTTAAGGCTAAAGTCATCAATGTTATAGATGCATTCCTTAGAATACATTATGATTTACCCCAAGGATCCTTTCCCATTAAATACCACCTGAGTGCTACAATTTTCAAAGTAAAAAAATAAACATGAATTCACCATTGTGTTTTAAAATAATATAACTTACAGAATGCTGAGAAGTGTTATGCAGTAACAGTGTGACAAAAAAAAAACAAAAAAAAAACCACAAAAAAACACCACATCTTCAAAACGAAATGTTTTTACTAAATGCAGGGTCTGTCCAATTATGAAATTAATGCAAACATTTACACCCATGGCAGAGTTTTAGGATGCTCCCACATGAAAAACTTTCTGTAGTATTTACTATCTGCTAATACCATTTCAAGATTTGTGTGACTTCAGTTAAATTCTATCTAATATTTTAAAAGACTCCTATTACAATATGTTAATATAGCAAGAAGTCTTTAAAACATTAAAATCTGTCTATACCTAACCAAGTGTTTGTATGTCCCATACAAAAACCACAATAGCTGCATACTCAGAGTGAATGCCAACAACCTGAAATTTTAAAGAACATCGGTTAAGACAAACCTAAATCAATCGAAACTGGATACAATTGCCTGAATATTCATAAAAATCCATATTGCTTCTTTCTAATGCCAAGAAAGAAGAGTAAAAGAACTTCCTCCCAGAAGCCTAGACATTTTAACACATTTTCTATTTCAACTTACAATGAAACTTTAATCCAGAATCTTTTGATTTCTCTAATCAAAAATCTCACATTACAAACACAAGGAATGCTGTATGTAAGGCCACATCTTAAATTTATAATTTTTGGTTGAATATTTATTAAAAATTAGTCTAAGGCTTCTAAGAGTCAAGTTGCTAAAAAATGAAATAAATACTCCAGTGTTTAAACTGAAGGTTAATGTAAAAAAAACAACACACACACAGAGTAAGAACAGAAAAATAGAATGCTTTGCTACAAAAATCCCACTTAATATACTTTAGCACAAAAAATGTCTAATATGTACAATGGATAAGCGTGCATTTGAGTACATACAACTGCAGGAAACATTTACAGACAGCTATGGGATGCAAATGAACTTAATGAATAAAATTTAAAAGGCAGTTATCTGTAAAACAGTAAGACTCTCAATACTGTATTCTCAGTAAAGAATCAAAACATAAACTTCCTCTTAAAATAACAGGCTGAAGCTTAAAACACAAAATTGGAGTCACCTTATAAAATACAGAAAAATGCAATGACCATTCAGGTATGAAAACCAAAATGTTGAGAGCACTCCAACAGAAAGTTTCGTAGTAAGTAGCATTTCATTGTATAAAACAGTATGTATTTAGGTTATTGGCACATTTAAATACATGAGGGAAAGAGACGTCTTTACCCTTCCAACAATTTCCCCCTTCCACTATAAAATGTTATACAACATTCATTAAAATCCTGTGTTTGTTTTAAGAACTGACCTTAAACTAGTAAAAAACAAAGCAATATTCTCCACAGGAGAATTAAATGAAAATAATACCTTAAGCTACAATCCATAAGTTATCTGTGAACTTCAAATTGTAGTTAACTGCTTAAGAATATTCTACGGAAAGGGGCCATTAAATGGGCTAAACTATGATCAACAGCCACTGCAACTTACTCCAAATCTTGGTTATGAAAACTGACAAAATAAACACTTCCAAATTTACAATGGAATATCCTTTCCAAAATGTATGTCCTTTAACTAAAAGCAGCACATTCGATTGAGTGTTGCTTCAGAAGCAATACCACGGAGGTGCTGCATCAGTCATTCGTAACTTTACTGGCTGAAAGGAATGTCACTGCATAGCACTAATAAATGCCTATGGTTCAAAGTTAAACTCAAGTCTGTTTTCATATTCACTACAATTATTATTAAGAAATGAAAAGGTCTCTGAAACTCTCTTTCTCTTTGTCTTTTTTTTTTTTTTTTTTTTTTTGGTGATGTATGTAATGATTTATCTCTTTGGATTGTTTTTACATGTTTAAAAAAAAAAAAAAAAAAAAGAAAGAAAGAGTTTTTGAATAACATTAGCCCAGACAACAGAAGGGATATGAAGAATAAAACAAGGCTTGCAATTTTCACCTTTACTGCTATACATTCATGTGTTACCAGGTAGAAAAAGACTAAAAATTAATGGGCCGAACCAAAGTTGTTTCCTTCTGACATCATTTAAAAACAATGGGACTAGCAGCAAACAATTCTAGTACACTCACATTGTCTGCAACAAAAGTCACGTAATGAGATCAGCCACGTAGGGAGAAGAGTGAAACAGAATGAGCAATTAAAGGGTTCCACTGATAAAAAATGAAAAGGTAAATGAAGGATTTAATTAGTACAAAATTTCCAGTTTCATCTCAAGTTCAAGCGGTTAGATTTTTATAATTCCATTTAAAAACTCAGAGAGTATCTTATTCTCATGGACATTTACTTACCTTTTAAGCTTACTATTAACTAATTTCCCTTGTAATATACTTATGTCCACACTTCTTCACATTAGGGCATTGTAATGAAAATATAATAAAGCTAAGGAATGACAAAACAACACCTATGCACAAAACAAGAAAACTGATTTTGATACAACTCAAATAATGTTAAAAAGGCAACTGCATTTTCAACAAGATAGAACACAACAAGATAGAACAAGAATCTGAGAGCAAACAGTTCTGATGAATGCCAGTGATCTCATGCACAAATACTCCAATCACAAAATGTTTTAAAATAAAACTAGCAATAATACGGGTAATTTTGTGAGAACTAGTGTGATAGTGGACAAAATGAACGTGAAGAACTGCAGTGCAAATCTCTGGAGGGCTTCTACAAGTTGCACATGACATCATATCTAGGGTACCTAAATACTTTAAGCACTGTCCTGAAATTTGGCTATCTTTTTAAATAACCAATGTGTATTACCAGATCTCTCAGATAATCAGATCTTAAAAACATTAAAAACAAATTAACTTGCTTAGGAATCCAACTCAAATTTCTGAAGTAATGATTCGGAATGACCTTCCTATACAAGTGTCTCATCAAGTTGACACTCTGCCTATGCTAATTTTGCAATTAAGAACACATGCTAGCCAAGTGCTTTTAATGTGGGCCTATATGCAAGGCAGATTTGAAAAAAATCTTTGATTAAGTAACTCTAGCATGAATCAAAAGGCTGCATGAACACACACAAGATTCCTTAAACTGTGGTGACAGGGTACACCTATAATCTACCCATTACACATACAGGAGAATACAACTCGAGATCAGTAAGCATCACGTCCTTCCAAAATCTATAGTAACCAGAAAATAAAACTAAATGCTCTCCTTACTCACATTTGTCTGCTGCACGGCTGTATTTACATTGCTCATGGCTTCAAAAATAAACCACAAGCACTATTAATATAAAACAGCAAATAACTGCCGCATCAAATCAGAATTGTCAAAATATTTCTTCAATGCTAGCAGTTTACAATTAAGCGTTTCAGTACATCTGTGTTGTAATTAAGCTGCATTACTGTAGCAAATCATGTATGGGTTTTTACTAAAATGTTAAAACCACAAAAATTTTTTTGACCCCTAACACATCGACTGGATTGCTATGTCTGTGAGACTTTACAAGTTTACATACCATTCAGCAAAATCACAAGCTAACTAGGTAAAAACAGCTAGAAAAGCAGAATATAGAAATATTAAATATCCATGTAATTCACCTATTCTAATATCAAAATCAAGGGCAAGAGACACTTAATTAGTATGTTTAATTCACTGAACGCAAGATTAGATTGGTGCATATCCAAAACCGCTATTGCAATGCTTTTTTAAAGGACAGTATAAATGTCATAGTAACATTATCTTTAGATATTGCTGAACACAAGACTTTCCCTGAGGTGTAAACATCAAATAACTTGAACAGCTTTACACATCAGCCCCATTGAACAGTTTATTACAACACTACATCTATTGTAATCAAAGTGGTGCTGTTTACAGACATTATCATATGAACATTTTTAACAAGAACAAACTACTATAAAAACAAGCATTTACTTGACATTTTTTCCAATTGCTTGCACATTAGAATGGCCAAATGTATATAACCAGTAATAAAGTTGCAAAAGCTATAACTTTTTTTTAAATCACACAGGTTTCCTTCAAATAAAACAGTTAAGCAACATAAAAAATAAAAGTAGAGCTACTGGTTACCATTTATGCAGATTTGCTTTATTCAGATCTATTCCTGTTCATTTTATCCATGAATCCTTACGGGTTCAGTTCAATCACAAGAAGCAAACTGCTGGACAAGCGTCATTTTTCCCCCATGAAGACTGTTTTGTCTTGGAAGGTGTTCCTCTTCCTTCAGCTGTAATGTGTCAAAATTTGTGATGTAGATTTTGCTATTCCCCATAATACACAGAAAAACGCTGGCTTAACTATACATACACAAGTCGTGCATCTACTTCACTGTTACGTATTCTAACACAATAAAAGTTAACTGAAACAGTAGCTGCCTTCATGGTGGAGAAATGCTCCCAATTTATGTGACGATTAAAACGGACACATTCTCATTTCATTCTTCTTAGTTATTACTGCCTTATTAATTTAATGACTGAAACAGAAAGGAAAGTATAGCAGCTGCTGTTTCTGTGATGATGGAAACATTTATAAGTCATTTTCTAAAGTATGCATACTACAAAAATAAATGGAAATGCTCGAATGATTTTAATGTAAATATTTTTCATTCACCCACATATCAATTCTATATAACTCATTAACAATTAAATGTGAACTGAATATAAAATGCAATAAATTATTTTACAAATTAGTTGTATTTATTTGACAGCATACAGGAACTTCTGCAAATTATAAATCAAACTGTTCCATGTTACAAAATTTATAGATAAAATTTATAAATATATAGCTCAATATGCACATTTAAATAAATATGACATCCACGTACAAATCTTCAGACGTGATACAAATTTAAAACATTAACTTTACTTTCACTCTAATGTAAAGTTACCTAACGTATTTAGATAAGCTAACCCAAAACACACTAAATAAGAATCTACAATGATAAATTTCATTGAAAACTCACATAAAGAAAAAAAAAACAATAAATTTGATAAACTGAAATTTCAAGAATACATAAATAGCAAACTTCAGGTAGAGGTTCACAAAAGCAGCATTCAATTAACTTGCATGTAAGTGATCACTAAAACACGAGGTATTTAAAATATAAATTCCAAGAGAGCATTTCAGCAAGATGATGTAGTAAAAGGTAAAAGGGCACAATATTTAGTGATATTCTTGCCATAAAAGTAATTGGAAAATACTTTCTGCTCCATAATTAAGAGTAATTAATACTGTCACAACTATAAATGTTTTATTTTATGTCCTTTCCTCCCCAACTAGGCTGTAACCATCTTAAGAGCATCAATATACATATGCATTCACATTGCCTAGGAGTGAAAACCTAAATTTTACAACTGCAAAAGAAAAAAACAACCACTAGATGTTATAATTCTGGACTTTTTCTTTTAAATAATTTCTATTTGCCCATATTTTTCAACGAGATACTTAAACCATTGCTAATGTTACCTTTTATTATACCTTTATTTTATGTTGATGAAACTTTAGGTAGAATTATTTCATGAAAAAAAAATCTAGAAAGGCAGCTTTTATAGGTTTTATTTTTATGCCTTGCAATGCATAAAAAAAACCCTGGTATTAAAGTATTAAAGAAAAGATAAGAAATATGTTCTAACCTGAAAAGATGCACTACTCTGATATTCATAAATCTTACTACCAAAGTATGTTATCTCCCTAACCTTTTTGTTGTGATGTGAGAGATATAGAAGAGAGATCTGGTCATTAAGAGGGGAAAATTATTTAAAGTCACAGTGAGCAAAACAAAAATACCCAATTCTTCCAAAAAGCATATGGCATACACTGCAACTTTATCTTATTAATCACTCCAAAGGAGAATTTTACTACATTTTATGTAGAGAACCCTGTTCATGAAATCGTAACACACATCTTTATGCAGGACAAATGCACTCATCTTTTGCTTGATTATACTTCATAGGTAGACCTTTACTATTAATAAGTCTCTCGTTTGCACCATACAGACATAAAATCTGGGGGATAGTCTGACAGTTTTTATTTCTATTTCTAAACACTTTACATTTATCCATTTGGAAATACAAATTTTACAAACTCAAACGGAAGCAAATTTGAAGGCAATACAACCCATTTCCAATAATCCAATCCCATATTATACTCTCAAATTTCTAGGACATCTACATGAACAAAGATATCAAAAAAGAGTGACAAATACATTCAATGCTCATGTTTTCAGAATACCATTTAGTCGGATATGTTAATATCAAAGCCACACAATTACTAGTTTTAGCTATCAGTTATAAAAGGAAGATCTATGTAAACAGTTGATAAGAAATTAAGAAGACAAATGGAATCTACAGCTCTTTAATGAAGTATATAAAGTTAAGCGCTAAGTAAAATCTCAATTCAGAGAAGCACCTGTATAACGAGATAATGTAAAATAAAGCCAATACTAACAACTCAAATTATGAGCATTTCTGTTAGAAACTTATCTAAGAAAATTTGTTAGCATCAGTATTCCTAAACTTGTGGCAAATTCACCTTTGTAGTAAGATTAAAATACATACTTGACACAGATCTTTCATAGATTTTCACATTAATATTGAATGAAAAGAATTAACTAAATAGAATTCTACTACAATTTTAGAGATGTGATTCTATTAACTCAGTGAAATAAAATTCACTTTTCTCTTCTGAAAACTTCTCCTTAATGCGAGGAATAGGGAAGGAGTGGGCAAAAGAAATACGAAGTATCTGAATATAAAATTCTTCTTGTGCTAAAACATATTATGTGAAATTCTGCTTACTGGAGATATTTACAAAAACTCCCTTACTACCACAACATTTGGTATTTCCTTCTTTCTACCTGTGGACATAGTACTTACCTCATTTTAACTAAAGTCTTTCATTACACTATATATAAAACATACAGGATTGTTGCTCTAGGCAGTTCACTATGGAAATAAACTTCGCCACAAAGAAAACTCATCTTTGCCCCCCAAATTTCACAAACAAATTTTTTCAAATTAAGCTGTTTATGTGACTTAGAATTTCCTCTGAGGATTAAAACAAGCTACCACAGAAGGCAAATTAGTAAATTTGGATACCATATATGGCACACGTCCCCCTTTTTGGTTATTAGGTTTTCTTTAAACAATGCTAACTAAATATTCATTCAAAACATTACTTATTCAAAATGATCTAGTTTACAAACTACAACAATGGTAGTATATTTCACATTGAGATGAAGGTGAGAGCAAGGTGACTCACATTGGCATTGAATTTTCTTTTAACAGGGAACATTAATCATTTGTAAACAAAACCTATTCTTAAACCACAATGAGCAAAAACCACACTACACATCCATTCAAGGGATTACTTCCTACCCTCTGTCACTTCAATTAAGATAGCCATGTAGTAACATACTGCAAATACTAAAAGCAAGGAAACTCAGAGCAAAAGAAGAGGAGAGAACTAGCATATCCAGATGAAGCAGAACAGTTAGGATATATGGGAAAACACAAAAACAAGGCTGGACAATATGAGGCAGATCTCAGATGACCTAAGAGTTGCAGAAATAATTTTTAAATATCATTTCCAACAGTATCATTCATTAGATAATTAAAGATAACTTAATTTTCACATTAGCCTCTAAGTAACACTACATCTTAAAGACATGAAACATCTTAGCATGTAAGAAAAAACTTTTTATCTTTTGGCTCCCCCCCCCCAATTAATGAGAAACTATCAATTAAAGACTGCGAAGCACCCTAAATCTTGTGCAATAACAACACAACCTTAAATCATAATATATATATATGGGAAAAAAAGCAATCTTACCAAAAATGTGGTTATTTAATTCATATCTCATACAAGATGCTTAAAATTTTTATCAAAGAAATGGATAGTGATTTGAAAATATGTAAAACCTCATGGGAGGAAAAGCATGAATAAAGAGTATTTTAAAAAATAATCTGGATTCATCACTCTTTGTACACAAAGAAAAACTGAATCATCAACAGAAATTTGCTGTGTGGCATTTTTCCAAACAAGTAATAAGAGGAATGCAATCTAAAAGAAAATAACTCAACCATGAAAGTAAAATTATTTCTATAAGAAGTGTACAATCTTAAAACACTGAACTACTTGTGTTTTGCTCAGAGTGGTCTGAGAATAGAGGCAGAAATTACAGAATATGAAATACAGTGTATTTACATACTGAAAATTTACAATACTGATATTCCCATTAAAATATCACCTACTTGAACTTAGATACTGAATGCTTTCAGAAAAATTAATACATATTTTAAATGAGAGAATGCAATTAACATTACCAACAATTCAAACACAAAAAAAAATTAAGATGGGACAGACAATAACAGCTTACCAACATCATTAAGTTTCCAGTTAAATTAAGAACTTGCCCTTTTATAGCCATTCATCAATTTAATAATAAATTACATTACTGTTTTATTTATATACACGCTTGCTTACTGACATTCACGTTAGCTTCCAAGTTACTTGTATTCCATTTAGTCCGTTTAAGATTTACATGAAAGCTCAAAAGGACTCATATTTTAAAACTTCTAAAAAGGTCAACAGACCCTATTATGGTAATAATTAAATGTGCAGGTTTGTTTGTTTAAAAGTTTTTCACTTGAATATATTTAATCCTAGACCCCACCCCTCTGATTCACAACTACATCCGCAATAAATACTGTTTGGTAATAAAGGTACAGTAATCCAGGATAACAGAATTTTTTGCTCTAGAATGCTTATGTAAAATTTTGCTTGGATGAAGGCACATAACAATATTACAACTCAATTCTGATTAATGTACAAACAAAACATGGGAATTCTGGTATGGTACACATCAGTGATTAAGAAAAATGTCAACAATAGTTTGCAAGTTAGGAATTCATAGTTAATGTCTGAATGTAATGAAACTCAAGCCATGGTATAGTTAGGTGTGCCCATTACTGGAATGTAATGTTAGTTAATTCAAAGTATTTAAAATTAACAATGGACTTTTCAAGGAGTTTACTTGGCTGACTATGCTAGTTTAACTAAAACCAGGAAGAAACTAACTTTGAGTCTAATCTGGTTCAGAAGTCCTTGATGGGCACATCCAATCTTGGAGAAGACTAAAGATGTATGCAAGCTTTGCTTATCATGCCTTCAGGAATTAGAAGCTTGTTGAGAACTAACAAAGTCTAAGTAAAAGCATAACTTCTTTGTAGAAACTGTATCTTACTATAAGTGAAATGGTTGATACAATTAAGCATTTCAAGTAATAAATTGGCTATAATTCACCTTAAGCAACAGATGGACTGAGAATTTTTTCATAAGATGGTATTAAGATCTATTCTGGCCAAGGGGAAAAAAAAACTACATTTTTAAAATTTAGTGTTTAGACTTACATGACACAACACTTAATCCTTACATCCAAAAGCAGTATTAATTTCAATAAGCTCAGTTTTAAAAGTGAAAGATGCTTTGGCTATTAAAGAAATGTTTTGAGATTTTATTAAGTTCTATAATACCATACATGGAAAACTATTTTAAAATTAAAGTTTTGATAAATATTCAAGATGCATACTCAAAATGCTAGAAAAGTATTTAAACTGGTCTTTTCACTTCATAAAGCCCTTAATCTGTAAATAATGTAATAGCTTACATACCATAAAGACTTACATGCTTATTTTATAAATTGTATTATTTAAAAAGAATCTCGTTTGCTAAAATATATTAAAGAAATGCTACTGTCACAGAATTACATACACTTTTAGTCTTTGATTCTGCCCATAACAATGTAAATACTAACAACTGCATGAGTAAATTTTCAGTGTTTCCCATGACTATGGAAAATAATTGTGTAAAGTGCAGTTACCTATAAGGGGTTTGTTTTCGCCTAATTTAATTTGGATATGCCACCAACACATAAAGAAAAAGTTTTTGTTTACAGAATAAACTGTGTCACATGCACAAACCTTATAGTGCCTTGCCCCTACTTTTCACATGAATAAATGCTGTTCACAAATATAAAAATAAAATTACACGTGAAAATGAAGTATAAACAGACAACTTCCCACTTTATGAAAAATGTACACAAGAAATAGTTTTAAAATACAGAAAAAAAGACACAATGATTATGATTTATGAATGAAACATCAAAGAAAATTATTTCAAGGTTATTCTAACCTGGGATGCATGATTTGATACAATTTAAAATTCTTAGATATGGAGTACCCTGAACCCGTTTTAATTAAGTTTCGTATCTTCTTTGCAAATTAAAGGATATGGTTTTTTTTATTTTAAAACAAAAACTATATGCCAGGAAAAATGTCTTTTCTAAGGAATACTTTTTTAAGTACAAAAGCGCTTTCAATGCTAAGAAATCATCCTTCTGTATTATAAACTATTATAGTGTTAGGTTTTCTTCAAAAGTTTTAGGGATAGAGTTAGTTCAAGGAGAGAAACTTTCAATTTAAAAGCCCAAGCACATTGTGTGTGTGTGTGTGTGTGTGTGTGTGTGTGTGTGTGTGTGTATGGATTAACTCCTTGCATTTTATATTTCAAATTACATGCAAACTATGTATGTAATTATAACAATTCCCATTTTTAGATTTTAGAAGTAGACATGAGTCCTCTTGATTATTTTCTTGCTAAAGCAAGGCCATTAACAATCTAAAAGTTTGAATTCAGCAATATTCAAGGGTAAAAGGTCAAATTTTTTTTTTTTACCTGTCATTACTTACCTGTCATTTCTCTGAGAGGTTTCCAGAAGATTAAATTCAGAACAAGTAGTTGGACCATTTAAAATGTAGGTATATACTGTATAAACAATAGCCTTGGAGTTATAATTACTGTTAACAACACATATGCTACATATAACAGGAACAAGAAATACCCACCTTCTAACGATGACGATACTCGCGTTCTCGGTCACGTTCTCGGTCCCGGTCTCGGTCCCGGTCCCGGTGTCTCTCTCGTTCTCTGCTTCTCTCTCTATAATAATCATCATGACGATCTCTACTACGGGATTTATGACGCCGACTCTTTTCTCGTGATCTACTATGGTCCCTCTCTCTTGATCGTTCACGTCTTCTAAAAGAAATTACTGGATTAATGCTCTCTGTAAGTGGATAGCAGTATTTACTACCTAAAGCAAAAAATTCCTTGTAAATCTAGTTTAGACTTAGGATATCCTGAACTTCCAATAATGACTTACTGACTCACCTGTAAGCATGAATGAGAAATCCCATTTTTGGAGTGCCTGGGTGGGTCAGTTGGTTAAGCAACAGACTCTTGATTTTGGCTTAGGTTAGGTCATGATCTCACAATAGTGGGATCAAGCCCCATGTCAGCCTCCGTGCTGAGCATGGAGCCTGCTTAAGATTCTCTCTCCCTCTCCCAAAAACAAACCAACAACCCCCCCACCCACACACAAACAGAAATTTCAATTTTAAAAATATTCACCCCAAGTTGGGATCCAGACACACCAGGGCAATACATCTTATCATCTATTACATCTAATAGCTTGCATTAGACATGTAGTGTTTACTGAAGGAACACAGAAAGGTAAAGGGAGAAAACAACTTCAAAGGACAACTTGTTTCAAACTGAAGACTGCATAGAAGATAGTTTTTTTAGGCATAAAATTCATGAAACTATTCAATACACAATGAGATAAGTATATAAAATTACCACCCATTAACAGGTTACCTAAACCTATATGTAGTATCAATTTTAGACTTATAACTAACCCACATATGATTTACCATGAGTGCTACTCCACTAAGAATTTTTTTTTAATATTTTAGGTTTTTATTTACTTATTTTGAGAGAGAAAGAAAGTGCAAGTGAGGAGGGGCAGAGAGAGGGAGAGAGAATTCCAAGCAGGCTCCGCACTGTCAGCACAGAGCCTGATGTGGGGCTTGAACTCAAACTGTGCAATCATGACCTGTGCCGAAATCAAGAGTCAAACACTTAACTGACTGAGCCACCAAGGTGCCCCAGAAACTTTCTAATAATACATATGTTTGCTTCAGGGGTGGAGGCGGCTGGAAGGCATGGTGGGAAACAGAATTCAAAACTTAGTACTTATGACCACTAGAAAAGACTGGGAAATAATTCACATTGTTATTAAAAAGAAACGTTTTATGAGCTACCTTCGAAAAAAAAAAAACAACAGAATAAAAACGAGGTAATTTAATCAAAGTATGTTTCCTAAAATACTTTTAGAAATTCTGCTAAGTTCTGAAATTCACAATAAGGAAATCCAACTGCCTGTAAGTCGAACCATCTATTTTGTATTTTTGTAATAGACAGCTAGACTTAGCAAACATTAGTAGATGCTAAGCTCCTTGATCAAGAAAGCAATTCTTACTTAGGACTTAAAAAATTAAAAAGAAGACTAGGTAAGATATGGACTTTAGCTATGACACATTTGTTCAGATACAAAGATCCTTACTTACACTGGGTCATGAAGGTAGTAATTAAGAAGTTGGGTATCATGACAAAGACAAGCTCCCTTCCCTTATCTTTTTTTTTTTTCCCTTCTCTTATCTTAATGAAGACTCTAACACTGGAGTACACTAAAGACAGACCTATGAATATTACATCATGATTAAAGATCTACCTTTCAAATATATGCAAAATTTCAAGGTTAGCTGCACCGCTAAAAAAAGGAATTACCTAATTAAAAATATGAACAGATCATTCATTAACTTCCTTGTTCAAGAAGTATTTATTTAGCACCCATCTTGTACCAAACACTGTTTAGTCATTAGAAATACTGTAGTGAACAGGACAGGTAAGGCCCTTCCCTTTTCCAACATATGTTCTAGAGAAGAGAAATGTGCAATAAAAAATAGATTACCGTAAGTACTATAAAAGAAATAAAAAGAACAACATGACAGAGTAACCTGGAGAAGATCTCTCCTGGAAGTTAGACTGAGTTGAGGCATGAAGGATAAGAAGTCAGCTTTGTGAAGAGTGAGGAAAAAGGGCTCCCAGCAGAAGGAATATCAAGTATAGAAAGTGTGGGGTGCCTGAGTGGCTCAGTGGGTTAAGTGTCTGACTCTTGATTTTTGGCTCAAGTCATGATCTCACAGTTCGTGGGTTTGAACCCTGAGCCTGGCTCAACACTGGTAGTGCAGGGCCTGCTTGGGATTCTCTCTCCCCCTCGCTGCCCCTCCCCCACTCACGCATGCTCTCTCTAAATAAATAAATAAATAAATAAATAAATAAACAAACTTGGAAAAAAAAAAAACGGTATAGAACAGTGACGTGGTAAAGAGCTAATGTATCAAGGAAAAGAGAAGGGAGACCATTGTGACTACAGAATAGTGAGCAAGGAGTAAAGTACACAATGAGGCTTCGAAGACAGGCAGGAATCACACAGTGCCTGAATGTTTACAGTCTTATTCTAAGAGTAACCAAAACTTCTTGAAGGGTTTTATTTTTTTTAATATTTATTTATTTTTGAGAGAGAAACAAAACACAAGCTGGGGAAGGGGAGAGAGAAAAGGGAGACAGAATCCAAAGCAGGTTCCAGGCTCTGAGCTGTCAGCAGATAGCCCGAACTGGGGTTTAAACCCATGAACCATGAGATCATGATCTGAGCTAAAGTTGGACACGTGACCAACTGAGCCACCCCAACGCCCCTTTTGAAGGGTTTTAAAAGCAAACACCTGACATTTGATTCAATATTCAAAACAAAAGAAAATCTAACTCTAGCTGCTATACGAACAGTAATAAGTAAAATCAAAGTCCTATTTTAAAGTTTCAAACACGGTATTTTTTCTATTTGTAACATAATAGTTTTAAATAGACATGACGCAGGAAAGTTTTACCTTGATCCAGAACCATAAGACTTGGATTCAATTCCATGAAGGCAATCTTGCAAAGAGCTAATAAGAACTTTGCAGCGATCATCAGCAGATACTTTGGATTGTTTAATTAAAGAAATTGCAGTTACCAATGTCTCAATAGCACTCCCATAATCACCTATGAGGCAAAGGAGAGGGGTTGAAATGAAATAAATTTTGTTTCCAAAATACCCCCAAATCATTTGGGATAAAAGTGATAAAGCATTTTATAAAAGAAGAACACTAAAGTAACTACAGAAGACATCTTCATTTCTTTTTTAAGGGCTTCACCATTTGTAAAAAGCTTTTATGTTAGTAAAATTAGCACAGTTTGTTTATTATTACAGACATGTGAAGCACAGGTTATTAATTTGTAAATATGAGAATCAGTTGCCTTAAGGTCCCCAACACATTACATGTCAGGACTAAAATTTAAATCCATATATAAGAATTTAAAATTATGGGTCTATTCACTGCACTGTGACATATCACTTCCCTCAATTTCTTTTAAATAAATACAGGTAATGATTTGGAAATACGAACATAAATACTAAATATAAATTACCAGTCCTCAAGATTGCACATAGTTTTAGGTCATTCCTAGTAACATACATAAGAAATATTAATATAGGAAGAAATATACAAACCAGCACTGGCATCAGACACAGCTCTTGAAATAGCACTGCTTGAGATTGCCCTATTTCTATTCATGATTTCTTCAAACTCAGCTTCACTCAATGGCGTTCTTGCAGTATCCATTTCCCTTTAAAATAAAAATGAACCTTAAGTTGCACTCAACACATTTTTCAGTTAGTTTTAACAGTATAAAACAATTCATACTAGTTGCTTGTGACAAGTGTCTTAGGGCTAGTAGTTACTTTTCCAGACTGAAGCATGCTATTTACCTTACAAAGAGAGCAAGTCTAAGCAAAATTCTACAACACTACCTTTCAGCTGAAATAAAGTAGCAGCTTGGAAACCTTGTCTTTCTGGAGATCAGGGATAATGTATTTATAGATCTATAATATTTTTCAGTCATACAAAAACATACATAATAAACGGTCCTGAATGTTATAACATAAGGTAGTTACACATTATTAGCTCTTTTATTTATATATACATACATTTAAATGTTGACAGCAAAAACTACAGCCCTACACAATCAAGGAATTTGGTTACATTTCTGTTTGGATCCTCTAGGCACAGGGCCCAACTCACAATAGAAGGATAACAAATGTCTGATTAATTAAAAGAACTTCAGGCGGGGACAAGATCTTAGATCATCTTGTTTGCCACTGAATCCCCAGAAGAGTATCTGGCAAATAAAAGATAGTAAGTGTAAACATTTGTTGGAAAAAAGTGAATTAAATGCCAAAACTTTCTAAAGCTGCTGGACAACTCTGAAAACTGTACATGTACATTACATGTCGACTATACTTCAAAAAAAAAAAAAAACTGTACATGTACAGTACAGGAAAAGGTAAGCGTTCTTCCATCTTAGTTACTAGTTACAAGATAGGACACTGAGTTGAGGGAAGCAGCAGCAGTTCATTCCAATGCAATGAGGAAACAGCTAATCTAACTTTTTACATGCTTTTAAGGTATTACTCTCATTCCCAAAACTTTATAGACATCCTGACCAAATTATAAGTTGTTCAAAATCCATGTATAATTTCAACTAAATGCTGTGACTTGTGCCCATTCTATCCCTCTTAAAAAAAAGAAATCCCATGTAAGAGTTTTCTCCAATTTTCAATAAAAAATTAGTCATAAATAACCATCACCCTCCAATTCTTGAAAACCTAATACTATCAAAATTCTATTATGTTAGGAAAAAGATACGAAACTCAAATTTTATAGTCAAACCAAGTCACCTAACCCACGCCTGTCCTCTAAAGGTGAACACTTAATATGAAGTCACTAACTGGAATTCAAGTGAACAGAAGAAGTTATACTAGCCCAGTAGTTATTTTCTAAAGAAAACAGAGCCATTTTTGGCAGTCATAAAGATGCAACCTCTATGAACAGATAATGGTTAATGTGCTTTGTTTACAACATCAAATTTATTGCCATGTGCCTGTGCAAATGCATGGAATTAGGCAGATTCTCAAATCCATTCCTTCAGGACATTTTCAGACAAAATAAAGTACAAAGTAGTTTAACAGTGATAGTTTAAAAATATAAAATCAAATGACAAACTCAGAAGTAATTAAAGAGGGCAAATTCAAATGGCTCTTAGAGATTATAAATATAGCTCTCTAAATTACGTTTTGAGTATGGATAGTTTTTAAATTACTTTGGAAGGGGGCTAAGAGATCATTTACTTCAATAATGGTTTCAAAAAAAAAAAAAAAAAGAAAGAATGGTTTTCACCTAGCTCTTTTCCAAGGATCACCATTAATTACTTTAATTTCCACAACTGTGTTTTACAAGTGTTTGTCTACCCAAATATACTTGTGTATCATTTAATGTTTCCATTTCAATTAAAAGTTAGTAATTTGACAGTCGGGACTCCTGATCAGCAACGAGATAATCAATAGTACCTATCCAACAAATTGATCGAATTCCTAAAACGAAGAAGGAAACTTTAGTGCTCTGAGTAGTATCATCAAAGGTAAATGAGATTCACTTTAAAATCTTAAAAGTAGCTTGAGGATCCCATTTGCTCACTTAAATTATCTTTATTATTATCTTTATTAACCTCTTTTAACTTAAGAAATAATGGAAAGGAATCTCCATGAATTAGTGACTTGCTCTAAATCACACATCTATGTAAGTGGTGGAAGGGGATTATTCCCAATGCTGTTTAGTATGTTTTCATCATATGATACTGCCTCTTCTAAGAAGAGCAAACAATACAGAAAATTAAATATCTGGGGAAAAGCCCATAATTAAAAAACAAAAACAAAAACAAACCTCGGCGATGAAACGTAGAGTATTTTTTACCGATCAAATAACACACCAGGTCTACTGTCATAGATACATACTGACTTACCTGCCAGGAGGCCCATAGTCACCCCTATCATACGGTGGAGGTCGGCCATATGGATCTGTTGGTGGTGGACCCCGGCTATCTGATGTAGGCATGCCGCTGTTAGTCGGTGGAGGAAAGAAAGCCGGGTTCACATGTGGAGCTGGTGGTGGGGCACCTGGAGGTGGTCCAGGAAGATGCGGAGGAGGAGCAAGTGTAAGGGGTGGCCCAAGAGGGCCAGGTGGGCGAGGTGGAAAGGGGCCTGGAGGTGGAGGTGGTCCCTGTTGTGGAGGTGGTGGACCAGGAGGGGGGCCGTAGCCCGGAACTGGAGGTGGAGGGCCAGGAGGAAGCGGACCCAATGGAGGCTGCCCAAAAGGTTGTCCAGGAAAAAGAACTGGTGGTGGTGGGCGATCTCCTCGATTAGGAGGCCCAGCTAGAGGAGGAGGCAGAACCTGACCAGGAGGTGGAGGACCTGGTGGACCAGGTGGGCCTGGAGGACCTAAGGGTGGACGTGGTGGAGTCTGTCCAGCTATAGAATAGAGGAGAGAGAAGGAGAGAGAAAAAAAACCACTTCAATAAGGTATTTTAACCTTAATGCCAAGATTATACTTTTAAAACACAACTCATAGACCAAGATTCTTTCTCTTTAAATGAAACCCATATGGTAAATGCTACACTAACAACTATGAAAGTGAAGTACATCTTTACAATTTTAACCAGCTCAATTTATGCTTAAGAAAAATTATTGAAACAAAAAACGTTAATAAACATTACAATGCTTAGAGATAGTTTCCATCTTTCAGTGTACACACACTTCTTACAGTGAAATCACCCACCTTATATTCTACTCTGATGCCAAGCTAGAAAGTGAAACAAGGAAAAATGGTCTTGAAAGGATTTTTTAAGAGGTAAGAAAATAAGACGGATGTAAATATTCTATATATAAGTCAAGCAAGTTTGGAGAAAAATAAAGACCTTTTAGGCCAAAAATGGGTATTTCCTCTATGCTGTGCCCCATATGCCATGGAATCCTAGTTTCCAGGAACAAAGGCCGAGTTCCTTTAACAAGATGCTTGATCAAATTTCCTGGATTCCAAAAATAGCATAACAAGGAGAGTAAGTCACATTAATAATGCATTACTTGAAAAAGAGAGAAAAGGAAAAGAGGTATTAAGGTAGACACATTTTATCCATGGTAATTTAAGAAAAATTTTACCTGGAAAAGGTGGGGGTGGCCCTCCTGGTCCTGTTGGTCCAGGAAATCTGTCCCCACCGGGAACAGCCCCTGGAAAACGGCCCCGTCCTCTACCACCTTGTGGAAATGCTGCACGTGAACTGCCTCCTGGAGGACCAGCTTTACCTTCCCCAGACATTTGTCCTGATTGTGTAGCTGTAAATATCCAAATACTCATAAATAGCATTTATTAAAATAGTCCTCTGAAATGTAACCACTGTTATTTAGAAATAACTCTACTTCAAAGTTCACATATGCTATATACTAACTTGCAGATGTCTTGGGCCTGTCCAAACTACATGAGAAGTACTGGATGGAAACATTCACATCTATTTAAGTTCTTTTGAAGTCTCAAAATATCCAGAGTTAAATGTATTTCCAGTGGGTAAATATGAGTTACTTTCAAAATACCAATACTCAGCAGCAGCCAAGACTAAAATTCTCCAACAGAAATCTGAATTTCAGTAAGCACAGATTATTTAAATTTCATATCATATTCTTCAGTTAAGTCTTAACTGCTAAAACATTAAAAGAAAAACAGCCACTTGAATTTGTTAATTACACGATTATCCACCTTATCTCTTTAAGTGAGAGCATTTCTAAGTGTTGTTAATGGCCAATCATTTCTATATTCACTTTACCAAGTGGTGAAAGATCTTGGTGCCAAGCAGAAAATCAATGAATATTTTCTGGTTATCAGTGGTTTCTCCCCCACCATAACACACATCCACATAACTTCCCTTCAATCTAAAGATTAGAACGTAGTTTCTTCCTTTCTCTAGGATGGGAATGACAGGACAAGACTGGCAGAGCTATAGAACTTGCACACTGTTGTATAATATTGGGTCTGTGACATCTAGAGAAAAATGGGAATAAGTTTCCAGTATATAGGACCATAGCCATAAACCAGTAATCAAATCAAATTTAAGGGATAAACTTTCTAAAATGGATTCTCCAATGAACTAAACATTAAAATGACTTCTCTAGTGTAACATCTAACAAATGCTAGCAACATTGGCTAAAAATGCACATCTTTTAATAAAGGCCTCTGAGGGATTGCTTACTTTTCCTGGACTGCATTTCAAATTGACTCAGGAACTGTTTATTGCATGGAGTTACAACAGGATTCTGACCATGAAGTTCTCTTTTAGGCAACAGATCCATTAACTTTTTTGAGGATGCTTCAGATCCAACACCAACAAGGGCAAACCTAAAAGATGTTTAAAGGGGCAAAGACAGAAAGTGAGGAGGGATTAACAAAGCTACTGTTATTAAAAAGGAAATAGTATGAATTTACCTTTAAGAAAAATGAAAATATTTTTTTAAGGTAAAACTATACAAGTTCACACTTTCATCCTTAGCTTTTTCAAAATAACAACCTACCATACAATTCACTCAATTAAAGTGTACAATAAGTGTATATTCAGAGTTTTAGAGCGATCACCACAATTTTAGAGCGTTTTCATCATCTCAAAATGAAAGCCCATACTCATTAGCTGTGACTCCATTTCCTCCCAACCCCCAACTTTAGGAAAGCACTAATTCACTTTCTATCTCTATGAATTTACCGATTTTGAACATTTCATATACATGAAATTATACAATATGTGGTCCTTTATGAATAGCTTCTTTCACTTAACATAATGGCTTTAAAATTTATGCATGTTGTAGTATGCATCATTACTCAATGTCTTTTTATGGCTGAATAATATTTCACGATATGGATACAACACATTTAAAAAAATCCATTCATTAGTTGATGGACATTTGGGTTGTTTCCATTTCTTGGTTATTATGAATAATGCCACTGTGCAAACATGCTCAGCATCACTGACCAGAAGGGTAACGTCAGTCAAAAACCACAATGAGATGCCATTTCATACCCACTAGGATGGCTATAATCAATAAGATAAACAGTGCTGTTGAAGATGTAGAGAAACTGAAAATTTCATACACTACTGACGGGAATGTAAAATGGTACGGTCACTTTGACAAATAATCTGACAATTCCTTCAAAGGCTAAATATAGACTTAACATAGGGGTGCCTGGGTGGCTTAGTTGGTTAAGCATCGACTTTGGCTCAGGTCACAATCTCACAGTTCGTGAGTTCGAGCCCCGTGTCTGGCTCTGTGCTGACAGCTTGGAGCCTGCTTCAGATTCTGTGTCTCCCTCTCTCTCTCTGCCCCTCCCCTGCTCATGTTCTGTCTCTCTCAAAAATAAAATAAACATTAAAAAAATTAAAGATATATATATATATTTATGTGTATTTATGTATATACTTACATACATACTTATATAATACATATATACGTATATATAATATATATATATGCAGTTAACATATAATCCAATAATTCCACTACTGGTATATATATACACCTACCAGAATTGGAATACATATGTTCATATAAAACTGGTACAAGAATATTCACGGGGCATTATTCACAAAAGCAAACATGGAAACAACCTCAATGCCCATCAGATGATGGATGGAATAAAAATGTGATATAACCATATAATGGAATAGTATTTAGCCATAAAAAGAATTAAGTACTGATACATGCTGAGACATGGCTGAATCTTGAAAACATTATGCTAAGTGAAAGAAGTCACAAAGGACCACATATTATATTATTCTATTTATAGAAAATATTCAGAATAAGCAAACTCATAGAGACAAATTGTTAATGGGTATGGGATTTCTTCTGAGGGTCATGAAATGTTCTGGAATTAGTGATAACTGTAAATATACTAAAAATCATCAGATTGGATATTTTTACAATTTAATGAATTTATTAATTTAACAAATATGTATTGAGCACCAACTCCTACATGCCAGGCACAATCCAGGGCTAGGGATACAAGAGTGAACAAAACAAAATCCTTCCTCTTGTGGAGCTTACAATCTAATTGGAGACAAGACAAATAAGTAAAATACACTATAATAAAGAAAAATAAAGGAAATAAACTGGGGATAAAATTTCAATTTTATCTGCTCCTACCCTATAGTGATATGAGCAGAAGCTAATATTTTGCATAGGGTGATGAGGGAAGGGAATTCTTTCAGGAGAGTCCTTAATGAAGTGAAAGAGGGGTGCCTGGGTGGCTCAGCTGGTTAAGCATCTGACCCTTGATTTCAGTTCAGGTCATGATCTCATGGTCTTGAGACTGAGTCCTGCGTCGGGCTCTGCACTGAGTGTGGAGCCTGCTTTGGATTCTTTCTCAAAATAAGTAAACAAACATATTAAAAAAAAAAAGAAAGAAAGAGATCCATGTGGATATTTGGGGGATATAACAAACCAAAAATAAGAAACAACTGGTGTAAAACTCCTAAGCAGGAGTGTTTTTGAGGAACAGCACAGACAAACATTGCTGAAACAGCATAAGGAAGGTGAACAGTGGTAGGAATAAGGTCAGGCAGGTGGTGGGGAAACAGATCATATAGTGCCTTATAGGGCCACAGTTAAGATTCTGGCTTTTACTCTTAGTGATAGAGAGCCATTAGAAGATCTGAAAAGGCAAATATTGATGGCACTTTTTTCCAATATTTACATTTTTTAATAGCATAAGCCATAGGGGATTTGGGGTGAAAGCAAGAACACAGGTAGGAGGCTATTACAAAAGTTTGAGTAAGAGATAATAATGGCTTGGGCCAGGTAAAATAATTACTGTAACACACAAGGTATGATGGAAAGAATTAAGACATTAGAGAGGATGTGCATTTATGGATAAGTACGTTTAACTCATTTTACCAAACATGTTCTAAAACCTGTGAATTGTAATCCTGTTCCTTCTTTTTCCACTAAAATATAAGCACAAGGAAAAAAACCTGCAAGTATATTCACTAAAATGTTAAGAGTGATTATCTATGGATGGTGAGCTTGTAGCTTTTTATTTTCCTACTTCTGGGTATCTGTTTTTTATAATATTCCTATAATGATCCTATCTCATTCATATAATTTAATAGTTTAAAAAATTGAGCAAAACATTTACGTTACATTATTTTCCAGTTGCCCATCTTTCTCCATCCCTTAATCACAGGATAATAATGCTTCTTCAAACTGTCATTTCAAAAATCATTTCAACCACAGAGAAAACTCAGGAAAATTAAATAGACCTAATCTGTCCACACTTCCAGTTTCACTAGTTTTAGTGACCTAGATCACAAGGTAAGTAAAATCAGTACATATCTCTGCCCAAGAACCCTCTGCCAATGTGGATAATAAAGCGTGTGAATGGTTAACATTAAGAATAGCTACTACCAAAATTACAATCTCTAGTTTCTAACGTATTAGGAAAAAAAATGAAAACAAGATTCTTACCCTTTTGACTGGCCATTTGCCCGATTTTCAAAAAATTTTATCTCCAAAATATCATTTACTCCCAAAGAATGAACTGCTTCAGTTAAGTCTTCATCTGTTGTCCACTGCAAGATATTTCCCCCTCATTAACCATCGAAATATAACCAAGATGTTTATTGTTTCAATTTAGTTTTTAAGGGTAAACTCAGAACAAACAAAAGACCATTAACAGTGCAAATCTAAGTGCAATTTTGCCAGTTGGTCTCCAATTTTTAAATGACACAAAAGCACCTGAGGACATTAACTTCATCCTTTGATAAGTTTCAGAAATTAGAAGGTATATATCCTTAGAGATAAAATAGACTTTTTTTACCTTTAAAGAATTTCTGGTCTCTCACAACTTCAAACTGCTATGACATTACATTTTTAATAAAACCAATCTCACTTATCACTTCTCTCCCTAAAGGAAAATTACTTTGGGAAACAAAGTCCACCTTATGTTTGAGTATAAGATTTAAAAAAAAAAAAAAAAAAAAAAAAAAAAAAAAAAAAAAAAAAAAAAAAGGCACATGTATTGAGTACCTATCATGTACTTTATATCAGATATTTAACTCTTAAAACAACCCTATATTAAGTCCTGTTAGTATTCCCATTTCACACATGGTGCAAAAGTTAAAAGGCTTGTCTAAGATCACAAAAGTAATAAATGGAGGAGCTAAGATTCAGTTTTATTTAGCAACCACACTCCTCACAACTATACTGCTACAGTCTCCAATATTATAAAATTGCTCAGACTGAATGATTATGGAGATGGGTTCGTTTTTTAAAAATGTGAACATTTAAAAATAAAATGCTACTTAAGAAGGGTGACAAATGTTAATTTATAGACGATTTTTGAACTTTCAAATTATGCAGTAAATGTTTCTAAGAGAGATGAGGGGAGCCTGGCTGGTTCAGGTCATGATCTCACCATTCCCAAGTTTGAGTCCCATGTTGGGCTCTGTGCTGACAGCTCAGAGGCTGGAGCCTGTTTTCAGATTCTCTGTCTCCCTCTTTCTCTGCCCCTCCCCTGCTCACGCACACACGCACGCTCTCTCTCAAAAATAAATAAACATTAAAAGCAGGAAAGAAACTCAACAAGCCTGAAATATAAATTAGATGCTGAAAACTTTTTTTTTAAAGTAATCTCTCCACTCAACATGGGGCTCAAACTCACAACCCCAAAATCAAGAGTCGCACGCTCTTCCAACTGAGCCAACCAGGAGACCCTAATAATGAAAGCTTTTAAAAACCAGGGTCGTACTGTGCTTTTCCCTACAGTTCTGAATCCTGGTTTCAGACCTTATTGTGAGTATTCTTCTTTCTAAAACTAGGATACTGTAAGTATAGTAGTAATAGAATATTACATTT
Source organism: Panthera uncia (assembly GCF_023721935.1). NCBI lineage: Eukaryota > Metazoa > Chordata > Mammalia > Carnivora > Felidae > Panthera > Panthera uncia. The sequence continues at coordinate 91,626,026 of NC_064809.1, read as the reverse complement.
AAACTCAAGACAACTGAACTATATTTAACTGGAATCTCTACCAAAACAAGTTGAATGACCACAAAATTCAAAACTAGATCTAAAATTTATAATGTTCTAGGGGCACCTGGGTGGCTCAGTCAGTTGAGCATCACTTCGGCTCAGGTCACGATCTCGTGGTTTGTGAGTTTGAGCCCCACATCAGGCTCACTGCTGTCAGATTGTAAGTGCAGAGCCCACTTCAGATCCTCTGTCCCTCTCTCTGTGCCCCACCCCGGCCTGCATTCTCCTAAAAATAAATAAATATTAAAAAAAAAAAAAATAGGGACCCCCGGGTGGCTCAGTCAGATAAGAGTCTGCCTTTGGCCCAGGTCATGATCTCACAGTTTATGAGTTTGAGCCCTGCATCAGGTTCTCTGCTGTCAGCACAGAGCCTGCTTCAGATCCTCTGTCCCCTTCTCTCCCTCTACCCTGCTCCTACTCTCTCCCTCAAAAAATAAATGTTAAAAAAATTTTTTAATAAAAAAAACAAACACCAAAAAAACCCACAAAATTTATAACGTTCTAAACATATTTGTATTTCCCTCCTCACTGCATAAACAAGTATATAGAGCAACAAATCAACAATCTATTTTATTTTATTTTATTTATTTATTAGTATTTTTAAAAATACTATGAAATTTATTGTCAAATTGGTTTCCATATAACACCCAGTGCTCATCCCAACAGGTGCCCTCCTCATTGCCATCACCCACACTCCCCTACAAATTTTTATTTTATAAAAATGGAACAGATTAACTACGTGAACAATTCAAAACCAACTACCAATAAATTTAATTCATACATTAAGTTTACTTACCCATGTCAGATTTCCGATATACAATGCAATTCTCTTTCCAGTATACGTATAGACAACATTTGGTGCTGCTCCTTTACCCACATCATCACCAACAGTTGGTGGGAGAGTATCCATGTAATCACGGTCTTCTGGGGCATCTCCATTATTTGCAGATGGAGAGATGACATCATCATACAAATCTATCTGATCATGCCCACCATATTCAGCTTCCTGAGACACAGAAATAATGCCCTAGATTATACAACAGTCAGACTACCACTAAATAATAAGAATACAATTCATTCAACTATTTTGTTTTAAAAATCCAGTAGAAAATAAAGCCCCAAAGATCTCTACAAATCTTTAGGCCATAGATGTAATCTTGAATGGTGCCTCTAAAGTGAATTTTTACACAATAAATGCTATTTTCCCACTGATATATGTTATAATACAGGAAATAACGTTCCTCAGGGAAAAGAATACATAGACAAAATACAGTAACAATATAAAACTTTTCTTGGAAGTACAATATTCTGAAAGTAGAAATAACAATACATAAATGCAAATAGATGGACTTTAAAAAACAATACAAAAATATCACAAACAAACTTAAATCCATTATAAATGTTTAACTGCAGAAAAATACAACTATTATTTTCTATGATACTCAGAATCTTGTTTTTCAACTCTGTGAAAGATGTTAGTTTTAGAAAAAAGCACACTGAGCTAAGCCAACAGGAAGGGATGAAGAAATGTGGGTACCTAAATTATTCCAAAATCATAACAAATCAACAGGAAAAGAGAAACTATAAATAAAATGAGTAAGACTATTCAAATTAGTATCTAGTGATAGTTCCATTATTCTCAGTCAATAAAGAGTTAATGCTTACTAGACTTCTTAGATCTGCAGTCAATTTAGCAAAAGATATCTAGTCAATTAGCAAGAGAAAAGTGATATGAACAAGGATCTAGTAAAGCTCTGCCATTGAGTGTCACCAACAGAATGCCCCTTACAAGCCTAAATGGTAAGAAAAAAAAGAAACAAACAAACAAAAAAAAACATATGTAAATAGCAGAAAAGGAAAAAGGCAGGTTCTACCCTAAGTAAGTACAAGAAAAATGAAATGCAGACATTGGCAGAACACTCATCCCCACTTAAACTGCCTTTAGTAAAGGCCACAGGCTTGACTAGCCAGAATCCTAAGAAAAACTATTATCTTCCTTCCTTTCCATCACTAAGTATCTAAATCAATGTGAACTATTTTATCTTTCTTATGAGGTAGAATATTTGAGATAATAAAAAGAGAAGCAATTACAATTATAAAACAACAAACTTGAGTTCAGATATAAGCTACATAAGCTATATGCTCTCATTAATATAACTTATTAAGGATGAAATGTTATATAAATGGCACATAATGAGAAGCTAATAGTTCTAATAGTTTTAAGGACTATTACAAGAATAGAGAATGACCCACAGACAGGATTTGTAATATGACTGTAAACAGATCAACAAAATATTGTTATCATAGGCCCCATGGGAACAGAGCTCAATAGCTGTTTTGTTATTCAGAAGGGCATCAGAATTAAGATTTTTTTTTTTAAAGAAAAAGAAAAAGAAAAAAAACCTAAAAGGGGAAATACCAATTATACGCACAGTCAAAGGGATCTGAAATTTACAAAGTCATCTTCAGGTAACCTTCTGCATAACCGAGTTAACCAATTTACTAATTATATAACAGCATCTTTACATAACATTTTGTTATGAGGCACAATGTCTCTAAGACTTACTTAATAAAGAATCCAAGATCTCAAGGTAAGTTAAACAACAAAGCCATCTTTAGCAATGGGCAGAAACTAAGACCACAAGTCACTAAATTATGCCATAATTTTATTTTGTTTGTACAGCAATATCAAAATAATCTTTCTTAACTGAGTTTTTCTTAAAGTAACATGTTCCAATTGCAGTGACAGTGAAAATTAGAAAAAAAGAGGATGAATTTTTGTTATCAAGTTTCAGTGTAGCTGAAGCTTCAGGCAGCTTGGTGGCAGCAGTGGTTCCATACACTTAAGATACTAAAAAGATTCCCACAAGGGGTAGTGGGCATTTTAAACTCCTGCAATCCGGTTCTGTACTTTATCAAATGGAATTGTTATTATTACTATTATTATTCAAAGGGAGCTGTGTTTCCATCCTCCTTAGCAGAAACTATAGTCACAATATATGGTCTGAGGGAGAGTCAAAAAGAATGCAAGGATTATTTAAAGGGTTATGAAATAGGTTAACACATTATTTGATTTTTCATTAGTTGTAAATCTTGGAAAATGTACACACACTTAAGTAGACAATAATTTATAAGCATAATCGCAGCTACACTGACCTGGTGAATCACAATCACTTACTATTTTTGTCCATCCACAAATTGCTATGTTGACACCAACCAATTTTCCATATTGATATGATTCTATCAATATTTAGGATCAGTCATTTTGTCTGGTAGTTGGACTGCTTCCAATTGGTTGAAGTATGATGCTAATTGAGATCAGGGTCCTGGGGTTTGATATCCACGTGGAATAGTTAGCTTCACTTTGTTTCAAGGCCACAGCCTGTACTTCTAGCCCCAACAGTATGCATTTGAATGCGGTGAAAAAATATTAATGAATCTAAATACATTTGCTACCATTACTAAAAATGCAACTCAGCATATACTCTTTTAATGTCAGTAATCTTCCTTCAGCTTCAGCATATCACATCTATCCTCATTATAAAAAAAGATAACACCACATCTACTTTCTGTTCCCACTTTAAAAGGGGGGGGCATGCATATTCTGTAACTATGCAACATAATATCACAGGTCATATAAAAAAAGGTGAGCTCTGAATGTCTACTGAAAAAAAAATAGCTTCTACTTTGTCATAGAGAAATGGTCAACAGTGTCAAGTTCCACTATGGAAAGAATCTTTTCAAATTATTACCTTTAGCGAGTTTTAATGGCATTCAAAAACCAACCAACCAACCAACCAACCAACCCAAATCAACACAACCCCTCGAAATATTTCAGATGCCAAACACTGCCCAGTCTTTATCTATTTTTCATACTAATTAATCTACTAACAGAGCTGCACATTATATATAACTTCCAGTAAAATAAAAGTTCTTCGGATTTGTTAAAAAATCCAAGTGATTTTTTCCCATTTCCTACATTCTAAATTACTGCAAGCATTATAAAGGCAAGGCATCCTTTCAAGATTTTATACTTCAAGATTATAGTCTACGTGATATACAAGTAGCTGTTGCCACATCAGTGAAAACATTAAAATAACATGGATAGTAAAATAACGAAAATTCTATTAGGTCCTTTTTAAAGGCAATGTTTCTTAACTTCTTCATTACCACCATCTTCTTCCTTCCGAAGACTTATCTTTAGACATACTTTCCTTATCACCTCCCATAAAATTTTAATTTTATGTATATACTGTATATACTATTACTGGGATGACCATGGAATAACAGTATTACACTCTTCACTCTCCCTAATAAGCCCAACATGGCCTTTGGTGATCTGAAATTGTAATAATACCTTTCCTGCATTATATAAATACCAGTCATGGTACAGTAAGAGCCACTTATTTCAAAGCCCCTCTATTAAAAAAACAAAAACAAAAAGGAAGGAATTTAATAGTCATTTCCATTTGGAGAAATATAAAGGAGGGAGAGGTTTACAGTTCGTATTTACAAAATGTATCCCATACCACGGAAGAAAAATACTAGCATGCAAAATCCAACAGCAGATAATCTAATACATATTTATCTTTATAAAAAATACATCATCTTCTGATTTTTATCTACTTACGGTATGAGGAGATCTGAAAATTCGTCTGTAATCCCTGTAAAAAGCTCAACTAACAGTAAGGAAGCCAACTTGGTACTAAAAATATGCCACATAAACCACAAAGTGGACAGTTCACAGGCAGCTGATAAAGCTACACTGATAAAATGGGGCGCCTGGGTGGCTCTGTTGGTTGGGTGGCCGACTTCAGCTCAGGTCATGATCTCACAGCTCGAAGGCTCATGGGTTCGAGCCCCGGGTCGGGGCTCTGTGCTGACAGCTCAGAGCCTGGAGCCTGCTTCAGATTCTGTGTCCCCACACACCCCCCCCCCCGCCCCTCCCCTGCACATCCTCTGTCCCTCTCTCTCAAAAATAAACATTAAAATTTTTTTTAAGTAAAGATAAACTACACTGATAAATAATAAAACTAAGAGTTCTAGTTCCCCTAATATTTCTCCCATGGTTTCTCAATCTCTACCTACCTCATTCTCAACCACAGTTTTATCTCAGAGGATATTCTATTAAACATAAATTTATCAGAGACAAGATTTCACTGACATTTGTCCAATAAACTTATTTTTCAAAATGGGCTAAACAACTGGCTAAAGCAGATACACAATGATTAAATATAAAGTATAATGACTCATGAATGAAGGCAAGTTGACTTACGAGGATGTCTAGGTCCTTAACTTCTACACGAATTTTTCCCTAGCCACAACCTATATACATTTTCATTTTAAAGCTGGGTGGTCAGATTACTAAATAAGCACTGCTATCAGTGATCTACCGGCAGACAGATCAGTAACTAAATTCTATACTGAGGTTTTGATCTCCAAACAAGCAAAACACACACTTCAATGTATACAGTGTAAACTTTCCTGAGGTTTCTAGAATTTTTTTAACCCCCCCAAACCAACAAACAAGCTATAGATAAAGATACACATAAAGGAGTGGGTTTTACAATACATGACCTGCCAGAGTGTTATAATTATGTAGAGTCCCTCACCCCCACTACAGAGCATTCTAAGGGTAGAGATTACTGAACTTTGTAACCCTCCTTGTTGGCATATAACAAATAATCACGAAATGTATTTTGAACAACCGAGTTTAAAAATTTATTTAGTCTTGGTCAAAATAAAAAAGTCTATAATTATATTAAATAGTAGGCTAGTAACTACCACATTAGAACACAAATCCCAGTTCAAACTGGACTGACATATACTATAGAGACTGAAACAGAACTGCTTTCTTCTCAACTCCAGATCAAGTAATGTAGAGGTTTGGAAGTAGTTCAAATTCTCTTTCCACTGGAGCAACTGTTCTCAATTTGGTTACATCCAAAGACCTTCAATTTAAGAACTAAAGAGCACCCATAAAATAGCAAAGTCCCTTGTGCCTTCTCCCTTTCTCCAACTTTATTTTCCATTCTTAAATTCATCTGGTGAAGAAAGGAACTCGATAGTCTCACTAAACTTATCCTCAACCCCATCCCCAAATTGAAGTTTCTTCTAAGACACTTGGATGTCTCCTATTTTTTGAAATATGAAAGAAAGAAAGCTTCATAAAATACACCTGAAAAAGGATTCATAAGTATCACTTCAAACAGAAGAAAATGGAAAATAGACTACAGAGAATTTTAAAGTATACAAATGCAATTAAAACTGCACCTCACATGAAGAATAAAGTTTTTTTTGAAGGTTTACAGCAGTTTAGAAGCCAAAATAAGTCAAGATTGATTATACTTAGTAAAACACTTTACTCAGTATAAGAGTCATAATTTACTTTAGCAACCAGTAGAAAGAAGGCTGCCAGCTCACAATAAAGTGAAAAATCAATCAGGAATAATTCTGTATTACATCTGATTCTGATCAAATTTCAGAAAAATATTTCAATGACAGTAACATTTTCAAAAAGAGTATTAACCTTGAAAACGACCAACCATCTTTTTGTGCAAGAATTACCACAGCAAGCAATAGATAACAAAGGCCAACGCTATGCAAAATAATAACAAAAACAAAGCCTCTATTTAATCCCATTAATGTATTCAAAAGTACTGTATAAAAATTTACTGGTAAAATTATACAACTATGTGTGAAATAAAATGCTAGAAGTTCAAATCAACAAAAAGCTACATTTTTAAGAGAACCCTACAAATAGTTCCTCATCAGGGCCACAAAATTTTAATCTCTTCTTACCTCCTGCTCAGTCAGCACTAGTTACTGCACAGGGATAAACAAGTATCTATCACTCCTTCCAGCTATATGTATTAGAGAAATGCCCATCCCAAATTAAGTATGTGAAAGCCTAAAAAAAAAAAATCTCTCATGGAGGTCCTGAAGAAAGTTCAGTTTCTAAAATTGTACCCAAATTCTTCTTTTATCATAAGGAAAAAGGCAAAGCAAATGTATTTTCTTGTAGGAAAAGCTAATGAAGAAATCTTGAACATTTAATTGTTCCTTTACTTGTGGGTATGGCCCTCTTTTAGATGGAATGTTATGCCCATTTGATAAATAAAAAGAAACTTCCTAGAGATCTTGTGTCTACTGACCTTAAAAGCATTAGAATCTGACTGTAGCACTCAAGATAATTTTCTAATTTGTCACTGACACAACTCAGGCATCACATGTCCAAAATATAAACACAATAAAAGGCACGAAGAATTTAAAACATAACGTTTGATTACACTAACCAGTTTTTAAGGGAGTAGCACACATTTAAAGCTACTTGAAAAAAAAAATTTTTTTTTTCTAATACTTAAACCTGGGGCACAAAGTCATTAGTGAAAACAAGAACAGTAAGGATTTCTAGCTTTCCCTATCTTTTAAATACTCTTCAGCCCCTAGTCACAAACAATGTAGGGGCTTTTGTGTGACTCAGTCCTTAAGCCTCCGATTTAGGCTCAGGTCATGATCTCAGGTTCCTGAGTTCCAGCCCCGCATCTGGCTCTGTGCTGACAGCAGGGAGCCTGCATGGGATATTCTCTCATTCTCTCTCTCTCTCTCTCTCTCTCATTCAAAGATAAATAAGCATAAAAAAAAAATAAGTCTCTAATGTAGGAGGAAAAAAAAACAAAAAAGAAAAACACATTAACCAATAGCACTGTATTAAGCTTCTCTTACAGACCTGGAAAACATAAAAAAACAAGCTTTTAGGTGCACTACAGTTAGGCACAATTTAATTTTTAAAAATGTGTTACTACATAAAGGCAGCAAAGATGTGAACAGCAGGTTTAGAGCTTACACGTCACTACTCTAGTAACAAACGAGATCTTTTGCAAAGATGCCCAACATCAGACATCACAGCTCCGCGGCTAGTTCTTCTAGTCAACTGTGGCTTGTGAGATACCGGAAAAACCTTGCATTCTCACTTTCTCCTACCTTTCAAAACGTAAAGCAAATCCCTGGGAAGACATCTAACATTTTGCTTTTTGAAAATCGGGTCTTATTTACAACCCTTTATTTTTACACCGTACTAAAGAATTTCGGCTGAACGTTCATTTTAGCAACTCCTCTTATTTCTTGGTGAGCAACCATCTTATTTTCCCATCCAACCACTACGCTTCCAAGTCTTCCTTTTGGTTCAGGCCACCTATCTTCACACGTATTTTCATCACAAAGCCAAGAACAACTGGGCCTCAACGGCACTGCAAGACCTGAACCACCGAAGCACGGCCCACGCACCGATTTTTAAACACGCTCGATGGTCCAAAAGTCAAACGACGACTTGTTGCAAACGTGCCCACACCTAAGCCGCCTTCAGAAAGTGTGAAGGGAGGAGGAGGAAGGCGCCACGCCGAAACCTGTCGCAAACTCGAGCAGGAGCCCAGGAAACTGGGCGCGCGGGATACAAAGGGCCATGAATGCGGCCTTCCATGAGGCGACCGTGCGCGGCCGGGGAGACAAAATGGAGCGACGAGAGGAATCGGAGCCCGAGCTGCAGGGCCGGGGAAGAGGCGGCGGCCGGCGCGCGCCCCTCCGGGCTTCTTCCTCGACCCCGCGGCGGGGGAGGGGGCGCGGCGGCGGCCCGTTCTCCCCGCCGCGCACACGCGGCCCCACCGCCCGGGCCTAGCGCGGCGGGAAGCGCCCGCCGGCCGCCGCCAACAATGGAGCTGGTGGCGGCGGCGAGGGAGGGGCCGGCGGCGGCTGCACGGCGGCCCGCGTCCGCGCTCCGGGCCCCGTGGCGGGCCGCAGCGCCCGCGGCCCGCGAAACGATGCGGTAGAACGAGGGGCGAGGGGGGCGCAGAGCCGGGATCGGACGGCGCGGCCCACAAGAGGCAAGGGCGCACGGTCTGCAGCCGCGCCGGCTCACAGTCCACGGCGAGCCCAGGGTCAGCGTCCGGACCGCAGCGCCGCCCGCTTCGGCGGCGTGGGCCCGGGCCCTCACGTACCTGGTTGAACTCTTCGCCTACATCCGCGTAAATGTCTATGTGGTCCACACCGTCCGCCATCTTCCCTCGGCCGAGGCCGCCGCCGCCTCCTGCAGGTCTGCCCGCCGCGGCAGCAGCAGCGGATCTAGCGGCGGGGGCGGGGCGCGCTGCGTCACTTCCGAGGCCCGAGGGACGAGGCGGGGGCGACCGGGGGCGGTCGGGGGCGGCGGTCGCCTCTGCAGCCCGCCCGCTCGGCAGCGCGGAGTAAAAGCCTGCGTCCCTGCGGGCAGACGCGGCTTCTTTTGTGTGTTAGGCCTGGGGTTTGGGGGCACGTCCCAGCTGTTCCCAGAGACTGTGTTTTCACGTTGCCTCTAGCACACTCCACCGTTTTGTAATATTGTCATTTCTCAGTTTTTCTTACAATTCTCACGGCCAAGGCTTCTAGAGAGGTGGAAGTTTTATGTCCACGATTAAATACGAAGTGTAACCCAGCATTCTGTGAGCGCCTTGAGAGTGAAAACAGCGTTCTTAACCCTGCATCCTCAGAGACCCGCAGTTTTATTTGCCTAGTAAACGTTGGATTCCCGCGGATTGTTATCTTGAGTAATTTGCAAGCCACTTAGGTTTTTTTGCATGCTGTTTATGTTTGCATCTCTATCTCCTGTCACCGGCTCCTTTCATCTCTTTCCCCGCTCTTTGCCCGCCGTTTTTTCCTCCTTAGATCGCAGTTGGTTTTCTAACTTGAATGCGGTCATTCCAGAGACCACCACCACCCCCCCCCCAAAACGTGGAGGCATCTTGAGGAAAGTGGCTTCTGTCTTAGAACCATAGAATGTCTGAGCGAGAAGGGAACTGGAAAAGGTGTCATTAGGTCCAAATATCTCATCTTACAAATGTGGGAACTGAGGCCAAATACAAAGTAAGTGATTTAAACGTGATCACGTGGTCAATACCCAAAGAGCTTTTGTCATAAATACTTTAGTCGAAGATGTCTCTCCAGTTTGAAACCTTACTCCATTCTTTATTTCTTTTTCACCCAGTTCGAAGCCCACCAAATTAGAGTGTGCTTGCTAAGATACAGAAACCTTTCACGCAATGGTAAGCCAAACAGTATACATTCCACCTCTACTTGGTATGGTGGAAAAAGCTTAGTTGGAGTCTGATAGACCAATCTGGTGCTGTGGATACAATTACTAGTCAGACAGTTTTACCAGCTAGATGACCTCAGTCAAGTTACCTAATCTCTTTCATGGTCAATCGCAGAATCTGTAAACTCCAGGTAATAATATTTATCTCACCAAGGTTGAAAGTTGATGGTGTTTTAAATGAGGTAATATGCAAAATGCCCTATCCTCTTCTTGAAAATACTGATTTTCTTTTTTCCATGGGGCTTTATAGAAGGAAAGAGCTACTCATGATAAAGGGTGAGACCTTTTTTTAGATTAGTAATAGGGTAAGGATAATAATGGCCCATCATAGATGTCCACATCCCAATGCCCGGAACCTGTGAATATATGACTTTACGTTGGAAAAGGAACTTCACAGGTACGATTACATTAAGGATCTGGGATTATCCTTGATTTCCTGGTAGGTTCAAAGTAACCACAAGGGTCCTTATAAGTGAAAGAGGGAGGTGGGTAGGGGAGATGTGATGAGAGAAGCGGTTTAGGTTCTTTCAGTACACTTAAAAATTATTCCAGGGCCTGACTTCTGCTGTTGCCTACAAAAAGTCAACTGCCATTGAGACTGTTTCTTTGAAGGGCATTGGTTTCTGCCCCCTCTCCCGCCCCCACCCCCGGCGGCTGCTTTTAAGATTTTTATATTAGACTTTGGAACCTTATGGGGATGGATATAGTTTGGTCCTCCTTTACCTCGCAGGGTGCTGTCCTTCTGAAGACCACCTCAAAATATGGTGTACCAGAGTCACCAACAGTTCCTAAGTTCCATATTGTGTTTCCGTGCATGTCAAGAGTGCAGCTCAACCTTGCAGCCATCTCTTTTGGAATCTGAAGTGCATAAGCTCTCTGAATGTGTAGGCCTTATCCTCTTCTACTTCTTGACCAGCTAATTCCTCACTTACTCCCTGGTTAGCCTTTTTGATGATTTTAACAGGTTGTTACAGGGTACCTGCTTACTTAGCAATGTTCAAGAAATGAAATATTATTGTAGATTACAAAAGAAAATGCATAATAATAATGAAAACAATAAGCAAAAACTCTACCACTTATTGAGTACTTTTATATACCAACCTCTTTGTTAGACATTTTATAGTCATCAGTGTACATAGATGAAAGATTGGAGACTTGGGTTCTCATCCTGACATTACTGACCAGCCAGGTAACCTTAGGCAAGTTCTTTACCTCAAGCCCCCCAATGAAGGTCCCTCTCAGTTTTGAAATGCTATTATTCAAATTTATACAGAATTCAAAGTCCAGAGTGCCTTGAGAGGAATTTGATAATGGTATTACCAGAAATGTAGTAGCTTGAAACTATAAAAATTCCTTATCTTATAGTTCTCGAGATCAGAAGTCCAAAATGGATCTCACTGGGCCAAAATCAAGGTGTTGGCAGGTCTGCGTTCCTTCTGGGAGCTCTGGAGGCAAATACATTTTTTTGCCTTTTCCATCTTCTAGAGGCTGTCCATGTTCTTTGTCTGTTACCCTCCCTTCCCACAATCATATCACTCCAACAATATAAACAATATAAAATCAAGATATTTTCAAAGAGTAACAAAGAGGTTGGAAAGGAGGTAACTAATGTTCTAAGGTTTCTGTACATCTGTTTCTTCTCTATACAGAACTTTCCGTCCTTTTCCATACACACGTGTATGCAGCAATGGCAACCTCAGTTCCAGCGTTCAAATAGGCACCATTCAAGAAAATGGCTATCTGTCTTAGTTTCAATTACAAAATCTAAAGAGAAAGCAACTGATTAGCTCAGGTTTTATAGGAGTCTACTTTTAGTCCAATCAAGTTTGTCTAAGTGGGTGGAGTCACAGAGTAAGACGTAGTTTACAAAATCTACTCTGTGAATTAGGAAAAGGTGGAGAATTATCAGTGAAAGATGATTGCTTTGAACTAATGTGATACCCCAAAGGTGGTCTAACACATTCCACCTGTTGGATGACAACACATAGACAAAGACCTTATGGTTGGAGAAGGCAAATCCAAATCCATAAATACTAACACATATTGTCATTTTGATTACTTCATTCAAGTCAGTCAATGCTGTAATCTCTGTAGGAACGTGAGTTTGATTCTAACATACTACAGCTCATAGCTTAGCCCTATGCTCCCCAAACTTTTAAAAAATATCCCTGGCATTTTATTTTATTATTATTATTTTTTAACGAATCCTTTTTTTTTTTTTTTTTTTTTAGTTTATTTATTTTGAGAGAGAAAGAGAGAGAGCATGACCCGGGAGGGGCAGAGAGAGAGAGTGAGAATACTGAACAGGCTCCTCAGCATCAGCAAAGACCCCTATGTAGGGCTCAGTCCCACAGCCTGTGAGATCATGACCTGAGCCAAAATCAAGAGTCGGATGCTCACCTGATTGAGCCACTTAGGTGCCCCTATACCCCTAACACTTAAAAAATGCAGCCATAGTATACATAAATGCAAATATTATTTCATGTTAACATTTTAATACCATGAACACACATAAAATATATCATTTTGAAGGATGAAATAAAGATTTTTTAAATGTCTGGCTATGATATCATTACAATGATATCATAAAATGCCTCATTTTATCATTAGTGGATATAAATCCATATTTCAAATAGTCTTGAAATTTTTGGTCCTGCTCTTGTCAAATCTGATTACATCATCCTTATTTTCATCCCTTATGGGACTGACAAGAATTTATACTAGAAATACATAGGTGTTGGCTCAGACACTTTCTTGTCTATCACTTTCATTATTAGTATTAACTATGAGCCATAGTTTCTTAGAATCTCCTTTTTAAGACTCAGGCACTTTGGGCGCCTGGGTGGCTCAGTTGTTAAACATCTGGCTTCAGCTCAGGTCATGATCTCATGGTTTGTGAGTTCGAGTCCCATATTGAGTGAGCATGAGTCCTGCTTCTCTCTCCCCCTCTCTTTCTTTCTCTCTCTTTCTCTGCTCCTCCTGGGATTCTTTTTCTCTCCCCTTGCTCACTTGCACTAAATCAATCAATCAATCAATCAATCTGACATACTTCTAAAAAAAAAGACTCGGGCATTTTGTGATGGTTAATTTAAAGTGAGAAAGTGTAATCTGTAAGTCGATATAACTGGGCTCTCATAAACAGTATCGTAATACACTACACATGAAGTGTAGTAAGTGCCTGTGTGAAGGAATCCCTTTAGAATTCTCTGTATCAGGGGCGCCTGGGTGACTCAGTTGGTCAAGCATCTAACTTCAGCTCAGGTCATGATCTCACAGTTCATGGGTTCGCGCCCTGCGTCAGGCTCTGTGCTGACAGCTCAGAGCCTGGAGCCTGCTTCAAATTCTTTGTCTCCCTCTCTCTCTCTGCCCCTCCCCCGCTTGTGCTCAGTCTCTCTCAAAAATGAATAAACATTAAAAATAATAATAATAAAAAGAATCCTCTGCATTGTCCCCCTCTTTCCTCAGGACTGCCCCCAATAGGGGCAATTATGTGAGAAGCAAAAAAAGTTAATGGTTCAAAGTCCCTCTCATTCATGGGCTCTTTCCGTAACTTGTTTAAGGCCATCATTCCCTTCCACTCCTCTCTCCTCTCTGTCATACATCCCCCACTTTGTGTTGGATAGGTGTGTGTGGTGTGGCAGCAGCCATCTTTTTGGATCTAATGAGAAGCTGAATGAGGGGGATTACATTTAATTTGGATTTAATGGAAAATATTTATGTATAAGTTATTGGTAACCATCCTGACATAGGAATGCTTTCCAGAAACATCTTTACTGCCACTATGCCAACTCATCCAGCTTCTGTGACGTGAAAATGCAAAGCCAGAGGTCATATTGTGATCTGAGTGTGTCCAGTTGTGCTAGGCACTAGAAGTATGTGGGTAGTGGAAGAGAAACAAAGTTTGAAATGTATGAAGTCAGGTATTATTCTTTAGAAAATTAGTCTAAAGAGACATGCAAAATTACATGTGAAAGATTTGGTTCTCATTAATGCCTAGTCAAAATGGAAGTCTCTCCTGACAGGAATACACTAAATAATGAGGCATTTAGAATTATCAACTCACCATATATTCTCTTAATGAGAAAATCACATGAAATTGAAATCCCTGTGTCTTTTGTCCTCGATAACAATTTGCTTTCATACCTTATTTTGTATTCATAATTTTTTGTTATTTTTCTTTAAGAAAGCTTTCAAAATATGGGTATATCAATCCCCAGAAAGCCTAGATTTATGCCTGCCACATACCTTAGTAACTTGAAATCATTTGACATATGAATTGAGTGAGGACACTAGGGTCAATTCATGTAATAAGTATTAGTTAACCTTAATTTTTCAACTTTTTAAACAAAAAAATAGAATACTATGCTCTATCTTTCCACATGCCTATACATATATTTGCACACTCCAGAAACAATTGGTTAAACCAATTGCGATGCTGAATAAGAAAGACTTATTTCAACCCCAGAGAAGTGAGGCATCACACTCTCTGCTTGTCCCTCCTTGAATCAGGTAGTTCCACATTTTTTTGTTTATTAAGAAGGCTCCATGCTTGACGTGAGGCTTGCTCTCATAACCCTGAGATCAAGAGTCGCGTGCTCTATGACTGAGCCAGCCAAGCGCCCCCAGTTCCACACTTCAAGCACTGCATTTCCTATTACCAAATTTTGTTAGACTGAACCATATCAAGGTGTAGGTTTTATAGTTCATAAATGGTCTAACATTGGCAAATTCATAGAGTCACACTAACATATCATTTAGAACGCATTTGGCTTCAAGTAAGAGAAACAAAACTCAAATTGACCTAAACAATAAGGAAATGTATTCTGAGGATATCCGTGAACTCATACAATTGACTGAAGGCCTGAGAACCACGTTTGGAAAACAGGCAGAAACCAAAGATGGCAAAATCGAGTCAGGATCACGCTACAGAGATCAACTGCCTCGGAAGCTACTGCTGGCATTGTTGCCACTAGACAGTTGCTATCACTCTGCTGAACTCCACCATTGATGGTTGCTTAGCTCATTGCTAGACTGCCACACCTTTGGATCACCTGCAGTCGCCTCATAACCAAATCTAAGTGTTCTTTTGTGCATTCCCTCAAGGTTCAAAGTCCAGAACTGCAAAATAAAACTTACAGCACATGGTCAGGTGCACCCTGCCAGGGTGATCAGCTACTGACCTAAAAAAAGTTCACCTCAGCTATATATAGAATTTTGTCTATATTCTATTGCGTAGAAACATGTTCTAATGTTAATATTTTTGGGCAGTGGGATTATGAATATTTTTAGTTTCTAATTCATACATTTTTTGTGTGTTTTTAATATTGCTACCACCTGTATTTATTCACCTTATAATCAAGAAGAAATTTCAACTTCATTTTTAAATAGAAAAGCATAGGGGCACCTGGCTGGCTCAGTTGGTAGAGAAGGGACTCTTGATCTTAGGGTCATGAGTTCAAACCCCACGTTGGGCATAGCACTTACTTAAAAAAAATAAAATGTTAAAACATAGAAAAGCATAGAATTAAGATTTTTTTATGCAGTATGGCCATACCTTGCACTCAGGAAGGAGCGTGACATTTTTTACAAATTTTATTAAATGTTTATTTCTTTTGAGAGAAAGAGAGCACACACATGAGAGCAAGGGAGAGGCAGAGGGAGAGAGAGCGAGAGAGAGAGAGAGAGAGAGAGAGGGAGAGAGAGAGAGAGGGAGAGAGAGAATCCCAAGCAGGCTCTGCTCTTTCAGTGCAGCCTGACACAGGACTCAATCTCATGAACTGTGTGATCATGACCTGAGCTGAACCAAGAATCAGACATTTAACCGACTAAGCCACCCAGGTGCCCCAACATTTAGAAACTTGTAATAATAACGAGTCACATACCTGATTGAAAAATAGAAACAGGGGCGCCTGGGTGGCTCAGTTGGTTAAGCGTCTGACTTCAGCTCAGGTCATGATCTCTCGGTCCGTGAGTTCGAGCCCCGCGTCGGGCTCTGAGCTGTCAGCACAGCTGACAGCTGGAGCCTGTTTCAGATTCTGTGTCTCCCTCTCTCTGACCCTCCCCTGTTCATGCTCTGTCTCTCCCTGTCTCAAAAATAAATAAAACGTTAAAAAAAAAAAAAAGAAAAAGAAACACATTGGGGCACCTGGGTGGCTCAATTGGTTAAGCATCTGACTCTTGGTTTCAGCTCAGGTCATGAGCTCACAGTTCGTGAGTTCGAGCCCTGGATCGGGCTCTGCACTGACAGAGAGGAACCTGCTTGGAATTCTCTCTGTCCTTCTCTCTCTTCACCTCCCCTGCTGGTGCATTCTCTCTCTCTCTCTCTCTCTCTCTCTCTCCTCTCTCTCTCTGTTTCTCAAAAATAAATAAACTTAAAAAAAATAAAAACATATGAAGGCTACGTTGTAGTTTGCCATGAACTACTTTTTTTAGCACTTGTGTGAAAATGTGTTTTAAAAACAGACATTTCTCACCATGGTTTTAAAGTGTATTGTTTGATACAAGTGGTCTTTCTTTTGTGCTTTGTAAAATGCATTAGTCTTTGTGTTTTGAATGATTTATTTCTGGAAATTACTGAAAGTGAAATGAATGTAAAATCCATATTAAGAGCTGGACTTGAGCAAAATACAATAACATTAATATGAGTGAAAGTATTTTTCAACATCAAAAACCACTTTTTATGGAGCTAATGGAACTTAAAATTAGTAATCATACAGGTTTTTTTCCTACAACTTCTACAATAGCTAAATAAATGTATAAGTGATGACAAAATTTATTCATTCTACTATCCAACAAGTATTTTTTTTTATTTTTTTTTTAACGTTTATTTATTTTTGAGACAGAGAGAGACAGAGCATGAATGGGGGAGGGTCAGAGAGAGAGGGAGACACAGAATCTGAAACAGGCTCCAGGCTCTGAGCAGTCAGCACAGAGCCCGACGTGGGGCTCGAACTCACATACCGCGAGATCGTGACCTGAACCAAAGTCGGACGCTTAACCGACTGAGCCACCCAGGCACCCCACCAACAAGTATTTTTAATGCAACTGCTGCAAGGCGGCCACTGTAATAGGTAGGAATGAATGATACAAATGTAAATAAGATTTCACTATCGTGAAAAGTGAGAAGTGAGAAGTGAGAAGTGGCATGGTAAGGTGTAACGTGACAGATCTTGGTTTGAGACCCACTTCTTTCGGTTGAGACTCAATTGTGTCATTTTGGGCAAGAGTTATTGAACTTCAATGGGACCTGTTGCAAAAAATAGAGATAATAATATCCACCTAAAATAGAAGAATGGAAAGAATCCAACAATTACTGTGCACATAGTATTATGTGCCAGTCCCTGAGATATATACTTTATATACATCAACTCAAATTAGAAAGTATAGGTACAGTGTGAGAGATGGGTGAGCTGGTAATCCTTAGAAGTACAGATATCACGTTGGAATCTCTGGGAATATGTGTCAGTCAGAACCTGGCAGGAAAGAGATGGCACACACAACGGGGAAATGGAGTAGGATGTGATGGAATAACCATTTATGACAGTTTGGACAAGGTTGAGAGAAACTAATGGAAGATGATGAAGCACTGTAGGGCAAGCCCGAAGGGATAAAGGGAACAATCAGTTACTCAAACTCAGACAGGGAGATCTGTAGCTGTTGGTGAAGGCTGCCTGAATCAGCTGTAGCCTTCGGGCATACAGGGGAGAGTCTGGAAAATAAGTCCTGACATTACATCTCCCTTGACCTTAGATTTGGTAGGGCCTCCCACTGGTTGAACCCAACTGGAAGTCAGAGAGTAAGAGGTACCGTTGGTATGGTCAAAAAAGGTCACCCACTGGAGCAGACAGCAGGGTAGAAAGGGTGGAAAGCAGATCTGGAGAAGCAAAGGAGGGTATCTAGCACAGAAAGTATAGAAATGAGGGGCGGCTGGGTGGCTCAGTCAGTTAAGTGTCGAACTTCTGCTCAGGTCATGATCTCGTGGTTCGTGGGTTTGAGCCCCATATTGGGCTTGCTGCTATCAGTGCAGAGCCTACTTCAGATCCTCTGTCTCCCTCTCTCTCTGCCCCTGTCCCACTTGCGCACTCTCTCAAAAATAAAACATTAAAAAAGAAAGTATAGAAATAAGCAAATGTTGCTTCCCACGTATGTTCACTTATGGTATCAAAAAGCTGTAATCCACCTTATTGAAGAGCAGGAACTTCAGGCCAGTCTTACTTCAGAACCAGCCTTGTTGTAAATTCTGGGTCAAAAGTGATGAGATTTAAGTGTATTAGTCAACTCTGGGTAAGCTTTCCACATGGCCAATTCAGTGATTAAATTGTTCAGTGGTGAGCATAACCAGTTTCTTAAAATGCCTCTTCTTCACTCAGAGTCAAGAAGAAATGTTTCATCTCATTTACCTCTAATAACTAGGTAAGCTATTATGGAGCATGGGTTCTGACTATCAAGCTATTGTATCCCCAACTCCATCTCATTTTCCTAGACCCTCCCAAAATGAAATTAATTCTGCCACTCACTCCTTATTCTGTAGGCTGTCTTCCTTCAGCAAGAAACAAACCCAACTGCTCAGGTCATGATCTCACAGGTCATGATCTCACAGTTCACGAGTTTGAGCCCCGCATTGGGCTCTCTGCTGTCAGTACATAGCCCGCTTGGGGATCTTCTGTTTCCTCCCTCCCCTGCTTGAATGCACGCATGTACACTCTCTCAAAAATAAATAAACATTAAAAAAAAATCCACAACAACCCCAATTACATGGATCCAGGAACAGAAATACCTAGGGTTGAGTTACAAACTGTCTCTCCACTAGGCTCCAACAGTGTTAAGATCGACCTTGGAAGAAGCAGGCCTGAAGAAAGAGAACATAGGTGGTCATGATGGTAGTAGTGATGATAATGATGATAAATCCTTATATCACACTTTTACTGTGAATTCCTTGAGGTCAAGGGATACAGAATCCAAGTCCCCCCCCCCCCCCTTTTTTTTTTTTTTTTTTTTACAAAAGAGGAAACCTAATCCTAAACAGGTTGGTGGTAAAACAGTGCCACCACACAAATCTTTGAATAAACAAGTAAAAGCAGTTGGAACTGAGATATAGGGGTTTACTAGATGGTGTGGACAGAAAATGAAACAGTGCGAATTGTTGAAAAGCCTAGGTTCATTCAATCTCAGACTTGTTGAATTTTCCTTTAAATATTTCTTAAATACTTTCTATGCTGCTATTACTATCCTGATCCAGACCGTCACCCCTACAAATAATCAACAGAGATAATCTAATCCAATGTGCTAATTTTACAGTGTAGGAAAGTGACTTGCTCTAGATCATGGTGTAATGGATGCATCTCCTTCCCTCTTTAAGAGCCATTTTCAACTTTTGCCTAAAGTAAGAACAGAATCCTGATCTATGGGCAAACACTTTGTTGCCCTAGTTTTCCCAGCTTCCTTTGCAGCTAAGATAGCATCATGAGTTGGATAGCAATACAACTTAGTTGAAATTTAGCTGGTAGAATATGGGAAAATTTTTGCTCTCTTAACATATAGGATAGATAAGACCTTTCTCTTCCTCTCCTTTTTTTTCTGCCTTGAATGTAAACTTGATACCTAATGGAGTTATGGCAATCATATTGCAACCATGAGGAAATAGCCATGTGGGGGAAAGCATGCATGATAAAGACGCAAAAATAGAAATAGCCCATGCTAAGGTTCTGTTCTGGAGTATGATAGAACTATTGAATAACTTCAGACTCTGTCAGAGAAAAAAAGTAAATTGTTATATATGTTAAATATGTTATTAAAAAAAATTAAAGGTAGCCTCCAAAATCAGAAAAACAATGTATAGCCTTCACACCAGGGAGAAGAAGGTAGTGGGGAGATGGAAAGCTTTTGCTAATCTAACAGGAGCCAGGAAAGGAGGAAAGAAAGAAAAACAGAAGTATAAAAAGAAAACACAAATTAAGATAGTAGTTTATATCGGGACAGTTTACATGAGGACACAACCATTGTATATCAAACTACACTCATCAGTTAAAAGACCTAGATTATCAGAGTCAATATGATTTTGAGAATGCATAGGAGATACACCTAAACAAAGACTCACAGAGAGATTAAAAATAAAGGGATACCAAAAAGTGTGACAAGCACATAGCAGAAAAAAGTTGGCATAGTTATATTAATATCAGATCAAAGAATTTAAGAGAATTTAGCCATTAATAAAAATAATGGTAGCAATGTCTTTTTTTTTTTTACCAGTTTTATTGAGATACAATTGACATGCAGCATTGTATAAGTTTAAGGTGGACAGCATAATACCTTGACTTCTATATATCGTGAAAGAATTACCACAATAAATTTAGTTAACATTCATCATCTCATATAGATACTAATAAAAGAGAAGAAGTATTTGTTTCTTGTGACAAGAACTCTTAGGATCTACTCTCTTAACAACTTGCAAATATGCCATACGGCAGTGTTAAGTATAGTCATCATGTTGTACATTACATCTTCAGTACTTACTCATAACCGGAAGTTTGTACCTAACAATGTATCTTCTTTAAAGTAATGTTGAAATGAGTAAAAAAGTAAAGGGTAAAAATAATAATAATAATAATAATAATAATAACAGGTAAAAGAAAAAATAACTGTGTAGAGGCAACTGCTATTTGCATATTGGGTATTTTCTTTGAATATTTTCCTTTGCTTCTCTCCCTGACTGGAAGTGACTGTGTATTTTTTTATATGCCATAGTAAATTGATATATGATAATTATAGAAAAATTTAGACAATGCTTAAAAGTAAAAAGGGGAAAATAAAAATTAGCATTATAACTAGAGATAATCCTATTACCATTTCATGTGTATCTTTCCAGAGATTTTGATGCACATGCAGAAATATACATTTTTGTTTTAAAGAATGGTGTCATGATGGGGTTCCTGGGAGGCTCAGTCGGTTAAGCACCTGACTCTCGATTTCAGGTCAGGTCACAGTCTCATGGTTCAGGGGTTTGAGCCTCACATTGGGCTCTGTGCAGACAGTGCAAAGCCTTCTTGGGATTCTCTCTTTTCCTCTCTCTCTGCCCCTCCCCCATTGGTGTGTGCGTGCGCTCTCTCTCTCTCTCTGTCTCTTAAAAATAAACATAGGGGCACTTGGGTGGTGCAGTCCGTTAAGCATCTGACTCTTGGTCTTGGCTCAGGTCACGATCTCACCGTTTATGAGTTTGAGCCCCACATCGGGCTCTGCGTTGATGGCGTGGGGCCTGCCTGGGATTCTGTCTCTCCTTCTCTCTGCCCCTCACCCCCCCTTGTGCTCTCTCTCTCTCTCTCTCTCTCTCTCCAAATAAATAAATAAATAAATAAGTTTTTTAATAAAATACAAATAAAAGTAATAAATACATTTAAAAAATGGTGTCATGATGTGTGCCCCCATTTTTGCCCAATGATATAATGTAAATGTCTTTTTATATCAAATATTCTTGTGTATCACTTTCATGCATATATATTATCCTTGTGTGACTTTACCCTATTTCTCAGTGCATATTTTCATAAAGTTGAAGCAATACTATGTATCATTTTCCATCTTGCTTTTCTCACTTCTATAAATTAAGCAACTTTGCATGTTACTAAGATTTCTTTCTAAAGATAAATTTGAATGATCAAATGATATTTTATAGCTGTGGGTAACTAAATTAGCTATTGCTCTCTTGTTGAATATATAAGTTGCTCACAACACTATAAGTTTCACTTACAGATATTGCAACAGTACTTATTTTTCAGAATAATTTTTTTAAATTTGTAGCTTTGAGGCATTGTATTATAAAAAGCTGGCACTCATATATGTAAACTAACAAGAACTTATAGTTTATCACACAAGTACTTCATTTCTTAGCTTGACCTAGTAAATCTTTAGCTTCATTGATTTTGGCTGCCATATAAGGAGATCCTCCCTTGCCTGGGTGATTTAAAAGCTTCATTCATTGATAAGCATCTCTTATTTTCCCTTTATTGGCAGTAGGGTTTACATCTAGTATTAATGCTGCTTCTCATTTTATCATTTTGGGTTCAAACCCACCTCTGTGATAGCCACCACTGAAGACAGATTTTGGTAGACTTTGAAAAACTTTTTTTTTTTTTTGAGGCTCCATTTGGAGTTTCACGGCTTGTAAGAGAAAATGGCTTGCAGCTCCTGCAGCAGCAGTGGTCAGTCCAACTGCTACCATCGTACTGGCCGTGGCTCCGGTCTCCACCGAGAGTGCGGTGCATCCCAACCCAAAGGTGGCAGCCACCAATTCCACGCCTCTCCAGAAGAATTTTTAATGACACTTGGATCCCCTAGATTTTCCCTCAAAGTTATTATAAATACAAGGAAGTCACCAGCAAGACATTAATTGAATGTCTAATTAACTATTAATATGTATATAATTAGCATATTTGCCCTGGGTAAGTCAAATACATGAATTAATAATGAATAATGAATTTAATGCGCTGATTATATTCTCCATAGTGTCAGTCTTCTTAAGAACTCTATGCAGATAGGACATTTATTTCTCTTTTATAAGACCTGAGCAGCTTATTACAAGGTGCCACAGACTTTTCCAGTGTCTTATGTGTCTTTTTGGTATTTGATGGGTCAAATTTGTGATTTGACGTGAAGTCTTTGGTAACATGATTGTCCCATTACAACATTGTTTCTTCCTGAATCCCTGCCTCCCCAAGTCACAAGGACCAGCTGGGCTGGTGGGGAGATCTGTTGCCTGAAACTGTAAATGTCACTGGCATTGAGGGAGCAGGCTAAGCACACAGCTGAGCTGAGTGAGCTGCAGAAGAGCATTCTGGATCTTTGGACTGAGGGCGAGGGGCAGAGACAGATATTAGAAGTCAGAATTGTGCCAGGAATTGAAAAGCCAGACATAGAAGAGTGGAGAAAAAAGGTCTGGTGAAGAGTGTGCAGTCTGGGCCTGTCCACGTACCTGGTTGGAGGCTGTTCCCGCTGGTTTTATTGCACTTACCTCCCTATGGCACAAGAGGGTGCGTTCCCAGGGTCAGGAGAGGTGTCACCAACATGCCCCGCCCTGCCTCTTGAGCTTATAGTCTTCTTTAGGTTAAGTAGTGTCCCAGCTTCATGAAGGTGCATGTAGTAAGTAGTTCCTGTGGCTGCTGTAACAAATTACTACAAACCCAGTGGCTTAAAACAACACGAATTTGTTATCTTAGCATTCTGGAGATCAGAAGTCTGAAATGGGTCTCACTAGCCTAAAATCAGGGTGTTGGCAGAACAAGGGTTTCTTCTGAGGCTTTAGGGAAGAGTCTATTTCCATGCCTTGTCCATAAAAGATCAGTCTTCAGACTTAAACACATGTCTACAGGAAAACTTTGTTCGATTACTGCACAAAGGCCCCCAAGCCTGTACACAGAAGTTCCTTTTGAAAACTAAGCAGCCCTATGTAGGGCACATTCTGCAAAGTCTAGTTCAGATGTGGCCATGGAGACAAATGGATGAGCAGAACCACCCCACCCCGCATAGGACAAAATCTGGGATCATGGGGAGGAAGGGACAAGGGTTCAGGAGAGAGGTCTCCACTGCCCCCCGCCAACCCCCAGGCATCAAGAATACCAACTGCCAGATGGGATAACCTAGGCACTTATTTCTCTACCAGGTCAGGGAGTCTTTGCAATTACCCCTCTGCAGGGTCTGATGATTGCTGTGAATGAGAGGCTGCTGTTTTCTTCCCATTTTCCCTTTTTTCAAATAGATTGTGGAAGTTTGTGTGTATATTGGTTACCCCCTTCCTGCCCTGCAATTTATAACAGGAAGGTTGGAGGACAGATTTGTCTTTTTAGTTTATAGGCTATCAGACCATGAGAAATTACATGTGGATGTTACCAATAGGACTGAGAATTAGCCAGAGATTGTGAACTTTGAGCTAGAAGCAGAAACTGAATGGAACTTTGGTGGTTTCTCTCCCCAGAGAGGAAAAAAATGTGTGGGAATAAGGGTGTACATGGATATTTGGATGACTCAGGGGGGAAAATGGGCCAGAGACTGCTAGTTGCTTCCCAATATGTCTTCTCTTCCTTCTTCATATTAGAAGTCTTTAGCTTGGCACATGGCCACCCAGAAAGACAATATATTTCCCAGCCTTGCTTGCGGCGCAATTATTCATATGATTAAGTCCTGGGCAATAGGATCTGAGGGGGAGTGATGTTTGTGACTTCTGGGTTGCACTTTTTTTTTAAGTTTATTTATTTTATTTTGAGAGAGAGAGAGAAAGTGGGAGGAGGGGCAGAGAGAGAGGGAGAAAGAGAATCCTAAGTAGGCTCCATGCTGTCAGCACAGAGCCCAACTCAGGGCTCAATCTCAGAAACTGTGAGATCATGACCTGAGCCAAAATCAAGAGTGGGCTGCTTAACCAGCTGAGCCACCCAGGCACCCCCTGGGTCTCACTCTTAAAGGGAGTGGCATACTCCCTTCCTCTTTTCCTTCTTGCTGCTCAAAAGGTGATGATATTGAGCCACCTGAGATCATGGAGACCAAAAGAACACCATACAGATAATAGAGCAATGAAGTAGAAGGAACTTGGGTCCCTGACACTATGGAGTGATATACCAGACTTACATGAAAGAGAAAAATCCTTTCTCCTGTAGGCCAGTATTATTTTCAGTCTCTATTTGTGTGGCTGAAACTATATCTTAACTTTGACAAGCATGTTGAGTTTGAGGTACCACTGGGGAGGTTCTTATAAAAAGTATCAAACATACTTGAAAGTAGAAAGAATAGTATAATAATTTCACGCATGCTCACCTTTAGCTTCAACAACTACCATTTCATCTATCTTGTTTCAGCCCAACCCACATTTCCTCCTCTCTCCACGGGAGGACGTTGACACAAATCCCAAATGTCGTACCACTTCTTCCGTAACTATTTTAGCATGGATCTCTAAAAGATAAGGATTCTTTTTTTTTTTTTAAAGAGTTTCAAGTGTTTTTTGAGTAAAAACATATTTAACGTACCTCTTTAACATTCAGGAGATAGCTCCTGGCCTGAAGGTACTGCTCTGAGAGGCATCTCTCACGTGGAAGATATTTAAGGCCTTGGCAGTGGCTGAGATAATCCAGGGAGAGTGGTCACCTGAGCTGAAAATAGAAAAATTACATCAGTTCAGATGAGCAAAGGTTTCTTTCACTGGTGTCTTGTAGTATAGGGAGTTATGGAAGACGGAGTAAATGCACATGTACAGGAAGCTTTTATGGACACTGTTTCCATTACCCCCAGATCCATTCCTCATCTTGATTTCTTTCATCAGCTCTAATCTCATTTCCTAGATGTTATTTGTGCAGGGTTGGTCATGTATTTTAGTCACAGCTGAGGAGACCCAAGGAATGTTTATAGGTTACTGATTGTTGCAATTTCTAGGAAAGCCTCTCAGTTTTTCAGGAACAACTGGCATCTGCCTGGACGGTCTAGTGTGATGGAATGTGCTGGAACTGCTGCAGTCATTTTGTTATCATGAGAGGATTCTAGAATTACTGTAGAGACTCGGTGTAGAGACAGAGAAAGAAGGCAACACTGAGTGAAGACATGGAGAGAAACCTAGTCCTTAGTGACAAGGTTTGGACTGCAGGGCCAACCCTCTTTTAAAGCCATCACTCTGGACCTCTGAGTTACGTGAGTTAGGAGCTTAACAATTTGCCCACGTTGCTTAAATCATTTAAATCATTTTAAATGTTTAAATCATCTTAAATCATTTCAATCATTTTCCATTACTTGCAATACAAAGCATTCTTACTGATAAGAGCAGGCCAGGAGGTCAATGTTTCTCAAGACCTGGAGGAACCCTGATGCTGGTCATCTCAGTTTTAGCTGAGCAGGTGATATATTTGCATAAGAAAACGAACTAGATGCTGTCCTCCCCCGAACACATTTCTTTGGTGTTCATTAGCAGTAAACAAATATTGCTTTTTGGCAGATAGGTAAATTTCCTTCAAGCTTCTCTTAATGGCTTCTACAGGCACCCACCAGTTGGCTGGGGGTGGGCAGGGGACAGTGGTAATGGTGGTGCTTAAAGGTAGGAGTTAATAGCAGATGTGGAACCAGCTTCTGTGAAAGAATGTGTTCTGGGTAGAGAAATGCAGTGAGTTGTATATAAAATGTGCCTTGGGGGGCGCCTGGGTGGCTCAGTCGGCTGAGTGTCTGACTTCGGCTCAGGTCATGATCTCGTGGTTTGTGGGTTCGAGCCCCACGTCAGGCTCTGTGCTGGCAGCTCAGAGCCTGGAGCCTGCTTCGGATTCTGTGTCTCCTTCCCTCTCTGCCTCTCCCCCACTTGTGCTCTGTCTCTCAAAAATAAATAAATAAATAAATAAATGTGGAAAAAAATGTGCCTTGGGGCACCTGGGTGGCTCAGTCGGTTGGGCGGCCGACTTCGGCTCAGGTCATGATCTCGCGGTTTGTGAGTTCAAGCCCTGAGTCGGGCTCTGTGCTGATGGCTCGGAGCCTGGAGCCTGCTTTGAATTCTATGTCTCCCTCTCTCTCTGCCCCTCCCCCGTTCATGCTTTGTCTCTCTCTGTCTCAAAAATAAATAAACGTTAAAAAAAAAATTTAAAAAAAATGTGCCTTGGTTATGAGACAGACCTAGTTATTCTCTGCAGAAGCACAGCATGGAGGTATTGCTTTAAGACTTACTTAATACATACAACCAGGTGGACGGGAGGATGTAAAATAATGTCTTTTCAAACCGTATTCTTCAGAACAGCAGCCAAACTGGTATGAATGGTTCTTACAGGTAGATATTTCTTTGCCATAATTTTGGAGGGAAAGGAGGGTAGATGGTGTTAATGGGAAGGTTAGAGCAGGATGAAATATTCCTTTCTGAATATTCCATCCTGAAGGGATGACTTCAACCTTCAAGGTTTTGTGTTGAAGTCATGGGGCCATCATCACCTAAATGTGGTTTCATTCTGCAGCTGACTCTTCAAGTTACCATTAAGCGAAGAGTGCTCAGTGGCCGATGATGCAGACGATTACTAAAGGCACCCCTAAATGATTTTTTTATATGTAGAAGGGGGAATCTTTTTTCCTTTTTCCTTTCCACTGAGGAAAAAAAAAATGGCAGCCATGAAGACTATTTGCCAGAAAGAGTACTCACACTTTTTGACAAGCAATTTGCTTGGGAAATTAGCTGAGGTCATATATCTTTCATTAGGTAAATGGAAGACAGCACATGAATATTTCAAAAAAGCAAATTTTACCTTTTAAATTTAGCTCAGAGTACCATAGTTTGTTTAAACTTCATAGATAAGGACCTATAGAATACAGGCTTATTTTCATTTTGAAGTACCCAGAACTGGAGTTTCAAGAAGCCAGAAGGGACTTATTATTTAACCATAAAGAATTTATAAATATTTGTGTTAGCAAATCAAGCATCTTCTTTGGAGTCTAGATTCCATGGTAATAGGATTAGTAACCAATGTTTGCCAATGTTGGGATGGGGAGAGACAGCTCTCTTAGAAAAAGCCAGCAAAGGGTCGCCTGGTGGTTCAGTCCATTATGCTTCCAACTTCAGCTCAGGTCATGGTCTGGTGGTTCACAAGTTGGAGCCCACCAGGCTCTGTGCCAACAGCTCAGAGTCTGGAGCCTGCTTCAGATTCTGTGTCTCCCTCTCTCTCTCTCTGCCCCTCCTCTGCTCATGCTCTGTCTCTCTCTCTGTCTCTCTCTCTCTCTCTCTCTCTCAAAAAATAAATAAGCATTAAAAAAAATTAAAAAAAAAAAAAAAGAAAGACAGCAAACTATCCCAAGTGGTAGGACTCCCTCAGATGAGAGTAGAGAGCCCCCTGCTGGCAAGAAAGGACAGAGACCAAAATAGAGGCATTCACCTAAAGGCTGTCAGAAATAATGAGGGGTGTCAAACTGAAGATTTAAGGTTGATGAGGCAGATCACATTTATTGCCATCCTTGGCAGGAGAATCTGGAATTTGCAGAGTTGGAGGCCCTTGGTCTGTCCTGAGAGACAGGTGTAAAGGTTTACCCACCTGGTACAAAGATTGATGACCTGAGTAGGAGTGAAGAGAATTAGGAAAGAAGTGCAACCAGCTGCTGAGTCATAAACAGGAGTTACAAGTGTTGGTCTCATTGGGATGAACGAATCAGCGTAGAAATGGCAATCCAGGTCTGAGGAGAAAAGTTTGCAACCATTTCTCCAGAACTGGAAGGAGTTTTTGAGATGGTAGTCTCTCAAAGTTCCTGGCCAGGAACCCAAGGTGAGTGTTCATTTATTATCTATCTTTCCAAAACACTCCCTCCCTTTCTCCAGCCCCTGGACTCATTTGTGAAAAAGCTTAGGAGCTCTGGCTTCATGATGAACCCCAGAGAGGTCACTATTTGAAATTGCTGCCTGCTGCTACTGGGGCCCCAAATTTCTGGATCCCTTAGGCATTCTATTTCCCTGAGGGCCGAGACTGGTTTTTAAAAAATCTTTTCAGCTCTGACCCTCCCTAATACAATGCCTGGCTCATAGTGGATGCTTAATCCATATTTGTGAAGTAAATGGATGAATCATTAAGCCAGGCCTGTGGGAGGTTTATAATCCGGTGATGTCTCCGAGGGGTAATTTACTTATATATTCATTTACTTCTACTTTATTTCTATTATGTCTTCTTTCACAAGGGGTTTGGAAAAGCTTATAAAAATACATATGATCAAATAGAAAATATAAATAATAAATAAAACCAGCATCATTAGAAACATGCATTAAGCAAATACAAGTCAGTGGAGTAGAATGAGTTATGCAGGCAATAGAGCTCCTTATAATTATCTGAGCCACAGATTCAGATTTGAGTTTTCCACTAAAAAATGAAGGCCAAAAATGACTCTCTTGACTACAAAGGCAAAAAATTCTAGCTTCTCAAGGTTTTCTTGGAACTTAGCTCTAAAATAAATTTCTGGTATGGAGCTTTATATCTGGGACATTGAGTGATATGATAAGTGGGTATCCTCAATGATATTCTTACAGAAAATTCTATAGGACTTTTCTTTTTTAATTTTTTTTCAATGTTTATTTTTGAGAGACAGAGATTGAGTAGAGAGAGGGCAGAGAGAGAGGGCGACACAGAATTCAAAGCAGCTGTCAGCACAGAGCCTGATGCGGGGCTCAAACCCACAAACCTTGAGATCATGATCTGAGCCGAAGTCAGATGCTTAACCAACTGAGCCACCCAGGTGCCCCTATAGGGCTCTTCTAAAGTTGTGTCTTATAGCACGAAACCTGAGGCTTCTCCTATAGTACATCTCACGGAAGTAATTCTGTAGTAGGCCAAGGAAATATGGGTTAAGACTGAAACTTTCTAAAATTTTAGCTAAATTTAAAAAATATTTATGTTTAGGAAACCCGGAGGATTTCAAGTCCTTCAAACAATTCTCCATTAAAATCACCTCTCTGAACAAGAACTTTCATAGGGGTTGGGAGCAGATCCTTAAAGTTCGCATCTTCTCTCAAGGCCTAAAAGTTCCTTGTTCTATGTTGTTCATTGAGACTAGCAGCATATACTATAGTTATCAGATGAGATTTTTTACAAGCTTTTATGAAAACTGAGGTATCTAGGGGCGCCTGTGGCTGACTCTTGATTTCGACTTAGGCCATGATCTCAAGATCGTGAGATGGAGCCCCATGTTGGCCTCTGCACTGGGTGTGGAGCCTGCTTAAGATTCTCTAAGATTCTTTCTCCCTCTCCCTCTACACTGTTCCCCCCACAGTCACCACCCGTGCACGCACATGCCCACATGCACGTGTATGCTCTCTCTCAAAACAAAACAAACAACAACAAAAAACTGAGGCATCTAACCAAAACTTTCAGACTGATGACTAGCTACCCTCTGCCCATGTCTATGGCTACTTAGCAAATGATCTTAAAACTTAGTGTTTTGAAACAACAATGGCCATTGTTATTATCTTTCATGGTTATGGGAGAGTTGACTGGGCTCAACTAGGCAGTTCTTGTTCAGCTTTTCTTGTGCAGTTACAGACAGTGACTTGGGCTGGGAATCATCTGAAGGCTCACTCACATGTCTGGTACCAGCTTGAGAAGACTTGATCAGCTGGGGGCTCGAACAGCTAGGCTCCTTGGGCAACTCTGTCTAGTTTCTGCACATGTTTTCTCCAGCAGCATGGGTCCAGGATAGCTGGACTTCTTACACAGTGGCTCATAAAGAGAGAGATGGAAAGAGAGAGGGAGGAAGAGAGAGAGAGAGAGAGAAAACGAGATGGAAGTCATATTACCTTTTTTGACCTAGCCTTGTAGGTCATGTACTGTCATTTCTACTACATTCTGTTCATTGAGGCATGCACAAAGATCTGCTCAGTTTCAAGAGGAGGGGATTTAGACCCCAGGAGACATTGCTAGGGGAGTGGCAGAGTTTGGAAGAGCATGTGGGACCAAAAATATTGTTGCAGCCATTTTTGTAAAATGTAATCTGCCACACCCTCTTCATTTCAAAGTCCACTAAGGGAGTACCTTTAACCAAGACAAGAATGTTCTTAAGGACCCCTTTCTGAGCCTTTAATAAGTGAATAAATTTTAAGTCTGAGTTTTTTTTTTAAATCATAGAATGTGGAAAAAGTGACTTAGCATGGAAGATTTTCAAAGAAGCTTTTACCAATCACTCATCACAGACATAGAAAAAACTGCATGAGGCTCTCATGGCAAGCTGAACATGAAAGCCATTCCTAGTTCATGTCTCTAGCAGGGAGGGAATGCAGCCAGATCGCCCAATGGTTTTCTATCATTCAAAGAACAGATAAAAGGAAAGTGTGGGAACGGGGAAGAATATAGGCTTGCTTTAGGCCCTTCAATATAGTTATCTGGTTTGTCAGGAGATAGATCTGTCAGAAGACAAATACTGACTCTTGCTAAGATGTTAAAATGCAGCTTTTGTATAAGAACCAGTAACGAGGAATTACTAATGTGTTCAGGAATCTTTCCCTAGAGTAAAGGAATAAAGCCAGAGGAGAGGTAAGCTAAAGACAAACGGGGGAAGAAAATCAACTCTATAATTCATTTATTTAAGTTTTAAAGTCATGCCCATTTAATTTCAAGAACCTGAAGTCTCCAACAATCTATTACATATATATTTTTATTGAAGTATAATTAACTTATATTAGTTTCAGGTGTGCAATATAATGACTCAACAATTCTATACATTACTTGGTCCTCATCACAATGAGTGTCCTCTTAATCCCCTTCACCTATTATATTATTTTTGATCATTTTTTCCATTAGGTGTAATAGTAGAGTATTTGTGTTTTCAACTGTTTTTGAATCTTGTGTAAAATATAAATCCAGAAAACCTCAGTCTGACATATTTTAGGGAAGAAATAGGCATAAAGTTTAAATGGAATGTTTAACAAACAGATGGCTTTGTATTTTGGAGGAAGTAATTTAGAACAGGCTTTGCATAATTTTGATAGCACAGAGTCTTTACCTGCTGCTTTATTTAAATTAAGCCTTCTAGCCAAATGGAAAACATGAGGAGATGTTCCTGGGTACTAACCTTAGGAACTGTAAATTTCAGTGTAGTCTTAGGATGATACCAGCGGGAAGAAAGGGAGGCCTCCCAGTTATCAACTGAGATTTGTGCATGTTTCTGCTGACCATAAATAGTTATGTCTCCAGATCTAGCCTCTTTATTGGTCTGACAGCAAAAACTCAGGCCTCCCACAATGTTCATGAAATTGAATTTCAGGCACTGGTTTAAATTTGAAAAAATCCAATCCGATCCTTCTGCGGTCCTTCTGTACACCACTGCACCAACCCAAGTAACAATCAGAGGAATATTCACTAGAATTCTGAGCTCCCAGAGCTCCAACTCCACGAGCCAGCCTCCCAGGTGGATGTCCTGAGAGAGGGCTCCTGAAACCCTGCCTTTTTGGAGGCTCAGTGGGGAATGCTCATGAGATAGTGTAGGAAGACCAGGAACCTGTGTTCTCAGACTGCCCCTAGTGGACACGTTCATTGCTTACCCAACAGTTTCTTGGGAATAGAACCCCCAGTGGGTTTTTTTTCTTGTAACTTTTATAGAGGGTAACACACATACACCGAAAGCACCAATCCTACGTTCACAGCTTGATGAATTATTGTACACGCATACACTTATGTCACCCCTACACAGATCAAGATGTAGAAAATTCCCATCACTTTCCTTCTTCCTTCTTCCCAGTTTGCACCCCTGAACCACCCGGAGGTAATCACTATTCTCATTTCTATTATTATTGACTAGTGTTGACTGTTCTTAAACTTTGTATTAGCGGAAGCATATAGTATGTATTCTCTCAAATTTGGCTTCTTTCAGTCCGTTTAATATTTACAAGATGCATCATGTTGTTGCATGTACAGAAGTCTGCTCTCTTTTTTTAATTGCTATGTAGTATTTTATTTCAAGCACATACCACAACTTACTTATCTGTTCTTCTGTTGACTGACATTGAGGTGTTTCCACTTTGGCTAATACAAACAAAGCTGTGATGGACATTCTTACGCACATTCTTTGTGGGCACAGGTACTCATTTCTCTTGAGGAAATTCCTAGAACTGGAATTGCTGTCTTAGGGTTGGCAGTGTTTAGCTCTAGCAGAAGCTATCAAATTGGCTTACGAAGTAGTTATAGCATTTTACACTCTCACCAGCCATGTATAAGGATCTCAGTTCTTCCACGTCCTTGCCATCATCATTTGGCGCTGTAAGTCCTCTTAATTTAGTCATTCTGGTTGGTGTCTGGTAGTATTTCACAGTGGTTTCAAATTTGCACTTCCCTAATGAGTAATATTACTGAGCTCTTTTTCATATGCATATTGGATGTTTGGTTATCTTACTTTGTGAAATACCTGTTCAGGTTGTATGGTGACTTGTAGTTGCGTTATTCATTTTTTTCTTATTGATTTGTAGGAGTTATTTACATATTCTGAACATAAGTCTTCTGTCAGAAATACATATTGTGAATATCTTCTCCCAGTGTGTGATTTGTCTTTTTATTCTTTAAATGGAACCTCTTTTTTTAGTGTTTATTTATTATTTTTGAGAGAGCATCAGTGGTGGAGGCACAGAGAGAAAGGAGGACAGAGGATCTGAAGTGGGCTTTGTACTGATAGCAGTGAGCCTGATGCAGGGGTTGAACTCCCGAACTGTGAGATCATGACCTGATCATGATCAAGCCAAAGTCAGACACTCAAACCACTGAGCCATCCAGGTGCCCCTTAATGGTATCTTTTAATGAAGTACAATTTATCAAGTTTGTTTTGTTTTTTTTTTTTTTTTTTTTTTTTTGTAATAGTGCTTTTTAAGTCCTGGTTAAGAAACCTGTGCTTGTCCCTATGTCATTGTTTCAGTCGCATTTCAACCAGAGCAGCAGAACCACTAGGGAGATATAGATGAAGCAAGTTATTGTAAGGAACTGTCTTATGTGCTATGGGAACTTGCTGGGCAAGTTCAAATTCCATAGGTAGGCTGAAGCTGCTGTCCACAGGCAGAATTTCTTCTTCATTAGAGAAGTCTGAGCTGTGCTCTTTAAGGCCTTCCACTGATGGAATCAGGCTCACCCATATTATCTAGGATATCTCCCTTACTTAAGTCAACTGATTTTGAACTTTAATCACATCTATAAAATGCCAACATCTAGATTAGTGTCTTATTGTATGACTGGGGACTTTAGCTTAGTCAAGTTGACACATCAAAATGTCATCGTAGTCATTTACAGATTTTTCTGTGTTTTCTTCTAGAAGTCTTATTGCTTTACCTTTTTATTTAGTTGGATGATCCATCTTAGAGTAATTTTTGTGTGTGGTGTGAAACAGGGGTCAAAGCCAAATGGGGAATAGTTATGGGGCATCAGTATGTTCAGGGAAGATATGCTATGGTCCCGGCCCCAAGGGATGAATTGCAGATTGATCCAAGCCAATCATGGTAGTCCTGTGTCTCTTTCATTCATTCAGCAGATATTTATGGAGTCCTTGCTATGTACCAAACATATCCTCAGTTCTGAGAATGCAACAATGAATAAAATAGGTAAAGTTCCTGCTGTTGTGAAAATTTCCTTTACACGTGATTGATTAGAGTTAGGTATGTGACTGCATTCTAGGCAACAGTACCTGAAGAGATACATGCTGTAGACATGAGGGAAAGGTATTACTCCTTGATAAAAGGGAGACTTTCAGCGAAAACCTGCCTTGCGCACAGGAGGACGTGATATTTGGTATTGCAGCAGTCTTAGAGTAATACCCAGAGGATGACAGAGAAGCCAGCCCAGAGCCCTGACACCTTCAAGCTCCTTAAAAAAAAAAAAAACATAAAAAAAAAAAAAAAAAAAATTTATTTATTTATTTTGAGAGAGAGACAGAGAGCAAGAGGAAGAGGGGCAGAGAGAGTGAGAGAGAGAATCCCAAGCAGACGTTAGGGGGCTCGATCTCACGAACTGTGAGATCACGACCTAAGCTGAAATCAAGAGTTGGACACTTAACCGACAGAGCAACCCAGGTGTCCCTTCAAACTCCTTTATTGTCCAATTCTGGAATGACCCATGTCCAGGTTTCTAATGTGACATAATTAAATATTCTTATTGTTTAAGCCACACTTGGGCATTCTATCACTTGTAGCTATAGACACATATGTTTCTTGGCCTGGCACCACTGCTCTCTAACATTTGTGCCACAACTCACCTCAGTTCCTTTCATTATCCAGCTCTAGCTTTTTTTTTTATTTTTTTTTAATGTTTATTTATTTCTGAGACAGAGAGAGACAGAGCATGAACGGGGGAGGGTCAGAGAGAGAGGGAGACACAGAGTCTGAAACAGGCTCCAGTCTCTGAGCTGTCAGCACAGAGCCCGACGCGGGGCTTGAACTCACGGACATGAGATCATGACCTGGGCCGAAGTCGGACGCTCAACCAACTGAGCCACCCAGGCACCCCCAGCTCTAGCCTTTTTAAAAAATTTTTATTTTTTTTTAAGCAATCTCTACACCCAACATGGGGCTTGAACTCACAACGCCAAGATCAAAAAGTCCCGTGCTCTACCTGCTGAGACAGCAAGACACCCCTATCCAGCTTTAGCCTTAATTTTGCCTTCTACCTTAGACATTTATACTCAAACCTTCTCTAGCTCCCTTTCTAACTTGCTTTGGCCTTTAATGAAGAAAATTGATCCCTTCTGCTGAGGTCCCTATGGCCCAAAGTTTCCACCTCAACACTGTCTCCACCTCAGTTTCTCTGCCACAGCCAACCTCTTTTTCTAGTTTGACTTCCATTTCTCCAACCCTCACATATGCCAAGCCCCAGTTGCAGAGGTAGGCACTAGATTATGGTTATACGGTGTTTGAGCTATGGTTGGCGCATTTCCTGATGCAAAGCCACATGAAATATACTATGGAGGAACAGAAATAAAAGCCTTGCCCAGAAGCCAGACTTCAGAGACTGAAGTGGACATACAGCTGAGGTGAGAGAATACACTGCCCCAGAAAGCCAGAGAAATAGCTGCTCAATGGTTTCCAGTTGCTATGTGGCCTGACTATACTTCCCGCATTGAATTCCTTGGAAGTTCCTTGAATTCTCATAATGAAACTCTTTCCTTAAGCCACATTGAAGCGGTTTCTGTTTCTTTTTTTTTTTTAATTTTTTTTTCAACGTTTTTTATTTATTTTTGAGACAGAGAGAGACAGAGCATGAACGGGGGAGGGGCAGAGAGAGAGGGAGACACAGAATCTGAAACAGGCTCCAGGCTCCGAGCCATCAGCCCAGAGCCTGACGCGGGGCTCGAACTCACGGACCGTGAGATCGTGACCTGGCTGAAGTCGGACGCTTAACCGACTGCGCCACCCAGGCGCCCCGCGGTTTCTGTTTCTTGCAAACAAATCACATAGACTATGGCTCTTACAGTCCCGAAAAGGGCCTTATTCTGTCAAGTGTACAATTCCCACTGGGAGAGAATATTAGCAAGTGTTCGGGAGTTAAGCCGGGTATCTGTTATATACACCTCCAAGCTGCACCAGTAATACCTTCTACAGATTCGAGCCTAGGATTCTGAAATAGAGAAGAAATCCTTCCCTGGTCTTTTCTCAGGGTAGGTTCCTAAATTCCTAGAGTACCCTCTTTTGAGAAGACAGGGGAAGCATTTAACTCTTCTGTCTTAGTTTGGGTGATTCTTCCCCAAAGCAGAGCCTTGGACAAGGACTTGAGTTCAGGTAGTTCAATTGGAAGATGACTGAGGCAGGGATGAGGAGCAAGCAGAGAGTGTCACAGGGCAGGAGGAAAAAGTAAGTGGCTCATTAGTCACCTAAGTTACCACCAAGTGACTGGGGCTCGACTCCACTGGAAACTTTCTGAAAACCCGTGCAGTATGTTCCTTGGAATCCATCTGCTCTGCCCACCATTGGTAGAGGTTTGTCCCCAGGGTGTTGATTCCCCTGTACTTTAGGGCTGTTTTGTGCAAGGGATAAAGCAACTCTTGTGGCTTCAGAAAAACCTCAGAGGCAGAATAGCTGGGGGTCCCAAGGGCACGCAGTGTGGGATACTGACAGTGAGTGCGAGAACTGCTCAACTTTGGCTGAAATCAGAGCTGGGCCAAGGAGATGTACCCAAACCATCTTCTACAGTCTCTCCTTGGGGAGAAAGGTTTTATACTAGTATCATTAGACACGACTGTGGGTCCCCAGAAGCAGGAACCTTAGAGGTAAATATGGCTATCGCCTGTGACGGAACTGCTATCTGCCAACCAAAAATCCACACTCTCTTCTTCCTGGGTATTCTGCTGACCCATATTTCCCAGCCTCCCTTGCAGTTAGGTGTAGCCACCTGACCTGAGTTCCAACCAACGGAATGTGAGCAGAAGTAAGGTGCACCACCACCAGGCTGGCCCATAAACATCCTCCCGTGCATACTTGTCCATGTTCTTTTCCCTTCTGTTGGCTTGCTCTTGATTCTCAGGTGACCTTCGAAACCAGGTGCTGAAGATAGCAGAGCCTCTGCCAGCTGGGTCCCTGAATAACTGTGTGTAACACAGCATCTCTTTCTTCCCCTCCTCCCATTCTTCTGGGCCGCCTCACTTACCTGGAACTGCCTTGCTCTGAGAGAGAGAATAACCTCCCATGGTGTTGGGGCCATCATGCATTTGGGGATCAACTTATTACAGCAGCTAGCTTACCCTCACTAGTATATATACCACAACACCTTACCATTCCCCAGGCACAGGAATGACTCTTCAGGTGTCTCTGAACTACACTATTTATGAAAGATTTAAACGTTTAGGAAGATGATTATAAAACTGGTACACACACATACAAAAATTAAATGACTCCTGTCTCCCTTCTTGCCCCATTTCTAGCCCCACTTGGTTAGATAACCATTTTTAACTATTCATTCCTCTATTTTCCTGATTGTTACCTCTAAATAATCCCCTATGTCTGGTTTTACCAATGTTAAAAAATATTTAGTGGCATCCCACTATGAAAGATGAGTAGTTATCAAAGTCGTTTCTTTAACTTAGGAAAGTGAAAGTGTTCTAGGCAGAAGAAATAATGTGGTAGAGGGACCTCACACCTGCTTTGATTATAGGAAAGACAAGCAGCATGGTGATGTGGGACAAGCACAAACTTTGAACTCAAATTTGTGTAGAATTTAGCTTCTACTACCCATTTGCAAGATTAGGGGGTTGTCAAATGAAATGATGCATCTACAGGTGTTTTGCTCTGGGTTCATCTCTAGAAATATTTTCACATACCACCACACTCTATGGTAGGTGGCAATTAATGTTAGTGTCAAATCTTAAGAACAAAGTGTTCTGGAGGGTAACCTGTACGGAGTGCCTTGGACATCTATTACTACAATCAGATCTTTAGGTTACTGAATAAACAATTCCACTCAAGTCAGCACATCTTGCTCCGGCCAAAAGAGGGCAGTAAGAGACACAGAGTGCATTTGCCTTTAGAGCGAGGAGTCTTGCTTAGCAACCACACCAAAGTAGTATTTCAATTGTTGTCAGCCCATCAATGTTGGCCTGAGCCTGGAAGTGTATAAAATCATCCTTCTCAAATGATAGATCCATAAAAATTTACCTAAAAAAAAAAATCCACTGTATTTCTTGAAACATTTATATAATAAATTTACATTTACATCAAAAATAATGAAATAACAGGGGTGCCTGGGTGGCTCACTGGATTGAGCATCTAACCTCAGCTCTGGTCATGAGCTCATGGTTCGTGAGTTGGGCTCGTGCTGTCAGTGCAGAGCTCACTTTGGATTTTCTGTCTCCCTTTCTCTCTGCCCTTCCCCTGCTCATTCTTTCTCTCTCTCTCTCTCTCAAGAATAAATAAAAAAATAAAAACATTAAAAAATTAAAAAATAAAATAACATAGTAATAAACATCATCATAATAATATAATAGTATTACATATTCATTTACAAATAATCAACCTACATGTTTAGATACTTTGTTCAACCATTAGGTATCAGCCATAAGAAGGTTATGGTCTTGTTGCTACAGTGTTCTTATATGAAGAAAATAGCTTACTTTTTGTTCTCTGTACTGTGTCCAAACTGATTCTCTCTTTTTTTTTTTAATGTTTTATTTTATTTTTTTAAGAGACAGAGAGGAACAGAGCACAAGCAGGGGAGGGGCAGAGAGAGAGGGAGACACAAAATCGGAAGCAGGCTCCAGGCTCTGAGCTGTCAGCACAGAGCCCGACACGGGGCTTGAACTCATGAACTGCGAGATCATGACCTGAGCCGAAGTCAGTCGCTCAACCGACTGGGCCACCCAGGTGCCCCCAAAGTGATTCTTATGCTGATTTATGTTACTTAACAAATCACATCTAAAATCTACCACAGAGTTTTTTTTCTTCTTCAGCAAAACTCTTCTCCTCCAGTCTGTTTAAATGTTCCCACTATGGAATTTCATAGATTGGAAAAGTAACAAACTCCTGACTATTCAGTAATGGGAATTCTCAGGAATCCTTAAATTACATAAATAAATCACGGAGGGAGTTTGCCTTAGACCGGATGAGCTACGGTGGTTGGAAAGACACACGTCAGATTTTCAGACTTGGAAAAATAAGTCACTTTTTCCATTGCTACTTGATCTTAGAATTTAGATACATTTTGACTAACTGCAAATTCAAGTGGGAGGGTAACATGGGGGGAGCGGGTGTAAGCACAGAAGGAAGAGGGGATTATTCTTCAGCATCATTCTTGAATTTCTTTGTCAGAAGGAAGCCTGCCGGGATGGTAGTTGGGAGCCTCATCTTATTAAATAGGCATCAGTTGCCAGAACAATAAAACATATGACACACAAATGAATTTAATATTTAAAATGAAAATAAATTTTAATATATGTTTAAACATCTCTATACAATAATAAAAACTAATGTTTATCAGAAATTTTCTTAACGTACGCAATTCATTCTCAATTTTTCCGCACGTATTGCTAGACTCTTCCTTGAGAATCTTCACTGACCCAATGGGTTTGCATATTTAAGTAGAAAAGGAAAACACCATCCTTCCAAATATTCAGAGTTTATTTGGTATACGTGTTAGAAAAGAAAAGTTGCCTTTTTCAGGTAAAACCCATCAGGAGGTGGTGTTTTGACGTGGTAACAGACAGGGGTCTGTGTTAGACAGGCTGGTCTCTTGCTTCAACTCTAGTACTAATTTGACCATAGGCAAATTATTCAGCCTCTCTTTGCCTTAGCTTCCTTATCTGAAAAATAACAATAACAGCAAAATGCCCAACTCATGGGGTTATTGTACTTGGACTATGATAGGCACTCTGTAAAATCTAAAGTTTGTGTGTGTGTGTGTGTGTGAGAGAAATTATTTTTGAGCAAATGACTAATAAATGTTACCCGCTATCATCACTATCTTGGGCCATAGCTTCAGCAAATATCAGTTATGTCAGTAAAAAAACAGTTATTTCATTTGTTTTTTACTACCTGCTTTGGGAAATTTAGAAGGGTCTACATCCCGATGCTTATTCTTGCTCTAGCAAGAATTTTACAGCATCTGTCATAATTATGGTCTTCAATAAGGACAATCAGTATAGACTGGAGGCCAGGACCAGAATGTAAGTAGATTCACTGTTAAGCCTGCAAGTCTGAACATGGGAACAAGGACAGGGGACAAGACTGAATTTGGGACACCAGCTTCCATGGGATAAAGAGGTAAAAAGGTTGGGAGGGGAGAGAGAAATATGGAAATACCATTAGACAATTGTTTGTGCTGAATCCAGAATCCTGGGTATCTAGGGCTCAAGACAGGTAATCAGTGGGACTTAAATCACCAATACCTGGAAGGTCTTTGTGTATACAGTTGGTTTTGAAGATAGTCGTCAGCTGATATTAATGCCTAAGTCATGAGGACACTGGGATTTAGAGGCAAGAAATCCAGACTCTGCAGAGAATGAGGTATCAGAAGAAATTTGGTTTGGGGGAAGCTGGCGAAAGGAGAAACTGTAAAGAAACATGGGAAGATACAAGGATTATTTCAAGGGAATGAGTTAAGATCACTCCTGGGTATATGGGCCAATTTGAGTCACTTGGTATCAGTGTGTCAGCACCATTCTAGTGGCCCAATTTCACATAATTGCAAGGGAGAAAATTGCCTGTTGGCCAGTGGGGCCATATGTTTACTGTCTTCTTGGAACTGGAGCTATTCATGGGCTTCCAAGGTGACTCCAAAGGTACAGATACCAGAGCTCTTTGGGTCATTTGGCCAACCCCTCTGGTTGAGTAGGAAGGGTTGGGGGGTATGGTGCTGAGAAGCCCCAAATAGAAGTGGAGACCAGGATCCACACAAATCCTGATCTAGTCTTGGATTCCATGCACTGAATGGAGACGGGAAAATTTTGAGGAAAGTGCTACAAAGAAGAAGCACCAGGGCCCTGCTTGCCCAGGTGCAAAAGTCGTACTTAACTTAGGTCAGAGTAGAGTCAACAGCACCCATATATTAACTTCCTTACTTAGAGTTACTGTTTGGGTATGGGATTGGTCTAGAGAAGGGATGACCCTAGTTATAGCTGTTAATCACATGTAGCTATGATAACTTAGACCCGTGGTTCTCTATGCTGGCTACACCGTAAAATCAACTGAGAAACTTTAAAATAGAACAACAACAACAACACACACACACACACACACACACACACACACACAATGGTGTGCTTGGGCTCTCAGACCAATTAAATCAGAATCTAAGGGGTGATAGACTGATATCATGATTTTTTTTTAAAGATTTTTTTTTAACGTTTATTTATTTTTTTTTTTGAGACAGAGAGAGACAGAACATGAATGGGGGAGGGTCAGAGAGAGAGGGAGACATAGAGTCCGAAGCAGGCTCCAGGCTCTGAGCTGTCAGCACAGAGCCCGACGCGGGGCTGGAACTCACGGAGTGCGAGATCATGACCTGAGCCGAAGTTGGACGCTCAACCGACTGAGCCACCCAGGCACCCCTGATATCATGATTTTTAAAAAGTCTCCCCAGATGGTTCAATGTACAGCTAGAACTGAGAACCACTGCTCTAGATGTTCCTCACCCATCATCCATTTCTCCGTGATGGCATTCTTTGCTGCCACTTGATTCCTGGGAATCCACTTGGTAGTTTCTGAGCACAGATAACTGTGCTCTCCAGCCAAGTCTGGATTATCTACAATTGGGGAAACTTCACCTACTCTTTACTTCTATCAGTCACAGATGTTGTACAGCTTAGCTCACCTCTTCCTAAAACTCTGGCTTCAGTCTGGTGCTCTCTCTGCAGCCTGATGTTTCTGATTTGCATTCACTCTATTGTATACCTTAGTTCAGTCAATATTGGGCTGTAATCCTTAGCATTCTTGGAATCAAACAATGAGTTGTTTGACTTTGAGACCCTTCAATCATACACTTTTGTTAAAAATACTCTGTGAGCTCTTCTTATTTTTTAACCAAAAAGTAAATAAAAAGTAATTGGTTTAGAGATTTTGGAGATGCCTTAGAATATCATAAACCGGAATGAAAACCAATGCTATAAAAATATCTGTAAGACAGCCTCTTCTCCACTGTCCAGCCCACTGCTCCCTTGTGGTGTATTCAATAAACTTCTATCTCCCTTAAAAAATAAAAATTAAAAAAAAAATAAAAATATCCTGTCCCTTTAAGATAACAAGGAAACCCCTAACAGAAGACTTACTATCAGCCCTTTCTAAAAGCTTATCTATGCAGTTAGGCAAATGTCCCAAAAATTTGGAGGTATTTTCCTCCCCATGACAAGGAAAGTCTACTATAACAAAAAGCCCTGACTTAATTTTCTTTCTTTCTTTCTTTCTTTCTTTCTTTCTTTCTTTCTTTCTTCTTTCTGTCTTTTCTTTCTGTCTTTTTTTCTCTTTTTTTCTTTCTTTCTCTTTCTCTCTCTCTTTCATTCTCTTTCTTTCTTTCTCTTTCTTTCCTCTCCTCCCCTCCCCTCCCCTCCCTTCCCCTCCATTTCCCTTCCCTTCCTCTTTGTTTCTTTGTTTCTTTCTTTCTTCCTGTCATTTAAGTCCTTAGGTGGCTTCAAGGTGCTCCTGCTGAAGGAAAATAGATGGAACAAGCAAGGTACCAGAATACTTTTTAGCCCCACAGCTCTGATTTTTGTTAGGAACAGAAACAAACTGCAGTTGCTACTTAATTAGGAGAAACTATTTTATTGTACAAAATCCTTCCTCAGCAAAGTATCCATCTACCAGTTTTCTAAGTTCTCTCGTAAAGATGCTAGGCTGGGAAGCCAACAGCATTTATGTGTGGCCTTCCTGTGATATTTTAAAAGTCACCCAGAAAAGCTGACAACATCTTAATACTAATTTTTACGTATGAAATACATTTATATCCTTTATGTCCTTAAAATCTGACACCAACCCGGTGAGGGGCAAGGCATGTGTGTCTAGTCCCATTTCCTTTTTTCTGTTTTACAACTGAAGGACTAAGATTCAGATGGCTTATGTGGCCCTGTGGAAAACACACAATGAGTTATATATATATGATTATTATATATAAGGAATTGGCTCATGTGGTTATGGAGGCTGAGAAGTCCAAAGATTGGTCAACAAGCTGAAGACCCAGGAGAACGGATGGTACCATTCCAGTCAGAATCCCAAGGCCTGAGAACCAAGAGGCTAATGGTACAAGTTTCCTCCCATGCCTGAGCCCACAGTCAGTAGACGATCAACATCCCAAACTGAAGACAGTCAGGAAGAGAATAAATTCTCTCTGAATCCATCTTCTGTTCTGTTCAGGACTTCAATAGATTGGATGAGACCCACCCACACTGGGGAGGGCAAGTTGCGTTACTCATTTTACCAATTCAAATATTCATTCAGAAACAACCTCCAAACCGTCCTCCCATATAACATTTAACCAAATATCTGGGCAGCCCATGGCCCTGTCAAGTTGACACAGTCAATTAACCTTTACAAGTATCCACTTAATTGTGTGTACCTTTCAGTACTAGACATTCCTGGAATTGCCCCCTTCTTGTGTCACTGCCTAGAGGTCAGAAACTCAACTTGTCCTTTTGGATCCCACATGAACTGGCTGCAGTGGACAAGTCATTTCACCTCTATGATCTTCACATTTCTCAACTGTAAAATTACAGGGGTCAGATTGAATTTGTAGGACACTTATGGCTTGCAAGCAGTGTTTCTGTGATTCTATAGCTGAATTCTAAGACTTTAAAACCAGTTTGACTTCTGTTTCATTCAAAGCTGTGTTCTAGGGTCCAACAAAAGTATGAATATTACAGGTACTTACTCATCAAGTAAAATCAACATGAAGGCGATAATGCTGTATCTGTAAACCAAAATATGAGAGTCTATTATGTGGTTAGCTTTATACTGAGTACCATGGAAGATAAAATTTGTAATGCCGTCCTTGCACCAAGGAACTTACCATCTGTTGGTGAAAAGGTTAGCACCCAAGATATCCTGATGTGACTTAGGGGTGCCTGGGTGGCTCAGTCGGTTAAGCCTCTTACTCTTTTTTTTTTTTTTTTTAACATTTATTTATTTTTGAGACAGAGAGAGACAGAGCATGAACGGGGGAGGGTCAGAGAGAGAGGGAGACACAGAATCGGAAGCAGGCTCTGAGCCATCAGCCCAGAGCCTGACGCGGGGCTCGAACTCACGGACCGTGAGATCGTGACCTGAGCCGAAGTCGGCCGCTCAACCGACTGAGCCACCCAGGCGCCCCAAGCCTCTTACTCTTGATTTCAGCTTAGGTCATGATCTCAGGGTCTTACGATGGAGCCCTGTATTGGGCTCTGCGCTGATAACCCAGATAATCTCTGCTTGGGATTCTCTCTCTCCCTCTCTGCCTGCCCCTTCCCCTCTTCTCTCTCCTCTCTCAAAATAAATAAATAAACATGACAAAATATTAAAGAAAAAAAAAGAAATCCTGATGTGACTTAGAGTGAACTAATAACTACAGGAACAATTACCAAAGAGAGTGGGAAGCCAGTGAGTCAGGCTTTCCCTAAAGAAGGAATTAGGGCTTGGGCTGGGTTTAAAAAAACAAAATAAACAAACAAAAAATGGGAACAATTTGGATAAACAGAGGCGAATGAAGAGAACTTTTCAGGCCAGGAAAAACCCAGGCAAGCATAGGAAGGATCATTTGCATAACAGTGAATGGACCAGGAAGATATATTTAGATAGCAAACTGCCAACAGAAAAAGGCAACATGAAAATTGTATGTAAGGAAGGTATCATCTGACACCAATGGGAGGATGGATTGAAGGGTTCTCAAAAACCAGCTACCTTTTACTGAGTGCCTACTACATGCCA
The DNA here is from genome assembly GCF_023721935.1 of Panthera uncia. NCBI lineage: Eukaryota > Metazoa > Chordata > Mammalia > Carnivora > Felidae > Panthera > Panthera uncia. The sequence continues at coordinate 91,581,063 of NC_064809.1, read as the reverse complement.
GCCTCTGTGATAGAATTTTATATATGTTATCTGGAATGGTTGCAACAGTCTACAAAGTAGGCTTTCTTATCTCTCATTTTACAGATAAGGAAATTCAAGGTCAAAGAGGTCAGGAAACAGTCCAATCCAGTTGATAGGCTCAGTAAAAATTCCAACCCAGTTTGGGCTGATTCCTTAATAACCCCTTATTCCACATCTCACACTGCCCCTCACCAAACCAGAAGCTGCTACCAGCTTCAACAAATCGACCAAAATTTGACTAGTTGGTGGATTTTGCCATTGTGGTCACTAGTTATGGAACAACTGATTACCGAGCCTGGCGGTGATCTGGTTTAGTTGCTATGAATGTTTAACTCAGTCAGCCACTTGGTGGTCGGCCCTGAGGATAGATTGTGATCCAGTGTGTGGCAAGCAATGTGACAGAGGGCAGAGAAGGCACTCAGACTGGTAAGTGCCCTCCTATTGACTCCCAGAGGCAAACTGCAGAGGCAGGCCCTGCAAAGAGCTGCTGTAACCATAAACCAGAGAGTCGCTCTTTATCTGTGCCTAATGTGGAAACATCATTAATCACACGCCAGTCATTTCAGTAACACCTGCACGTTCCTGGGCTCCTGGCCTTTGAACACACATTAAAAACCAAATCTGAATCCAGACATTGAAGCTATTTACATGAAATGCTCTGCAAGCATACAGAAGATCAGAGGGAGAGCCCTAAGTAAAAGTTATGGTTTATGGATCCCTGCGTGTCTTTTGTTAGTTTCCTGAAGAAATCAGAAGAAAGATGGTAGTATGTTTGATGGGGGAGGCAGGATCCTAGTTCTGTACAAAAATACCTATTAAATTATATCATAAAGACAAATCTTTGTATCAATCTTAGTTCCAAAAAACCTGTCTTTTCTTTTTTTAAAAATAGAGATTCAGTACCCTGTGTCCTACATCATTGATGCAGCTCAACCCAGACATAAACAGTCTGATTACATCACTGCCGCACATCCAACTAGCTTCTCTACTGAGACCAAAGTGTTAATTGCAGTTGCGAATTAATCATTATTCTAACTGAGCCAGAGTCTTATTTTCCTCTCGAAGCTTGTCATCATTAAGCTTGCTTGAATTGGTTAATGCACCATCGATGCAAATTATCATTCCACAATACTGAACATGCACAATTCTTTTATTCACTGTATCACGTGGAATTTTATAGGTGGAAAAGTCATAATTAACCACGTATTCTAATATTCTGCTTCCACTCCTTTGTTACATGTTACATCTTCCTGAGTTTGGGATTTTTACCGGATCTCCTTTTCTTTTACACTGAAATCTAAAATGAAAGCCACGATGGTTTTGGTCTTTTCAGAAAGTGACCTATTTCAGAAAAGAATATCAATAAATACTTCGTTTGAGTGCTTTTCAAATGTAATGTCTCTTTTCTGCTTTTATGTACATTAACAAAGTTTTTATGACATTCTCATCATGATAAAAATAATTTAACAAAACTGGTCATTAGTCTATCAAGATGAGCAAGTATAATTTCCCTATTTTCTAGAAGTTTCCATAGCTGGAACTAAAGGTTTTTAATGAAAGTGTCTCATCAAGAATAGCTAGAGGAGAGTTGATCCCTTATTTTGGGAACCAGTGGGACACGGTAGGGGTCTAACCAGGAGAAGGTCTAGCATAGATTTTGTATAGAATCCCTCACTGGGGTGGATCAGACACTGGACTGACCTGGTCACACCTACTGACAGTAGAGGTCCTAACTGGCAAGCTTGGATGTTCTATGGGTTCTAGTCTGGACCAGGGCTTGGAAAGGTGAGAACCAAGGTACAGAGATATGGGAAGCAGTTTGATGCTTAGCAGGTGTCCACTTTTTCAAAGAGGTAAAATCCAAAAAGAGTCAGAAATCCAGGCATGTGTCAGCAACTAGCTGATTTATCAATGAGCCACCAACTTGGGATTCAAGGAACAGACCTTATCCTTGGGAAGAGCTGTCTCAAAGCTGGGCTCCAGGACTGGGAGGGGATGGAGTACTGGCAGAGTATTCTAGAACCTCTGCCTGGTACACTTGGAGAACTCTCTACCCATTATCGTACTCGTCCCCACTGTGAATACTAGTTTAATGTCTTCCCCATAAGCTCTATGAGGGGAGAGATTCAGCCTGTACTGTTCACCCCAGTATCCAGTGCTTGTTTTGTGCTGGTCACCACCTCAGGCTAGGTTATCATCAGTTCTTACCCAGATCACGGCAGTAGCCTCCACACAAGTCTCTGCACTTCTACTCTTTCATTGTCCAATATAATCTTCACACAGCACCCAGTGGGTTTTTCAAAATGTGGATTCGATTTTGCTGTCAGCCTACTCATAACCCTTCAGTGATTCCCAATTGCCCTCAGGATAGAGGCCAAATCCCAAGCATGGTCTCCAAACCAAGCCAGCTGCCCTGGCTTCTTTCAGTTCTTCATGTCACACTCTTTGCCACCTCCTCCCCAAGTGCCCTTTCATCTAGTTAATTCCTTCTCATCTTTCATCTCTCTGTCTAACCATCATTTCCTTGGGAAATCCTTCCTTGAAGCCCGGGTTGCCCTGGTATTCACTCCAATAGCCCTTCTCTCTCACAGCACTTCCCCGGGCTTGTTACTCATTCACCTGTATCATCTTTTAATTCATGTCTGTTCTTTCAATTTGACTTGTAAATTGCACGAGTGCAAGGAATGTACCCATTTCACTCAGTCCAGGACACAATAGGAGCCCTAAGTATATGTTGCATTAGCTCATGAATACTTTAGGTACTAAGTTCAGTAATGAGAACTGGAGCCAGGAGAGGACTGAGGAGTGGAGGGCCTTGGGGAAGATGGAATTAGAGCAGCTTCACACAAAGCCACCGAGAGGTGATCTAGATGGGCGTAAGCACCTCCTGGCTCAGCTCGAGGAGCCTCATTTAACTCTCCCAGCGATGCTGAACTTAGGTACTGATGAATAAATTATACCTTCCCAAGATCACATAGTTGATCTAGGGGAGACCCAGGACTCCAACCAGCTCTAAGTTCAGGTGTCCCCTTTCACACCAAAGAGCTACTTTTCTCTTATGTAAGAACAGTCAGGCAGCAGATAAATAATTACTAAGTCTGCCTGGGACTTCTATCTTGCTTCTGCCTGGCTCATTCTCAGTAACAGCAGCATCTGCGTTACTCATTTATTCCTCAGCCGCGTCCAGCTTGGGGCCGGATGATGATGGATATTACCTAGAGGTTTGTGAACATCTGCATCCCAGTCTTTGCTGGTAGTGATTGTCTTCTGCTGATTCCTGTGGGCTCTGTCATGGCAGGAATGCTGATGGAACTACTCAGGAAGCCAGATGGGAGCTTGGTCATACGGCAAGGACGCTGGAGCCAGACAAAGTGGCAGAGCAGACAACAAGCAGGGTGGAATATGGATGCTCCTGTCTCGGGAAAGGATTGGCTAGCAGCAAAGAAGCAGGCTCAGAAAGAAATGTCAGAGGCAGTCTGTGCAGCGGAGGGTCAAGTGACATCCTGCACGCTGGGTAGAACACGACATCGGTCACGTTCCCACACAGGCTGGGGACTCCAGGAGAAGAAAGACACACTCTATCTTGTCACTTGCTTCAGTATGAAAGCTTTTTGTGAGTGGAAATCTGTGGTATTAAGGGGAGCACTTTCCCGCCTGTGTGGACTGTATTCCACTAAAGATATGTTAAGGATTAGAAACATATTGCCTACCCACTCCTTGTACAGTTGTGTTCCTATTGATTAAAGGGCTTGCCGTCGGTATCCTTTGTGGTTTGCTTCATTGATTCACAACCTTGATTTCAAATCACTTTGTAAAAATAGAATTCACACTTACTAAGAAAATCTTTCTTTTTGGAAACAATTTTTCTCCAGCCTGTTGGAAATTGTAAAATCCTGTTTCTGCTTCAATTCCACTGCACTGAAAATGCAGTTTACATGATGAAGTTCTCAGAATATGACACCTCTTATTATCCTTTCAAAATTTACCTAGAATTCTCTTTTCTAGCCATTTTCACAAAAGTGGGTTTCTATACTTTGGTCCCTTTTCAAACAATTGTAAAAGCTTTATTTCATTGCTAATTTCTTCTTTTATTTACAAGGTTTTATCCCAAATGACCCCACTCAAACAGATGTATTAAACAAAAAGGTAAATGGCTATAGGAAGATAAGGACAAACTGTCCCTTAACTTACAGACTGTGGGATGTTCTTCATGTGTCCTTGGCAATCTCTAGCGAGTTCTGTTTTTATATCTAGGTAGGCAATACCTGCAGCCATGCGTGAATGTGTTTAGAATCAACCTTTGGAAAGTTAAACCTCTGACTATTTTAAATAATAAATCAATCATGTGTCTGAATCATTTTAGAAATGAGGGTTACCTAAAACACTTGCTTTTCCATGCAACATTTTTGGAAGCTATTATAGACTTAAGATATTCTTTAAATAAGGCATTATATTTATTATTCATCTCAAGCCCTCTCTCCCCTTAGTTGTGCACATTCTTGAAACAGGGAATGTACGAACACAGTATCGGTTCACCGATTTGGGGGTTTTATTCATGAAACGAAAGGTTATACTTTCTCACAATCATCTAATTTTTTTGATCTGACAGTTAAGTGTCATAGAATCTCGGGATTCACAAGGTCCTTCTGGAATTTGTCTGGACAGCATAGGTGCCCTTAACTCTCAGGAAATTGGATTTGGGCATCATAAAAGGCTCTCAGCCCTGGGGATGGGGGCTCTTCATGTATCCCTCTGAACTTGCTTCCTGTGTCTGTCTTGCAAACCCCAGACTTCTCTTGTTCTCATTCTTGTCTCTAGAATTTGAAGCTTTAGGTCCTTCTTGGCTTCCTAGCAGGCCTCTCGTGAATGTGTATTCCATTCATCTTTGCTTTAGCCAGCTTGAGCCTAATGCCAGACTGTGGCTCCCTTTGGTTCCATTTCTCCCTTCAGGCCAGTCTGACCCACCTTGGGAGAGAAGAGACAAAATTTATTTTCCAGTGTGAAACATACCCATCATCTGATCTGTAAACGTTTTGATACTGTTTTATTCATTCAACAGATATTTATAGAGCAACTACACTCTGCCAGGCTAGTGCTGGAAGCTTGGTAAAGTACATAAAACTATCAGGTCCCTGTCATCACCCCAGTCACTGACTAGTGGGGAAACGGACATTAATGGAAAAGCCACACAAATACGTACATAAATAATTACAGACCGATAGAACGAATGGTATAGGATGCATTCAAACTGTGTCAGGGTGACTTGATCTATAAAGGAAGGGGGAGGAGGAAAGAGAATGGAATGATTTTTTTAGACACAGTCCTGTTATGCAGCTTAATCCAGCCGCTTTCATTCCTGGCTGCATGTAGAATCTCCTGTGTAGCTTTAATAAATACCTAACCTTAGGCTTCACCCCTCAGAGATTCTTTGTTTTGTTTTGTTTTTTAAGTTTTATTTAAGTAATCTCTACACCCCTCATGGGTCTCAAACTCATGACCCTGAGCTCCAGAGTTGCACATTCCTCTGACTGAACCAGCCAGGTGCTCCTTACCCCCAGATCCTGATATAATTGGCCTGGGCATCAATACTTCCTGCAAAGCTTTCTAGGTGATTCTAAAATGCATTAGGGTTAAGAGCTTACTCTTATGTGGATGGTTTAAATATCGTACCTACACTTTTTCTCTGATGTTCAAATGCAAATCGTCTACATTAAAATAGACCTGAGTAAAAGTTTCAAATAAAGTTGGAAACAATATTTGTCATCCCTTACTCATTTGGAATTTGCCAGTGAATACCTTGCAAGATATGCTTTTGTTACCCTTCAAACGTTTTTTCTCTTGAAAGCAACATGAGCATATTACTAAACATTTGAGGAAGAAGGAAGAAGAGAAGAAAAAGGGAGACACACTCATAAACTCACTATTCTACTGCAAGCACTGTGAGAATTGTGGTGTATTTTCTTCTCCCCCCCCCCCCATGTTATCTGTACAGACAATGAATTAAATGATGGCTTAAAACCTGCAAATAGTTTCAGTATAAATTATATTTTATATAATATATATAACATAAATTATGTTTTCTGGACAGAAAAATTACTGAATCCTGTGACTCCCTCCTGTAGCCAGTTCAACATAGATTCCTATCCTCACCTCTTGGTCCAGCATTGCTCCTTGACTTGAAGGAATAAGACTTGGCTTGGCCAAAGTCACAGTGACCTCCTAACTGCCAAGCCCATTGGGCTCATCTCCAGCCCTATTTAACTGCTCTCTGCAGCATTTGGCACAGTAGAACCCTCTTCCCTACTTGAAGCCCCCATCCCTTGACTTGCATAACACCATCTGCCCCACCATTTTTCTCCCTGTTCCCTTCACTGGTCTTCTTTCTGGTCCTAGATGCTGGGGTTCCCCAGGGTTCCATCTCTGCCCCCTTCTTTCCTCACTCTGTCCTTCCTGGGATTTCATCCAAGCCCAAAGCCTCAGTTTACTATTTATGTGCTGATAACTCCCTGGAGGAGGCCTGATATACTGAAACCTCCAATAGGCCAAATGTATGGCAAGAAATAAAATGCAGAAGTCTGTTGCTAAGGTGCAGCAAGAAATTCCTTATATGGAGACAAGCTGGACATTTGAAACTGGGAGAAGCAATCAGATTCTGGAGATATTTTGAAAGTATATGCAATAGAATTTCCTGGTGGATTAGATATGGGATATGAAAGAAAGGAGAGTCAAAGATGACGACAAGCTTTGGGGCCTCGGTGACTGGAGTCATGGAATTGCCATCATTTGAGATGTGGAGGGCTGTGGATGGAGTGAGCCTGGTGTTGGAGACGGAGTGGAGTGGGAGAGCAGAACAAGACATCTAGTAGACATACAAGTAGGGAAGGAGAAGGCATATGGGTGTACAAGTCCAGAGACGAGGGCCGAGGCCTGGCTGGAGTATACAGGTGGGAGTCATAGGGCAAACAAGGCTGTAAGATCAGATGAGACAACCAAAGGAGAGAGAAGAGACAGACTGAGGCATAGGGCACTATACCAGTCACATGCTGAGAAGAAAAGATGGGGCCAGGAGGTCCCCAAGGACTACCCCAAGCCCTGCCTAAAATAGGACAAAAGACAGCAGACTGAGCCCCACGATTCTGCTTCTCCTGACCTACAGACTCCTCACCCCTAGGGACTCTTGGGACCAGACATTGGCCTAGGGGGCCATTTCCAGTTTACATGTCTGTGTAACCTCAGTGGGTGTATATTCTTTACAGGGTTGGAATAAAGTAGAATAAAACATAGCCTTTGCAGAGCCCCCAGTCATTATTCTCACAAAATCTGGAAACTGGACTGGTTTCTGTGGCCTACCCAGCTCACTCTCAATCTACAGTACCAGTCCAAGCCTCTCATCTGACCACTGCCTACTGACCATATTCATCCAGCGGGCCACGTGCCCCAAATGATGAAAGATCTTCATCTTCCTGCAAAAGCCTCTTCCCAGGTTAGGTGCCTTAACTCGATGGTTGGTACTCTTCTACCCACTCGCTCATGTCAGAAATTTGAGAGTCAACCTTACTGTTCTCTTCTTTCTATACGTGTATGCACTCACAGATGATTCCATCTCGCAAATACCTTTCACATCTGCACTCCTCCCCTCTAATGCCCACTGTCTTGGCTTGATCCAGGCTTCCAGGATCTGTTAAGGCTTAGGGTTATGGCTTAAGTGTGGAGCTGGTAGCTCTCTTTGATTTGAAAAATACAGATAAGGGGCACCTGGGTGGCTCAGTCTGTTAAGTGTCTGACTTGATTTCGGCTCACGTCATGAGCCCAGGGTAGTGGGATTGACACCTGTGTTGGGCTCTGCACTGAGCTTAAGATTGCTTATGATTCTCTCAAGGGCACCTGGGTGGCTCAGTCGGTTGAACATCTGACTTCAGCTCGGGTCATGATCTCGCGGTTCATGAGTTTGAGCCCCAAGTAGGGCTCTGTGCTTACAGCTCAGCCTGGAGCCTGCTTCAGACTCTATGTCTCCCTCTCTGCTCCTCCCTGGCTTGTATTCTGTCTCCCTCTTGAAAATAAATAAGACATTTAAAAAAAATTTAAAAATACTTACCTGGCAGGGGAGATACCATGATCACAAAGGTGGTTTCCCAGGGCAAGCCTTATCCATTGCACTCCAGATGTGGTGACCCCTGCGATTTCCCCAAATGTGGGAAACTCGACAGCATAATTTGTGATAGTGAGGGAAAAAAATTAAAAAAGATTCTCTCTCTCTCTCTCTGCTCCCCTTCCCCACTTGCATTCTCTCTCTCTCTCTCTCTCTCTCTCTCTCTCTCAGAAATAAATAAATAAATAAATAAATAAATAAATAAACATTAAAAAAATACAGATAAAACCAAAAAATGAAAAAACCTCAGGCCATTATTAAGGAAATTAACTTGGTTATAAAGATTACAATTATGTTCCTGAAAATGGACAAGGTTATTTTAAAAAGTTGCCATTTATTTTTATTACCTGACCTACTACAGATTTATTATTTTTTAATGATAATTATCTTACTTTTCCAAAATAATCAAGAAATTGAACAGTTTTTTTGTTGGCTCATTTTCCTTTTAATAACTGGAAACTTACTATCCACAACTTAAACTATATCAATCATATAGTCTCCAACAACTTTTTTCTTTGAGTTTCCCAAAAGACTGGAGACCAAGGAGCCAAGTTCAGTTATCTTACACTGGAACACAATAAACTGAAAGGTAGAGGTCTATCATGGGGCAGAGTGGTGCATGATGGGGGCCAGCAAAGTAAAGATAGTGTTCTCACAACATGCAAAGTTAGTACCGGTATTTAAACAGCATTAGATGGATTGAAAAGCTCTCCTAAATATCTCTTTTCTATATTTTCTCATATTTCTAAATATAAATTATCATTAGCAAGTAATTATGGTGAATAATAATACTGTCACTTAATTTCCTGCCAGCTAAGGCCTGGCAGAGTTGAAGCAGGCTGAACTCAAGAGTGTGCAATTTTAGAACTGAACAATTAAACTCAGAGAAGATGGGAGTAGAGGGTTACCGTGGCAACCTGATCCCACAACCCTGTGTGTGGCCATATTGTTCCAGTGTCTGAGTCACAGAGGCTGGTTATTATGATTTATAATACGGGCAGTGTTTGGGTACAGATAGAGAATTTCCCTTGTAGCAAGTTTAGAAAGGACAGGTACTTTGGAATCTGCAGAAGAGGATTATATGATTCTCAGCCAAGTGACACTGAATTAATGAAAATAATTAGTAGTTGTTAATGACAGTGTGTAATTTTAATCTATTCCATGAAAATAATGGAATTATTGGCTTTGTAAAAAGAATTGCTTTGAAATTCAATAATTAAGTATAATTGTATAACTAGTATGACTAATTCATTCAATAATACTGATTAAATCCTAGCATTTGCTAACTCTGCTGTAGGGGCTGGGATTCAGTGAACAAAACAGGGGTGGTAAATAATACACAGTAAATATTTTATGGTATCAATGTGTTAGAATGTGGTAAGGAGCATGAGGACAAAATAAAGCAAGGCAGGGTGATTGGGAATGCTAGGGAGAGTAGGGATACAGTAGATAGTTTTAAATTGGGTTCTCAAGAAGGCCTCATGGAGAAGATGCCATTTGAAGATACTAGAAAAGGTTGGGGTGGAGGGGAGCCATGCAGACATGTGGGGACATTCCAGGCAGAGTGAATACCAGGGCAAAGGCTCTGAGGTAGAGGCATGCTTGCTATGCTCAAGGAGCAGTAAAACAAAACAAAACAAAAATACTGGAGTAGAGTGAGTGAGAGGCAGGATAGTAAAAAGTGAGATCAGTAATAACTGGGCAAGATCCTATAGGGCTTGGCAGGTCACTGTAAGTGTTTCGGCTTTTATTCAGAAAGAAATAGGCAGCCACTAAAAGATTTTGAGCAGAGGAGTGACATGACCAGTTAGGAGCCAATAACAACTAAGGGGGGGTGGAGAATTATGGTGACCAGGGAGTGAGGAATGAAACTGGGGAGAAGCAATCAGATTTTGGAGACATTTTGAAAGTATATGCAATAGAATTTCCTGGTGGATCAGATATGGGATATGAAAGAAAGGAGAGTCAAAGATGACGACAAGCTTTGGGGCTTCAGTGACTGGAGTCATGGAATTGCCATCATTTGAGATGTGGAGGGCTGTGGATGGAGTGAGCCTGGTGTTGGAGACGGAATGGAGTGGGAGAGCAGAACAAGACATCTAGTAGACATACAGGTAGGGAAGCAGAAGGCAGATGGGTGTATAAGTCCAGAGACGAGGGCCGAGGCCTGGCTGGAATACACAGGTGGGAGTCGTAGGGCAAACAAGGCCGTAAGATCAGATGAGACAACCAAGGGAGAGAGAAGAGACAGATGGAGGCATAGGGCACTATACCAGTCACATGCTGAGAAGAAAAGATGGGACCAGCAAAAAGACTAGGGAGGAGCCAGAGAGATAAAAGCAAGAGAGTTCAGAGGCCCAGAAACCAAATGAGGAAAATATTTCCAGGAAGAGGTCATTGGTGCCCTTCACTCATCACAGTGATGGAAGTGAAGCCTGATTGGGGTGGTATGAGAGAATAGCAGTCAAGGAATTAGGGACAACCTGTTGGCAGCTCTTTGGAGGAGTGTTGTTTTGCGATGTTAGCTAGAGGGAAAGTGGGTCATGAGAAGTTTTTTTTTTTTTTCCAATTTTTTTTTGCTTTTAAATTTTCGATAGGAGATTTAAGATGGATAAAAACATAGCATGTTTTGGGGCATCTGGGTGGCTCAGTCGGTTGAACGTGGGACTTCGGCTGAGGTCATGATCTCACAGTTTGTGAGTTCAAGCCCCGAGTCAGGCTCTGTGCTGACAGCTCAGAGCCTGGAGCGTGCTTCGGATTCTGTCTCATTTTCTCTCTGCCTCTCCCCTGCTCACACTCACACTGTGTCTCTCTCTCTCTGTCTCTCCAAAAAAAAAAAAAAAAAAATTTAAAAAAAAACATAGCATGCTTTTCTACTATGTGTATGTAAAATTACTGTTTCATATTCCTGATTATTTTATATTGAAATTTATCTTCCAGACACTATAGACCCTTTCCCTAGGACCTCCAATTAGTTAAGCCTTTGTCCTTCACTTGGGATATGGACACTTTCCTGAATACATTAGTGTTTTTTTATTCAGCCTGGATAACATGGTCAGGGGTGCCTGGGTAGCTCAGTCGGTTGAGCATCCAACTGTGGCTCAGGTCTTGATCTCGCTGTCTGTGGGTTCGAGCCCTGGGTTGGGCTCTGTGCTGACAGCTCAGAGACTGGAACCTGCTTCGGATTCTATGTCTCCCTCTCTCTCTCTCTCTCTCTCTCTCTCTCTGCATCCCTGCTCACACGGTCTTTCTCTCAAAAATAAATAAACATTAAAAAAATTTTTTAAACATGGTCAGTTTTTTTTTTACATTTATTTTTGAGAGACAGAGTGAGACAGAGTGTGAGCAGGGGAGGGACAGAGAAAAGGAAACATAGAATCCAAAGCAGGCTCCAGGCTCTGAGCTGTCAGCACAGAGCCTGACGCGGGGCTTGAACTGACAAAACCATGAGATCATGACGTTTAACTGACTGAGCCACCCAGGCACCTCTTGTGGTCAGTTTTTCAACGTGGAATTTCTCTGAACATGGAGTAGGAATGCCCCCAGCCTTTCTGATATGCCCAATGAGTCACTCCAACACGAGTCCATCCGTAATATTCTTAGTCTCTGTTCCTAGTCTCTAGTCCCACAGTGATGCTGAAGGAAGACACAAAAATGCAGGTATGATCTGCCACTCACGCGTCACATCCAGCCCAGCCAGACCCTTGGCACTGTTCCCCATTTCCCGTATCTCTTGTTAGTTACCTATCGAATTGATCCTAGGGACCGTTTTAGTGTAGGCCAAGTGGGGCCATTTGCAGGACGTGTGCTGCCTGGAAGCTCTACGCTCCTGGCCAAAGGAGAGGGTGGTTGTGAAATCCTGCGTCATCCTGTAGCCCAGCGCAGAGGCAGTGCTCCAAGGCAAGCAAGAGAGGGGTGTGTCTTTTACACAATAGCGGCAGCAGCTGGCATTCGCAGGAAGGCACGGAGAAGCGATGCAAATCTCTTAAAAAATCTGTTCAGTGTGACGATGCTCTTGGAGGGTGAGCTCTGAGAAATAAGAGGCAGAAACTGAGAATCCTATTCTGTGTGCACAAACCCCTGCAGCTGGATTTGGCCATTCAGAAGCTGACAGGGAGAGAGTGAGGCTGGGGGAGGGGGGTGTGGGCGGGTAGACGTGTTCATCCTGGGTATTGAGAGAAAAGGAGCCACACTGCATTGGGACTGAGAAGTTTTCTTTGCTGCCCAGGGACCTCTGGTGTAGATTTGAGTTAATCATGCTCCTTGGCTTGCTTGAGATCTTCCTCCCCAGCCCTACCTAACCATCCCAGCAGTGCCTTCCTGAGTGGGTCTACTTACAGTTCTGACGACACACACACATGCACACACACACACATGCACACACACACACACACACACACACACATTTTAAAGGTAGCTCATAGTCATAAAACTATAACAGCATATAGCGCTTATTCCATTTTGTGCGTTCGGTTGTTAATCCGTTTGCTATTTTCAAAAAGTTGTGAGTTAAAGAATCCTACTCAGGTATAGTTAAAGGCAGATGGAAACTGGGTGGCACCAGGGCACCTGGGTGGTTCAGTCGGTTAAGTGTCTGACTTTGGCTCAGGTCATGATATCACAGGTCGTGAGTTAGGGCCCTGCATTGGGCTCTGTCTGTGCTCACGGCTCAGAGCCTGGAGCCTGCTTTGAGTTCTGTGTCTCCTTCTCTCTCTGCCCCTCCCCCCCTCTCAAAAATAAACAAACATTAAAAAAATAAAAATTAAATTAAAAAAAGAAACTGGGTGGCACCAACTAACAACTGTAGGCAAGATTTTGGTGCCCGGGGTTTACTCTCTCATTCAGTAAATATTTACTGAAAAGTCCACTACGTGTTAGTACCATTTTTATTTTTCTTTCAACTTATAGAACTACGACATTTATCAAGTATTCACCTGGTGTGCTTTTCTGATGAAAAATCAACTCTCCACCTCCAACTGGGTGTCCTAAGATTCGATTCAATTCTGACACTAACTACTCAGAGTTAGAGCAGACTGCCCAGGTTCGGGACTCAGTTCCACAAGATTGTCCCCACTTCAGACACCAGTTGTAGATTGAGGGCCACCAGTACATCTGACCAACTGGCTATAAATCAGAGGTTCTCATGATCCCTTCCCCATGTTCCATAATTTGCTAGAATGGCCGCAGAACCCAGGAACACACTCTACTTATGTTTACCAGTTTATTATAAAGGATACAACTTAGGGACAGCCAATGGAAAAGATGCATAGGCAAAAGATGCCTAGGGGTTGGGGGGAGGGGGACACAGAGCTCCCACACCCTCTCCAGTCATGCCATCCTCCCAGCACTTCCGCATATTTACCAACCTCATTCAAAAGTTTGTATATAGCTCAATCTCTACCCCCATCTTCTTCCCACGGGGGTTGGTGGGTGGGGCTCAAAGTTGTAATTTTCTAATCACTTGGTCTTTCTGGTGACCAGCCCCATCTAGTTGATCTAGGGGTACCACCCTAAGTCACCTCATTAGCATAAACTCAGGTGTGATCAAAGGGCTTGTTATGAATAATAAAATACATCTCATCACTCAGGAAATTCCAAGAACTTTTAGAGCTCTGTGGCTGGAACCAGAGACAAAGACCACGTAGATTTTTGTATTCCCCCACACCACCATTTGTCCAGATCCCTGACTCAGGTCTGAGGCTCATTGCCTCAACTGTGGGGAGTGTTGTTGGCAGTTGACAGCTTTTAGCCTCTGGGAATTGCCGTCAACTGAGGACAGTCGCCTCATCCAAGGTCACATAACGTCCCCGAGGAATGTCAACTGGCCTATAGGGTGGAAAACAGAGCTACTCTGAAGGACTTTCCCAGCTCCAGAGCTCACTGTGACCACAGTATAGTTCAACTTTCTTCTCTGCCCCCTTCTGTTTTCTTCCCTCCCCCATATTGATCCCAAGGGCATTCTCTAAAAAAACTCCTGCACACAAGCCTCCCTCTCAGAGCCAGTTTCCCACGTAAGACAGCAGGCATTATGCTTGGCACTTTACATGTGACACGTATTTTAATTTTCCTAACAGCCAATAAGGTAGACATTATTGCCATGTTAGCGAAGAGAATACTGAAAACTAGTGAAGTTGAATAGATTTCCCAAAGTCCCAGAGCTAAGAAAGTGGCAGAGGCAGGATTTGACTCAAGGCCACCTAACTCCAATGCTATGCTCTTGTCACTGTGACACCTCAACCTACTAGCTGCTTTACCTGTTCAGGTGCCACCCAGAGCCTGGGCCAATCTGGTGGGAAGTGGGGGGGTGGGAATGCGAGGCACTGGGGTCAGGTCGGGAGGGTGTTAAGAATGGCTGAGCTGTGAGGAAGCAAGGAAAGCAAGGAAGGAGTCAAGGTGGGAGGCTGAAGAAGTCAACTCTTCTGCCAGACTGGGGAGGCTGACATTGAGATCCATAGGTAGGAAGAGTCAGATACAAAGTAGGGGAAGAAGAATGAGTTGAAGGAGCGAACAAGTAGAGCAGCTTAGTCTTTTTTGTTTGTTTGTTTGTTCATTTTATTTATTTTGAGGGAGAGAGAGAGAGAGAGAGAGAGAGCGCGCGAGCAAGCATGGGTGGGGGAGGGGCAGAGAGAGGGAGGGAGAGAATCCCAAGCAGGCTCCGTGCTGTCAGGATAGAGCCCGATGCTGGAACTCACGAACTGTGAGATCACGTCCTGAGCTGAAACCAAGAGTCGGAGACTTAACGGACCAAGCCACCCAGGTGCCCCAGCAATTTAGTATTAATCTGAAACCCAGAATTATGCTCTGTGGACCCTGGAGTGTCACTGGGTGGGCACATCTTTGAAGGAACTAAAATAAATGCAACTTTGGCAGTTTCCTATAATTATTATGCATTTTTGTCATTTGAGAAAATCTACTTTTGTTTCTAGAGTTGCCACCAGAGTAATTTATTACACAGATACTAGGAAATGTCCATGTATAATTAAAAAGAGGGTTCACTTACCTGTTCTGCCATCTCACTGCTAATTCTACATTATTAAATGTTTAATTGTGGTCTGCAGTTTAAAAATACTTCTTTGTCACATGAGGAATCATTATGCATCTAGAAGGTGTAGGTTGGCAAGTACATTTATATTTTTATTTCTTTCTGCCTTCCTGCCAGGTTCATCCCTCCATTAAGCCTTTAAGGAACACTTATTATGTTAGACTGCGGGCAAACAAAATCAATACAACACAATTCCTGTCAAGGCATTAACAGTCTAGTGGGAGAAACAGACGTTTAAACAATAACAACAATGACAAAAAGGCATATATAGCAAAGCTCTCAGCGCCCATTGAAGGGAGCCACTAAATCTGATGGGGATGATAGTCTTAGAGTGGCTTAAGGGAAATATCCCTAAGATTGGAAATCAAGTAATAGAGCAAAACCAGTGTTAAAGACAAAATTCAACTGAGTAAATTTCAAGATCTAATTGGCTTTACTGGGATTCATGAATTGGGCAGCATGCCATCTAGCAAGTAGAGGGGAGCTGCAAAGGGCTACAGAAAGGTTTCTAAAGACAGGATAAGGACGACATAAGCAGAAAAAAAGGGTTATTTGGGGTAAAGTCACCTTTGAGGACAAAAGGGTCTTATTAGGTCAGTTACCTCATCCTTCTTTGGGGGATAGAGAGGACCCATGTGACCTTGCTGGTGCTGACCATAAAATTCCTGACTGACCAGTTCAGACTATGTTTCCGGGGGGAGGTTGAAAGGGCCATTGGTTTAGGTATTAAGCCCTGGTTTGGTGTCGTGGCCTGACATAAGTGACTCCATTTTGGGTCTGTGGTTTTCTTTTTGATACCGGTAAGAATTAACGATGGATAAGATTAGCCATCAGGAAAAATTATCCAGTATGCTGTCTCCTGTGCTTACACTCTTCAGTGGTTCTCTGCTGTCCTTGGGAGTAAGTTCAAACTTCTTACCGTGACTCTCCGTCATCCCTGCTTGCTTTCCCAATTTCATCTCAGGTTCCCAGTGATTTGTAAGCCCTTCAAAGTTTGAGAATCCCCTGGGATCATACATGAGAGCTTGGTGTTTGTGCCAGTAAGAGTCTTTTAGCTTCAAATGACCTAGATCAGCTTTGTGAAGCTGGGACTAGGATTTGCAAACCAAACCGGGCATTGCCAGCTGGCTCTGCCTATAGGGGAACTAGAGGGAGATGTCTGGGCTGGAGGCAAAAAACGTGACTCGCCCTCCCTGTGTCCCTCCTGCTCTAGAGAGCCTCACCCCTGCAAAGCTGTTCCGCAGGAGCCGGCCCCTCCTCTGGCAGCAGTCGAATCCAGTTGGCAGTTTTTCCAACATCTGCAGAAGCGGCTTCCTCGTGCCTCCTCGGAGACACCAGCACCGGCAGAGGTCCGAGGGGCTAAATGTCCCCTTTTCTACATTTTTAAGTTTTAATGATTCCAGCTTTTGCTCTTTGTTCCCCCAACCTTAGGAGTGGTAGGTGCCTTAGGGCAATGGTTCTTAAGCAGGGGAAAGTTTGCCCCCTGCCCAGGAGACATTTGACAATGTCTGGAGAGATTTTTGGTTGTGACAGTTCAGCATTAAGTGTGGGCAACACTACGGGCACCTAGTGAAGAGCAGCCAGAGAGCCAGAAGGGCTGTTGACCGCCCCACAGTGCAGGGGACAGCCCACACCACAAAGAATTATTCGGTCTAAAATGCCAACAGTGTCAGGGTGCCTGGGTGGCTCAGTCGGTTGAGTGTCCAAATCCTGATTTGGGCTCAGATCATGATCCCAGGCTCATGGGACTGAGCTCTGTGTCGATCTCTGCTCTGGGTGTGGAGCCTGCTTAATTAATATTCTCTCTCCCTCCCCACCCCTTGCCCTTCTCCCCTGCTCTCTCTCTAAAATTAAAAACAGAAAAAAATGTCAACAGTGTCAAAGTTGAGAAACTCTGTTAATTTTTCAGTGACTTTTATACACAAACAAGTCTTTATATTACATTCCTTCTGGCCAAATAATTGCATGGTTTTTTTTACTGAACCCTGACTGGCTCGGCTCTCAATGTTGAAAAAAGAAATCAGATGATTAGGGGGAAGTGGAAGATACCCATGGTTGAATCTCAAAAAACACAGTTAAGTATAAATGGCTTCAACCTTCATGTATCATGGTATGAATTAAATACATGATATCTAAAATGTCTAAAGTGGAGAAATCAAGAGGTAGTGGTATTATTTAGGAAAATACAACTTTTCTCTTGGGGTGGCGCCTGAAAAGGTGAAGCAGGGGATTGTGGCTTTTCATTGTAAGCTCTTCTACACTATTTTGAAAAAGCCTATGCTCGTGTATTATCTTTTTAAAATTTATTTATTTTTTTTTTGGAGGGGAGGGAGCAAAGAGAGAGGGAGAGAGAGAATCCCAAGGCTCTGAGCTGTCAGTGCAAGCCTGACGTGGCACTCGATCCCAGGAACCATGAGATCATGACCTGAGCCAAGATCAAGAGTCAGATGCTCAACCAACTGGGCCACCTAGGCATCTCTCATGTATTAGTTTGATTAAAATATTTTAAGGAAGAAAATTCTATTACTTATGTACTACTCTACAAGTATCGTACAAGTGAAGCCTCAAGCTGTGATTGACAGATGTGTTTTGCTTGGCCTTCGCTGTATTTTTTAAATGGCCAATATTGCAAAAAATGTAATGTTTTGCATGAAAATCCAGTTTAAAAAAATTTTCCTGAGAAATCAGAAAATTTGGCAGTAACAGGCCCTCGTTTGCATATGGCAGCAATCAGCTATGCTTGAGTGGCTGCCCACCTCAGACAAAGTGTGTGCTTTCCATTTTGCCACAGTCCCCCACCTCTCCTGCTTCCTTCTTGATTGAGTATTCTTGCCCAAGGCTGGCTTTCTTCTTTTGGGCTACTGGCTTACCCTTATAGCCATTGGAGTTTGCAACTCCAGATGTACAGTAATAAATAATCTTCATTGTCTTGTACCATAGTAGCATCAGCATACAAAGCAACACAAAAGGGATCCACATGAGTCGCTGGTTCAGGATTGGCATGGGCCTGGTACCACTGATTTTAAGTGAAGGAACAAAAAAGGCTCCTCTGCGCATCAATTTGTAATAATTTATGTGCCAGCATTGTTCTAAGTGATTTACACATTAATGCACTCAATCCCCACAACAGTTCAATAACATAGGTAATAGTAGCCATCTTACCAAGAAACCAAGTCCCAGAGAGGTTGAGTAACTTATACAGTATCACTGAAGTACCCTCCACAAGTCATCTATTTTTTTAAGTTTATTCATTTATTTTGAGAGAGAGAGAGAGAGAGAGAGAGAGACTGCAGGAAGGGTGAGAGAGAGAGAGAGAGAGAGAGAGAGAGAGATCCTAAGCAGGCTCCACACTGTCAGCTCAGAGCCCGATGTGGGGCTCAAACTCACAAACCGTGAGCCAAAACCAAGAATCCGAGGCTTAACCGACTGAGCCACACCCAGGTGCCCGCACAAGTCCTCAATTTTTCACCAATATTAAAAAAAAAAACAACCCGTGCAGCTAGTTCAGTTGGCCTTTGTATTAGCTGGGACTGTTTATGCTTCAAATATCAGAAAGCCAGCTCAAACCGGCTTTAAAACAAAACATCTCAAATGTGGATTAACTGACTCACACAGTCAAAGCCCAGGATGTCAAGACTGGCTCTGGCCCCTGTGTGATTGCATCCAGCCAGTTCTTTCATTCTCTCTCTAAGTCAGATTCTCTTTGTATGTTGACTTCACTCTTTCGAGTTCCTCAGTGTGGTGCGTGTTGCAGGCTGGAGAGAAGACCCTTATATGAAGTTTAATGCTCAGAATGCTCAGGAGTACCGTCAGGACTAATGCCTAGGGAAGGGAACAGCAGGATGCAGGATTGGGTAGAGGAAAAAGTCAAGCTATGGTGCAGACCCAATGGCAGCCTAGGCTGACCGCATAAGAAAGCATGGAGCTGGAATGGCCTGTCAGAATTGTCCCACATTGGACTGAGATGACCTTGCTCCTGGGTCCATCGGTCTTTGCATGTAGGCTGCCCAGGGAAGGGAGTGACCTTGGGCAAGGAGGCTGTCTGTAGCTGAGGCAATTCCTGAAGGCTGACAGCCAAAAGTTATGTGCCAGCAATACTCCCAGCAGCTGGGGCAAGTCCTTCGCTGAGGAGGAATCTTGACCCGGCATCCAGTGGGGGATGTGACTGTCAGCCATTCTGGGGTCACATTCTTCTAGATTTTCATCTCAGGAAAAAGAAAGATCTTCCTTGAACTCCAGAAAATTCTAGAGAAGGACACTGGGTCAATAATTTGGCCAGGGGGTGAGTACTGTGATGGGCACATTCTTGGTCATGCCAATCCTTGGGGGCAGCCAGGTGAAATTGGGCTGGCAGTCTCCCCAAATCCTCTAGAGTCGGGGAACAGCATTTTCCCAACGGAAGAGGTGGTGGTGCCATAAGCCCAAGAAGAGGGAGGGAGTGCACTATGTGGACTGAAACAGTAGCTGCCACAAATTCTCCCTTTATTGTTTCCCAGTTCAGTCTTTCAACTTTGACCTGCTCCCCGATGATGCTGGCAGCCATACCTTTTACTCAGCTGGAAACCTGAGAAGGGCACACAGCGAAGGAGGATAAAAGTCAGCTGGCCCCTCCAGGCCCACAGGAGTAAAGGATCATTCGTTTGACAGCCTCATAACAGAGACTTTTAATTAGTTCTCGGCTTTGACAGAATGTTGCCCCACCCCCAAGCAACCACGGAGAAGGTGGCGAGTTAGCAATTTAATAGTCTGTCTTGACCCTGGAGCTTTTAATTTTTTTTAATGTTTATTTATTTTTGAGAGAGAGAGAGAGAGAGAGCAGAAGTGGGGGGAGGGCCAGAGAGACACAGAATACGAAGCAGGCTCCAGGCTCTGAGCTGTCAGCACAGAGCCCAACGTAGGGCTCGAACCCACAACTGAGCCGAAGTCAGATGCTTAACCGACTGAGCCACCCGGGTGCCCCTTGACCCGAAAGCTTTAACCTAACTTGGTACATATCCAAACTACACCTGCCAACTCACCAAGGTAAGGTGCAAAAATTCTCCTGTCTTAACGGAATGTCATCTCAGATCCCCTTCATTAGCTCCTGAACTGCTTCCTCTTTATACTCATCTCTGTCCCTTTCCCAAATTTTGTCTTCACCTTATGATCCTTTTCCTTTCCTTGACCCTGGTGTTTGCTTTGGATCTTTCTGATGCTGACTTTTGGCACCTGCTCCCTAAGATTGATTGCCCACATCCATCCTAGTCAACCCCTTGGTCCCCACTAATTTGGCAGCCCTCTCCTATCTGCTTGTTCCCTTATAAAGGGGACACAAAGGGTCTCAGAATCTATACTCTGTACATCTATGTGGTTTTAAATTCTTTGAAAAAAAATCTAAAAACCTCAAATGGATAAGCACACAGTGATTAAAAAATAGAGTTGTGCAAATAGGAAAAGTCAGAAATCTGCCAAGAAACAGTAATGGTTATTTGATGGGCTTCCCCTGATCCAGGGTCTGATCTTGCAGGTGACTGTACGTGATCTTGTCAGTTGGTTATAGTTAGAGATGGTGACTTATACTACTGAAACTTCCCGAGAGATGGAAAATTATAGATAAGAGTGATAATTTATTATTTTACAGAGAAAATGTAACTACGAAAGGGACTAGATACTTGAGCCTCCTTGCCTGAATATCCTCTCCTTTATGGCAACATCCGATTTTGGCACATTTTATAAGGTAATAAGGAAAAGGGCAACCAAATATGTACATGATTTCAGTAATCTTCAGAGCAACGAGGTTGACATTGATGAACTAAACCATTGGGTGGCAGGCAGTGCCACCTTGTGGTAGCTCCAAGTGTCACTGGCCAGCTGAATCAGGAAAGGGCACGGTTAGCGTATGACAGGATGGTTTGAGTGTCTTTGTGATACGTAAAATTATAGTTTGCGTAACATACGCAGGAAAGTCAAGAACTACCTCTGCTTTTTGCACTGAATTAACATGTGTTTGGCTCTCGTGATGCCCTCACCCAGGTCAAGTCTTGCTGGCCTCAGAGCCATTTTGCCTCTCCGAGCTGTATATCTCTGAGCAGTTAATGTGATGTGTTTACATCTCAGAGGGGAAGTTTATTTCCGAGCACTTGGGGGGACAACTTGCCGTCTCCCCTGTGTCCAGACCATGTGGCTTCTGCTATTACAAAGTCCAGGAAGTGGGGCCAGGCCAGCACTCTTGTGATGCTATTAGAGGGTGCACCATGCTGACTGGATCTCTTGAATAATCCATACGCTTCTACTGTGCCATCTTCTGCCCCCCAATTACCTCCAGGGATGGCCAGAGACCTGCTTCTCTCTAGGAGTTATTTCCAGTTCCTGTTTCCTTTGCTTCATGCTGGGTAGTTGAATTACCTGGCTCATCCCCGTCGTGATTTTTTAACAGGTGCCTAGCTTCCTGCTGCATTGTCTGCGTGCCCCATGCTTGGAGGTCCGGTTTCTGTTCAGAACTTGAGTGGAAGGTCTGAAATTAGACTGCATCTTTTTGCCCATGTCTGGGTTTTGATCATCTGTCCCAGGGAGGGTACCTGGCTCTGACGTCTGTGGATCTGGTTCTCCTCTCCAGCTCCCGCTTCCCTCCTCTCCAGGTATGCTGTAGGGCCAGTGTTACAAGTAGAAGACCCCAAACCCTTGCTTTAAAAAAATTGCTCTTCAAGCCAATGTGACCTAGAATCTCTGTTTTGATGCAACCTCCTCTCGCAGCATAGTCCTCCAGTGCTGTATTTAGTGTTACAGTTGAGGTCACATGCATTTTCCTGGCACAATCAAACAGGACGCAAAAGTGCCGTTCTTACAAGAAGTATTAGGAGTTGTACTGTATTGCACTCAGTTTCTTCTTTGGTTTAATAGTTTTGCCCCATTATTGAATAAATGATGAACAGGATAAAGGAGGAAGAGGATATAGGAAGAATATGGCGCATTTTCGGCATTGTACAGGGATGTTCAGGGCAAATTATGCTCAGAATTTTAATGCATTCAAATTCTACCTGAATTTATCAGTTCTATCCATTGGGCGCTTTTTTGCATGCTCTACTTAACTTCCATAAATGTATTCTGTAGTGTAGGAAATTCAGATAGAGGTTCTCCTGCATCATGTGGCTCCTCTAGTGCATTCCTTATCAATTTCCCCTCAGATTCCCTGCCTCAGCAATACCAAATGCCATTTATGGTCTCAAATACACCATGTTCTTTCTCACTTCTGACTCTTCTCTTGTTACGCCTGAAATAGTGCCTGTACTCCTTCCAACCTCTAACTGTTGGTCTGGTAATTTCTACCAATCCTTCACATTTCCATCCAGCGATGGAATACTGTCCCTAAACCTTATGTCCAGATCGGCTACCCCCTTGGTGTGCTCTCATAACCAGGACTTCCCAGGGCGCCCACCTAAGAGTGTGCTAAAACATCATTGGAAACTCAACTCTTACATAGCTGTGGAGATGAAAATTGGTTTCATGCCTACTGTAGTAAACAACACTTTTGAGCAGAACCTTTTAGAAAAAATTAAATAATCGTTCTCTTTCGCACAGACCTAATGCTCTTGAGCATTTTTACAGTATGTATATCTAGTAGCTGTGAAGGCAGCAGAAATTCTGAAACTGAACAGTATGTAGTGATATTTATAGTGAATGAATGACTTATTGTATTTTCTAATTTTTTTAAATTATCAATTTTCTTCCCCCAAATGTGTGGGACTCAGAAACCCAAAGGCAAACTTGGGAAATAATTATAAAAAAGTGAAAAATAAAAATCTTTGCAAAATCTCTCAGAACTTTGATTGGCTTTAACTTTCAGCTAGTAAAAGTGAGTTAGTTAAGTAAATGGCCCTAAGCCTACTTTTTATTAATGTTCGTTCCACTAAAATATTGTATATATCACATGGCATACATGCCTATGGAATAAAAGTGTAAAAATAGAGGAGGAAGGGATACGTAGGAGGTTTCAATGGTATTTCTAGTAGGTTGTTTTCTGATTTTTTTTGCAGTTTTATTGAGATATAATGACATAATATTGCATTAGTTTAAGGTATACTGCATAATGATTCGATATAGGTAATATATTACGAAATGATCCCCACAGTAAGTTTAGTTAACATGTATCACCTCGTGTAGTTATAGTGTTTTTCTTGTGATAAGAACTTTAAAGATCTACTCTTTCAGCAATTTTCAAATATTTAATACAGTGTTGTTAACTACTGTCACCATGCTGTACATTATATCTCATTTATTAATCTTATAACTGGAATTTTTTATCTTTCGACCACCTTCACCCATTCCCCCCACCCTGCTGTAGTGTTTTTTTTTTTTTAGTTTATTTGTTTATTTAAGTAATCTCTACACCCAACTTGGGGCTCGAACTCACGACCCCGAGATCAAGAGCCATATGCTTCTCTGACTGAGCCAGTGAGGTGCTCCTGTAGTGTTTTATTTCTCAAGTGGTGTAATGGATATATCAGTGTTTATTATGTTCTTTTAAAAAAAATAGCTTAAAAATCCATTTTTTCCTACCCCTCACTGAATGAATTTAAAGTAGTGTCAAGTTAACAGCCTCCCAGGAAGTACACGTCTCATTCTTGCCATGCCCGTGGCATTTTGTACTTCCCCTCTCTTGGCTCTGATTACAGCAGACTGTATTTTAATTGCCTGTGTACTTCTCTTTCTCTGTCTCACCCAGTGTGCTGTGAACCCTTAAAGGGTAGGGGTCACTGATTCTTCGCTGTTGTCTGCCAGGCCCAGGTGCAATGTTAACACAGAATCGTCGGTGCTCAATAAATATATGTTGAATAGGTAGGTGGCTAGATGGATATAGGGCAGGGCAATGTCCTCAAAGCAGCCAGCTAAGCAGTGCCAAAGTTCCAGCCCATAGGTTTCTGCCATTGACTTCTCTCATCCCTCTTCCTCCTATAAAAATCTCAAGAGGCTATTTAAGTAATAGGCCACATGGAGAATATACTCATGATTTGAACATGAGGCAAAGCCTCATCCACAGCTATCGTTCCCTAAGGAAGAGCTCCCCCTGGGAGGTTCATAGTGACTTGGGTCACCCTGCTGGTGACTTTGGAAAGGAAGGGTAGAGGTACTCTCATTTATTCATTATGTACCATGTGCTAAGAACCATGGTCGGCCCTTGTGTGTATAATATTCTTATTTAGTTCTTACAACCATACTGTAAGGTGGGTTTTATTACATCCATGTATACAGATGAAAAAATGGAGCTTCAGAGAAATGACAGACCTTGACCAAGTTATATGCGGTAAGAGGTGGCCCCCAGGCTTACTCTCAGGTCTGGCTGGCACCAGTGCCCAAGCATGTTCCTTCTACTACATACTCCATGCTTAGAGACAGAATGCTTTGACCTGAAAAGAACTTTAGAGGTTGTTCATGTAATCCACTTTTTGCAATTAAAATAATTTTCTCAAAAAAAAAAAAAAAAAAAAAAAAAGAGAACTTGGAACATTTCTCTTGCCAAATAGGATTTTGCAAATCATGGTTTTGCCAAGAGAAACAAAGAATGCTCAATTATCCTTTGAGTCTGTAATTGATTGAGCAACTCTTAAACTTAGCCAGGTACCTTTTTGGCCATATTGGATGAGCGAGGCATGCCCTGCCATCCTCCGTATCTGGGGCATGCATTCTGGCTCAGCTCTCCATAGCACAGGGATTACTTTTGTTTGTCTCTAAGGGTAGCTCACTGGCCTACTTCACCAGTACTTCAGCCTCCAGATCAACTCATTTACTTATTAACTAACATTTATGGCAAATTTGATATCCGCCAGGGCCAGGGCTGGGAATTTTACCTGAATCATCTCAGTTAATCCTAACTGTGACCCTATGAAGAAAGTAATATAATTAACCCCATTTGATCTTCAGGGAAACAATAGCTTCCTCACAGAGACTGCAATTGGTAAACTTGGATTGGGGTCCAGATCCGTGTGAATCCAGAGTCAGTGTTTTTACCACAACTTTATGAGTTTGCCCCACAGACAACACTCAGTCATGATGTTATGACATACACACACTGCGCTCTGAACAGGTTGCATTATTGCCTCCCCTTGGTCAGCATTTCCTGTTGGCCTGAGTTGTATGTAGTAGAGCTGTGGTTTATGGAACTAACAGGCACATCTCCAGAATCACAAATCCCTTTTGTCATTACAAAAGATTTCCTTTGTCTGGATTTTTAAAGAGATTTTCCTTGGAAAGACTCTCTTCGTTGAGCAAACGCAGAGAATTCTGTTTTCAATATGGGTGCTTGGGAAAAAAGAAAAACACAACACAAATCTTTTAATGTTAGTGGCTGTTACCAAAACGGTTCTCTACTACAAGCAGAATGGTTGAGGTTGAAACCATTTTTGTGAGTTTTCAGTGAACAAGATTACTTTGGAGAGATTTATATCATGCCTAGAACTTCGCCACCACACACTGTTTATTTGTTTTTAAATTAAGAGGATTTATTTCTTAGGTAACACAAATATAAACAGACAGTAGGAAACACCCTCAGGACTGAAACTAGAGAAGTCGTGGTATAACGCAAACAGCTGCAGGAGAAATTTCTTGAAATTCTGTTTATGATCACCTTTTGGGAGATGAAGAAAGGAAAGCAGATGTCAGCCTGCAGAACATTTTACAGAGAATTGTTTAAGATTAGGTCACCCTGAGTAGAAGCAAAGTAAAAGAGATACTTAATGTTTAGTTTGGAATGTAGGATGAGTGGGGGATAATTTGGCATTGGTAAGACCCATCCACACAGACTCTTGAGCCAATGCCAATTAGAGGAAGGGGATTAGTGAGAAACTGGCCCTGCTCATATGGATAGGTGTGTGTGTGTGTGTGTGTGTGTGTGTGTGTGTGTGTGTGTGGTGCACTGAGCCCTAAACAAAGACTCTCCCCTTCTGAGGCAGTTGTTTTGCAGTGACATCATCAAGTTCTGACTCGACCCTTTAAGCTTCCCATGTAGAAAAAGCAACCAAGAATAGCGACTCAGTATCAGTCCAGGCTACCCTAAAAGGGTCACTAATAGCACATCCATCCTGAGGGAAAATACCCAGCCTGTAAGGGCATCCTTGCAGCCAAGAGTCACGGAATATGTTGGGGGGAGGGACAGGAGTGAACAGAGCATGTGCCAAATACTTCCTATTATATCTCTCAGCCTGTCCCTTTTTTCTTTTTCAACAGTCTGTTGTGCTTGATTAGATCTTACTACATGGGTAGGATGAGAAGGATTTTTGCTATCTATTTCTTTCTACAAAAACATCTCCAACTAACTCAGGGTTGCCATCTGCAATATAGCACTAGAGCAATCAGGAGAATGTAGGCTCTCTGCCTCCACCACTACCTAGCTGTGTGACCTTGAGCAAGTCACTTACACTGAACTTCACAGGGCTTATCAAGGAGTGGATTGGTAAAAAGATGATATCTAAGGTCCTTGTCAATGCTAAAACTTACAGGCCAACTTTCCTATAACATTCGGCCTGAAAGATTTCCCCACCTCATTTCACAGTGCCTAGCAATGAAGTAGTTTCTACATATGTTCTGTGAGCTGAGCCTTGACAAGTATATACCTACCTCCTTAAAAGAAACATTTGTGGAGGATTCACATGAAGGAACATGTGGGATAGTTCCTTCCTTATAAATGTATTCCTTTTAAATGCAACATTTATTAAATAGTCTCCTAGCCTTGGATGCTCATTTAAGGTTTTATTTTTTTAAGTAATCTGTACCTCCAACATGGGGCTCGAACTCACAACCCCAAGATCAAGAGTCGCCCGCTCTACCAATCCAGCCGGCCAGATACCCTGCCTTGGATACTCATTTAGATCTTACTGCATTTTAAGGAAATATGATACTGAATGAACCCTTACTCCTTATATAATCACTTATTTCACTTCATTATAACTTATTTATTTTCCATTCTGCTTTGCCAACTAAATTGGGAGCCCTTGAAGGTAGAAATCATGTTTTATTTATCTTTCTATTCCCTACCGCTGAGCAGAACATTCTGACTCAAAAATTACTTTTTGAATAAAAGATAATTAATTCATCACTGTCAATCTGAGTTACAAATGAGATTTGGTCCACTACCTTCATGCATTGTTAAGAAGGGTGAGTAGCCTGGGATTCATGAGGTTCACCTGAAAGCTTTCTCTGGCTTCTCTTCCTCATTCACACAGTCTGTGGTGACGGAATGAGTGTATTGCAAAAAGGCTTCCCCAGATTATTGTAATATATACATTTCCCATCTTCCTGAGGGAAAAAGAAACACACACTCAAAAGTTGCATATTTCCAGCGTGTCTGAGTGGCTCAGTTGGTTAAGCGTCTGACCTCAGCTGAGGTCATGATCTCACAGCTCATGAGTTTGGGTCCCACGAAGGGCTCTGTGCTGATAGCTCAGAGCCTGGAGCCTGCTTTGGATTCTGTGTCTCCCTCTCTCTCTGCTCCTCTCTGACTCACACTCTGTCTCTCTCTCTCTCTAATAAATAAACATTGAGGAAAAAAAAAAGTCACATATTTCCGAGGCGTTCCTTCTGAGGGCCCTGGGCTCTGTGGCTCCTAGGCTGCTTGAAGACATTATAGCCAAATTATGGAAACAGCCCAAGTGTCCATTGGCTGATGAATAAAGAAGATGTCACACACACACACACACACACACACACACACACACACACACACTGGAATACTACTCAACCATAAAAAAGAATGAACTCTTGCCTTTTGCAAGGATGTGGTTGGAGCTAGACAGTATAATGCTAAGTGAAATAAGTCAAAGGAGGACAAACACCATATGATTTCACTCAGATGTGGAATTTAAGAAACAAAACAAATGAGCAAAGGGGAAAAAAAGAGAGGCAAACCAAAAAAACAGACTCTTAACTATAGAGAACAGAGGGTTGCTGGAGGGGTGGTCTTTGGGGGATGGGTGAAATAGGTGATAGGGATTAAGGAGGGCACTTGATGTGATGAGCACAGGGTGATGTATGGAAGTCCTGAATCACTGTATCGTACACCTGAAACTAATATTACATTGTATGTTAATGAACTTGAATTTAAATAAAAACTTAAAAAAAAAGAGAAAGAGAGATGCAGGATGGTCCAGTGAGTTGAAGAGGAATGGAGACAGACTCTTTCCCACTGTGCACACCTGCAAGGGGGCAGAGAGAGGGCAAATGATACTCCCTTCTCTCCTTCTCACCAGGCGAGGAAACCGTACACACCCAAGTGAAGTCTCACACACCAGGAATGAGCATGTTTTCAAAGTCTGTTTGTTGATGCAGCCAACACAGCCATACTAAGAAGAAAAAGGGAAGTAGAGAACTATTTCTTATAAAAATAAGTCCTACCAACCTGCCTTTCAAGCATCGAACAATACAGAACTGTTCACAAAGAAACCTTGCCAAAAGAAGAAAATTTCAAATATTTGGAATTAAACCAAAATACTAAACCAAAGCGATGAAACAGCTTGAAGTAGAAACGTTTGGATTGAGCGTTAATTGGAAACAAACTGGAGACCCATTAACATCATAGAAGTTTGAGATCTTCAGCTCAAATACCAGCTCTGGGAGGGATTTCCCAAACCCCAATTTAAAGCCTTCAAGAAAGAAAGAAAGGAAAGGAAAGAAAGAAAGAAAAGAAAAAGGAGCTTCCTGGTCACTCACTCTATTTCACATCACCAACCTCATCATATTGTCCTATTTCATTTTTTTCTACAGCATGTAGTTGAAATTATTTCCTGTAGAGCGTCCTCAAGTGCAGGCATCCTCTCTGTCTTATTTTCTATTTTGCCCCAGCTCCTTGGCAGGTACTCAGTACATATTTGTTGACGGAATGACAAAATGAATGTTAGGCATTGCTCATTGGAGATCTTTCCCTTCAACATGGTAAAACCGAAAAAAAAAAAATCTCTGTTTGGGATTTCCTCAAAAGCATACCTGGACAGTGTGGATAGCATAGTGATCAGTGGCACAGAATGGCCCAGCAGAATACCCGGCTGTGTCTCCTTCGAAACCCAGAAAAGCACCCACTAACAATCTCTTGAGTGAAAGTTTCAAAATTTAGTTCAAGTTTGGGCTCACAGCTTTAAGAACACGTTATTTTGAAACACTCACATAGTGGGGCCCAAATGGTAGCAGAAGACTGAGAATGAAATATGAGATGCTTTTGAAGATAAAGTCCACGCTTAAGGAATACCTGTACTTACTAACCTCAAAAAATGTTTGTCTTCTGTCTTCCATGAATACAAAGATATTGAAGTCTTTATTCAACCACATGCATCACATAATTTGTTGTCTTGGCTGTTTTATGCAACACACAGAAGGGGGTTTCAGAGATGTTACTTCTTGTTCAAACTCTGCCACTTACTAGCTTGAGTAAATCACGAGTCCTACATTCTTTATCTGTTAAAAATTAAAGAAGCAGTAAAACCCACCAACACTCTTGTGCCGTCTCCCCCCCTCTCGGTGGCTATTAGACTCCAGAGATATTACATATGTGAACGTGCTTCGTAATAGTGTCAACTGTTAAGGGTTGTCAGGATATTACCTATTTTTTTACATTGATGATGGAAGAAGGTAAGCATGTTATTGAAGCCGGTGTCCCATCTTGTCAGTTCAGATGAAAGAATGAACAGAAGTCCTATCACCCGCAGACACAGCTGGAATGGCCACGGAACCTGTAGGAATGCAACCCCACTAGCTTAACATAAAGAATAAAGATATTTTTCAGATTCTAGGTCTCTTGAGATGGAAAGGACCTCTGGGGGACCAGAACACCTGCTGGCATGGCCTCATGGACCACTGATCAATGGCATCCACCTTCTCAAAAGACCCTTGCCCCAACTTTTGCGCTTAAAAATCCTCACTTGTTTAGGATTTTTGAGCATTAGCTCTCTGTTCTCCTGGGTGGTGCTAACCCAATAAATCACTTGTCTTTCTTCACTGCAAAAGTTCAGTGTCAGTTTTTATTGGCTTGCTGTGTATCAGGTGGACACACTGTCATTTGGTTACATTACGTGTGACTTTGTGACTCATGGGGGATATCTCCCTATTTCAATGGTTGTAGCAAAATGCTCAACTGCCTATTCTAGCAATACTGTTTGTCTTCGAGATCAAATGAAGTGGTAAATGCAGGAAATAATAATAGAGTAGAAGCTGAAGTTATGGAGCCATTTCTATGCTAACTGGGCCAGATCTCCGCAGTGTGTTTATCAGAAATTTAGCAACTGGCGTAGATATCTAGAAATCTAATTATATGGTCTCTTATCTACAGGAGGAGCTACTAAATTGGAAAATTATCTCCTGGTCCCTTCTACTTATTTTATCAACATTCGAAGAGTTATTTTTTTTTTCCCATCCCGCCCTCTCTCCTCCAGCCTATCGGGACTACATTCTTACACTAAAAAATCCTGCTTTCCTCATAAAACTTCATTTTCTGAGTCATGAACCTTCATAGTTTAGAAGGAAATAGGTTAAAATGTTAACACTGGTTACCTCTGGACCACAATATTATAAGTAACATTTTCTTATTATATTTTTCTGAACTCACCAAATTTTTCCTAATGAGCATTTATTCTTCTTATGCTAAGAAGAGACACAAGGAAACAGACTTATTTAGGCAGCACAGCACAGTATTTTGGAGAATACTAATGCCTGGCAACATCCTGCAAGAATAAGATACATATAAATTTGGGAACTACTAGACACTATCTCCTTTTGGGAGCATCCCAAAACACAGTGGTATATTAAACATTTGCAAGATCCCGCAAAAAAAGAAGCCTGCTTCATTTAGTTTAATCCAGCATTTTCCATCTTTTTTCATAAAAGATTTTTTTTTCAAGCAGAATCTATAAATATTTTGTGAAACTAGTAACCCACAGGATATCTTTTGGGGAAACACAGGCGACTGAGTACAACTTTATTCTGCCGAGTGAGAGGCTGACACGGGTTTTCTTACCCAGGGTCTGTGGATCTCTAGAGGGTCCACAGGTGGGCTAGAGGCAGGCACCACAAAGCCCAGTAGCTCTATGCACAATACTGAGTGTATGTACATACGTGTGCTTTTTTCCTGGGGAGAGGGTCTATAACACTCATTATATTCTCAGACATCCCAACCTGAAAAGATAAAGAACCACGGACATAGAGTAAAATCAGCTTCTTGTCATTCATCACTCTTGCCTAAGTAACACTTTGCCATCAAAACAAAAAAAAATTTGAGTAATCTATTGACACATTCAACAAAAACAAAACAAAACAAATGGAATATCCATAAAATGTGAATTTCAGATGCGCAATGAACAGTTTTTTAGTATAAGAATGCCCGAAGCAATATATGGGACATTTTTATACTAAAAAATTATTTGTTGTTTATCTGAAGTTAAAATCAAACTATTTTATCTCACGACCTTAGTTTACTTAAATTCATGGACATTGGGGCTATGGAGCAACTATGAGAAATGCCTTTCTACTCAGCGTTTGACCCAGGGACTTGGAACAGCGCCCTTGCCCCGAGCTTACTAGAAATGTAGGCTCCACAGCGAACCTGCTGAATCAGAATCTGCACTGGGTCAAGATCCTCAGGTAAAGGGTTCACCTGTTCAAGTCTGAGAAGCCCTGATCTAAGGAATTCCTGACATGATGGTTTTCAACCTTGGCTGCAGGTTGGAATCACTTGGATGCTTTAAAAATACACGTGCCTGGGCTCACTCCCAGGGCATCAGATTTAGTTGACCTGAGGCACAGACATTAATTATTTTTTAACACCCCTTAGCTCCACTCCAGATGATTCTAATGTGTAGCTGTGATATTGTGATTTATAAGAAATATATATTTGGTCATTCAGATAATCAAAATTATTTCTCATATGTGTATGTATTTGGTCTCCTCTGTGGCTCCTGGCTCACAGCTCCTAAAAAAAAAACCCTTAGAATTTCCCAAGGAATAAGGCAATGGGAGCCTCTTGTGTTGATTTTGTTCTCCTGTCTTAAAATTGATTCTGAGCCGTAAGGGTGAAATGCACGTCTTATTATTCCTAACAAACCCCTCCCACCTGAACTGTTTTTTGTTTTGTTGTTAAGTTTATTTATTTATTTTGAGAGAAAGAGAGAGAGAGAGACAGAGAATCCCAAGCAGGCTCTGCACTGTCAGTGCAGAGCCCAACACGGGGCTAGCACTCACAAACCGTGAGATTATGACCTGAGCCGAAATCAAGAGTCAGACACTTAACTAGTTGACTAAACCACCCAGGCGCCCCCTGAACTGGATTCTTGTTAATGAGGTGACTTGGCCTGTACTTAAGGATGGTGACTGGTTGCCAGGAGAACCAATCATGTGATTAGAGGGTTGGACCTTTCAGCCCCACCCCCCAATCACCAATGGTCAACGATTCAATCAATCGTGAGTATGTAATGAAGCCTCTATAAAAATCTGGAAAGTGAGGCCGTGAAGAATTCCTGGGTTGGTGAATGTATGTAGAAGTCCTGGGAGAGCGGGGCACTCAGAGAGCATGGAAGTTCTACCCATCCCCCTCCCCATTCCTTGCCCTATATGTCTCTTCCACTTGGCTGTTCCTGAGTTATATTCTTTTGTAATTAACCAGTAATATGGTAAGTAAAATGTTTCTCTGAGTGCTATGAGCTGATGTAGCAATTAAACACAAGGAAGGGGTTGTGGGAATCTTATTTATAGCCAGTCAGAAGTACAGGTAACAACCTAGATTTTCGACTAGCATCTGAAGTGGGGTCAAGAGGACAATCTTGTAAAACTGAACTTTTAACCTGTGGGGTATGACACTATCTCCAAGTAGATAGTGTCAGAATTGAGCTGAATTGTAGGACACCCAATTGGTGTCAGAGAATTACTTGCTGAGGTGGAGAAACCATACCCCCTTTCCTCATCCACCACCCCCCTCCACCATACCCACATCAGAATAGATGTAGAACGAAGGAGGCCGCTTTCCATAAAGTTGGAGACCCAACCAAGGTAAGGACTTGATCAGAATTACCTATGGAGAGCTTCCCACCATGATTTTCTGTGTCTGACCGGGTCTATTGAACCAAAATTTCCAGGTATGGCTGCAATTTCAGAGAGTATCTGGTGCAATTCTACCATATGCTCTCCACCTGAGAGTCATTAATGTTTAGGACAACCTAAAACGGAAGTATCAGCTGCTATCTGGCCACCAAGTTATTGAGGGAAGAAGGTCTACCCATAGGAACTCAGCATTCAACTTAGGTTAGGATTGGCTTTCCTCCTGGTCTCCGGGCACCCACAAAACCGCAGGTGCACAAAAGAGAAGGCACGATGGCCTATGCCTATCAGAGGGAGTTTTATAATGTTTTTTTTTAACTTTTAAAGTTTATTTATTTTGAGAGACAGAGCATGCATGGAGGAGGGGCAGAGAGGAGAGAGAGAGAGACAGAATCCCAAGACAGAATCCCCAACGCGGGGTTCAAACTCACAAACCATGAGATCGTGACCTGAGCCAAAATCAAGAGCTGGACGCTTAACTGAGTGAGCCACCCAGGCAGCCCATGAATGTTCTAATTTCTATGAAGAATTGTTGTGATGCCTGAAGATAAAGATGTTCACGGTCTCTTACCAGATTAAGTCATTTGTTTTGACTCTTGGAATGTGAAATGGCACCCCACAAATCTTTTAGAGTACTAAATGAATCAGGAAGATAGTTCTAGCAGAAGCGGAGAATGATTTAAATAAATCTGATTATATTATACGGTGCAGGTGGTGACTTATTTGCCCGCTGATAACGTAAAACCCAGCTGCAGAGAAGGACACAAAGTACTTGTCAGGTGTTGGATCCCTGGGCTGAAAAATGGGCTAAGCAGGAACAGCTAAAGAAATTATCTCATCCTTTTCTCCAGCAGCACATGGTAATTGAGTGCAAAGCTTGATAAGAGGCAGGCAGAATTTTAATTTAAAAAAAAAATGCTAAATTTTATTAAGCCTTATGGGTTTCAGCTGAGGTTGAGCCTGCACAATGTCTTTTTTAGTTCCTTTGCAACTTCTTTTAGAAGAAACTGAATTTCAACACTTTTCTCAGCCTTGGATTTATTTTCCTAGTAATTAAAAGGAATAAAGAAATGCTTGGTTTCCTGGAGGGAGGATGAGAAAGGGGATGTGAATACAGTAAAAGCTGAGAAGGTATCTTTGAAGCAAATAGGCCTATTTCTGGGCTTATGACCACTTGGTGGCCTGAAGGATTACTGACAAGTTCATCTGGTTGATGACATTGACATAGGCAGCTATTAAGGTAACTAGCTTAAAAGAGACAAGTTGGTGTTTTTATTCTTTTTCAGATGTTCAGAGTGGCCCTCCCTCAAGGCTGAAACGTTTGAGAATTTTATTCAGGTAAAACACGTTGTGTTTTACTGTCTTTGTGTTGTATTAAACCCTGTAATGTGGCGTGCATACGGATCATCTGGGGGTCTTGTAAAACGCAGTCTCTGGTGTGGCCTGAGATCTGGCGTGGCCTGAGACCGTGCATTTCTAACAGGCTCCCAGCTGAGGTTGATGCTGCAGGCTTGCAGACCACACTTTGAGTAGCAAGGTTATAAGGGCTTTTATTTAAGCCACGTGTACCAGTTGGGGGGTTCTGGAGACAGAACCAATTCAATAGAGATAGTACACATAAGTGTGGGGGGTGGGTATTGAGAGGAAGGTATTTATTTTAAGGAACTGGTTCATGTGATTGTGGGGGTGGGCAAGTCCAAAGTCTGTAGGACAGACAGGCTGGAAATTGAGGCAAGAGTTCCTGCTGCAGCCTCGAAGCAGAATTTCTTCTCCAGGAAACCTTAATTTTTGCTCTTAAGGCTTTCAACTGATTGCATGAGGCCCACCCACATTATCTAAGGTAATCTCCCTTAGGTGAACTGATTGTAGATGCTAACCACATCCACAACAATACCTTCACAGCCACACTTCTGTTTCATTGGTGTTTGATTAAATGGTCATAGCCAGCCAAGTTGACCCATAAAACTGATCACATCTTAGAACCCTTTCTTTAAAGGGAAATTTCCACTTACACTTAAAAAGCAGAATATAAGGTGCCTGGGTGGCTCAGTCTGTTAAGCGTCCAACTCTTGGTTTCAGCTCAGGTCATGATCTCATGGTTCGTGAGTTCAAGCCTGCATCAGGCTATGTGCTGACAGATTCTCTGATGCTTGGAATTCTCTCCCTCCCTCTTCCCCACTCATTCTCTCTCTCAAAATAAATAAAATTTAAAAAAAAGAATAGATAAAGCATAAGTGCTCTGGTGAAGTTAGGAAGGGGGGTCCTGGAGCCTGGCTTCTCATTTGTCAGGCTTCCTGCTTTTCCCAGCTCTGTCCTCTCCACCTGCCACAGTGAGGGAGCCCTAAGGAACAAAGTTTCAAAGTCATTGTCTTCTATTTCTTCACCTGTAAAATGTAGATAGTAGTACCTGACTTGGGATTAAATTAGATCATCTGAATGAAACCACTTAGCATCTTATACACATTAGCTCCTTCTAGTGTTACCATCGGAACTATTGAAAAATAACCTTTCTTTCACAGAAAGAAAATCTTAATCTTTCAGTGCAAGACTTGGTGTTTCTCAGTGAGCCTCTAGGATGTATTTCCGCCTCTCCACTCAGACTGCTCACCTGATGGCAGAATAGAGCAGCTGCTTTCACCTTGGCAGCAGGTAAGGGTCTGAATGGAAGATGTGTTTTATGGTCCCAGCATTGGGCCAAGCTATCAGACCTATCAGACAAGCTATTGGGAGAGACAGTTAAAGGTTACTGCTTTGTTCTCTTTATTGCCTCTAAATGATCCAATTGACCTTTCTGGTCTCTTGACCAAGAACATAACAGTGGTTTGTCTCTCTTGGTGGCTGGAGAAAGTAAAACACTAGCTCTTAACTTGAACTACAAAGAACTAGCACCTGCTGCAATGGAAAAATTTTCTGTTCTGTGAAAAAATAAGTTTCCATAGAACTTAGAATTAGAATTTGAAGAGCAAAAGAAGAGACCTTCTATAATGCTTATTCTGTGTACAGATAATAGGACACAAATGTATTTAAGAAAAGACTGAAGTTTTATAAGCACCTTGGTTTTAACAAGAATTACAAAGAATTTTGGACAAAAAATTTTGTGTCTCTAAACACTGGGCTAATGAAGTTACAAAATTGTGTTTCAACTGCAGGTTTTATAAAATCATCCTGGACGTTGAAGTTGTATGCTTTTTGTTTGTTTCAGTAACAAATAGAATGTATATTCTTTGATTCTTCTTTGACAATTGGTTGTCTATGATGCACGGGAGAGAATAGCCTCCAGCTTATTGCACCAAAGCTATACGGACTCTTGCAGTAAAAAAACAAAAAGACAAAAACAAAAACCCTGAAAACCTTGGTTCTGTTAGTGAAGTGAGCGAATACAACTTGAAGAGATGCTAGGAATGGACGCTTGGAGTATGAAGTTACTGGCTTTCTGGATAGGTTGCAGGGTGGCCACCTAAGCATTGTTTTCCTTGTCTGTTAGATGTAATGATACTTCCAAAGTTGTTTTGAGGATTAAACAACACAAAATTCTTTTTATTTATTTATTTATTTATTTTTCAATACATGAAGTTTATTGTCAAATTGGTTTCCATACAACACCCAGTGCTCATCCCAAAAGGTGCCCTCCTCAATACCCATCACCCACCCTCCCCTCCCCCCCAGCCCCCATCAACCCTCAGTTTGTTCTCAGTTTTTAAGAGTCTCTTATGCTTTGGCTCTCTCCCACTCTAACCTCTTTTTTTTTCCTTCCCCTCCCCCATGGGTTTCTGTTAAGGTTCTCAGGATCCACATAAGAGTGAAAACATACGGTATCTGTCTTTCTCTGTATGGCTTATTTCACTTAGCATCACACTCTCCAGTTCCATCCACGTTGCTACAAAGGGCCATATTTCATTCTTTCTCATTGCCACGTAGTACTCCATTGTGTATATAAACCACAATTTCTTTATCCATTCATCAGTTGATGGACATTTAGGCTCTTTCCATAATGTGGCTATTGTTGAGAGTGCTGCTATAAACATAAACAATACAAAATTCTAAGAGCTTAAGCTAATCACATGGAATTCTCTTCAAATTGTCCGAGGGGCTATTGGGGTGACTCCTCCAAAAGATGTTTTACTATGAGCAAGGTAACCTCTCTAAACTGTAGTTGTCTGTAAAATAGTCATAGGATCTATCTGGTAGGCCTTTACCTAATAAACTTGGAGTGCTTGTAGATTTACAAAAAAAAAAAAGTTGCAGAGATCATGGCACTTTGTCAAATAACAAACTGACATTGGTATGTTACTGCTAAACTCGAGACTTCATTTGGATTTCCCCAGTTTTTCCATCAGCCTCCTTGTGTTCCAAGATCTAATCCAGGAAACCACACTACATTTCTTTGTCTTGTCTCTGCAGTCTCCTCGGGTTTGTGACTATTTCTTGATCTTTCCCATGACCTTGACAGTTTTGAGGGAGTATGGCCGGATAGCCTATAAAATGTCCCCCAGCCTAGGTTTGGTTGGAATTTCTCTCAGGGTTCGACTGGGGTTACCTCCTAGGGTTTTTACGGTGACTTGAGAGATCAGGCCCCTGTTGGGTAGGTTTTCTTTATCCACATGCATTTATAATGCGGAGAGGAAAAGCGAAGTTGTAGTTGGGAACAGATGCTCTGCAGCCTGGGTCCAAGTCCTGCTGCTGCTTTCTAGCCATGTGACCCTGGACATGCTTTTAACCTCTCAATTTTTGTCCTCTATAGATCAGGATAATAGCATTTTCCTCATAGGGTTGTTGCGAGAATCGAGTTGACGTACGTGTGAGTTGATGTAAAGGGCTTATCGCATTTTGGGCATCCAGTAAGCTCTCTCTACTTTTTGCTGTTAATAGTGTGGAGACCTCTCTTTCATCTTTGGGGCAATTCTGAATCTTTACGTAGCTAGCTATCTACAGTGGTGATGTCTGTGAGTGTGTGTGTGTGTGTGTGTGTGTGTGTGTGTGTGTGTGTGTGTAGGGTGCCGATCCGAAGTGTCCTTGTGAGCACAGGTCCTTGGGCAGATTTCAGAACCATGAGAGCCCTCCTTCAGCAGTCCCCACTCCACTTCCCCACTCCCCCCAGAATTTTCTGCTTCCAGATCAGCTCTGTCCAGGGGTCAGACAAGGTGAAGGGTGGAGAAATCACCTGGCCTGGTTGGGGGTGGGGTGGGGGTGGGGGTGGGGAAAGGTGGCTGGCAAGCAGAAGGAGCCTGGAGTAGGGAGGCCCTGAAGAGCAGGGTCTCCTGCACAACCCGGAGGCTGGGCTGCATGGGCTAACCTCACATCTTCCCATCATCATGCAGGTCAGATTTCAAGTAGGGATCCCTTGTTCCGCGCACAGAAGATGACTCATGGTTACACCACGGTGTGGCTTTAATCCTGGAACAACCTTCTAAAATGATGTAACTAAAGTCTTCACTGGAATGAAGTCTGAGTATATGATTTAACAAAGTGGATCAAAAGGCCTATTAAAAAAAAAAAAAAAAAAGGTAGAGGGGAAAGAGTGAAACCATAAGCCTGAGAAGAAAAAGAAAATTGAAACCAATAACCTCCCTCTCTCCACTTCCTGCTGTCTCGTTTCGGTGGTGCCTTTTCGTCTAGTCTTATTTGTCTCACTTATGTGATAATCCCTCCCCGGGCAAGAAAGGTGTCACCTTGATTTCAGTGCAGTTCTAGCACAGAGCTGAGTGATTCCTTGGGTGTTTCAAAAAGAGCAAGAACAGTCACCTCACACTTGGTTATTTTCCTAGGGGGTCGTCCTTGCCTCTTAGTATTTTACTTACGCCTTCATATAAAACCGTTTTGAGGTAGATTATAAATTAAGATTTTAATCTTCCCAGATAGCTGATTGGGTGGATGGGTGGCAGGTGTTATTTATTTAGCAAATACTGAGTGCCCACTCTGGGCCAGGCACTGTTCTAGACACTCAGGAGACCCTGGAACAAAGCAGACCAAGATTTTTGCAATTATGTGCTTCCGTGTTAGTGGGGAGACCCAGGCAGCACTCACAGGCATAACAAGTATATTGCATGGTCTGTGAGAGGTGGTAAGTGCTAAGGAGAAGACTAGTAGAGAGGAGCTGGGAGTGGTAGGTTGGCGGGATGGGTTCTCAATTCTTCCCATTTGCCAACAGGGGGCTACATTAGCGGAAAGGCACTCCCTTCTTTCTCTAACTTTCCCCAGTCTCTGGTCTAAGTTTTGTCTAGCTGTGACCCTTTCCTATATTTATGTTGAATAAGAAGCGTAGTAAATGCAGTTAAGTGCTTCCCTCTGGAGCCAAATGTCTGGAATTGATCCTGAGCCTAGTGGCATGCTTCTACGTGACCTTGGGCAAATTCACTTCACTCTGCTTTGATTTCCCCATCTATAAAATTTATCTACTTCCCAGGGTTGTAGAGAGGATTAAATGCATTACTATAAGGTGCTTAGATCAGTGTCTGGTGCTTGGTAAGCACTCAGAGGTTAGCTTTTAAAAAATATTGGTGTCGGGGCGCCTGGGTGGCTCAGTCGGTTAAGCGTCTGACTTCGGCTCAGGTCATGATCTCGCAGTCCATGAGTTCGAGCCCCGCGTCGGGCTCTGTGCTGACTGCTTAGAGCCTGGAGCCTGTTTCAGATTCTGTGTCTCCCTCTCTCTCTGACCCTCCCCCGTTCATGCTCTGTCTCTCTCTGTCTCAAAAATAAATAAACGTTAAAAAAAAAATTAAAAAAATATTGGTGTCAGTGTGTTGGGGGGGGGATGGCGGTTTGAGTAGGAGTATCTCTGCTCCTTAGAAAATGATGGGCAGCATGAAACACAAGACCCATTTCTATCCCTAAATACCCCTAACCACCCCTAAGCCCAGTTACATGGGGCTCCCTCCCTCACGAATCTAAAATAGGAAGCTTGGTCTCTCCACCTTATTCACTCAACAACTTTATTAGAGACCCATTAACACGTTAATACTGGCCACAGGCCTTCAAATAGGAGCAAGGATGTCCCTCTCCCACCCTGCCTTTGTTCATTCCCGGGAAACACTCATCAGATTTTTGTGTTTACAAATTCTCACATTCCTTCATTTTAGCTTAAGCTTAATCACGCCAAAAAATAAGGCTTTAGCTTTGTTGTACAGCTGTCTGAAACAGTCATCACTTTGACCTTTTTTAGGCCATGATTTCCTGATGTTTTGTGTATACTTTGTTACTATTAACAGCCTCACTTTATACACCACTTTCATAAAATAGCAACACTTAAAATCCCAAAAAGGATGAAATAGGCCAGACCATTTTCGGTTAGAGAAAATACTTCTGATTTTGTGTATTCCTGGGGATTTTTATAAACTTCGTCTTCTCTAAAGCTGAGAATGCAATGCGTTGAAGGCATAACTCAAAGGGGTGGCAAGAGAATTAACCCAAATAACTGCCAAATAAACTCACTGTATCCAGGCAACTTCCCCGGGGTAGCTTATTTTCTGAGACCCAAGGACTCTCCCATAGTAAATTATTAAACTTAGTGCAAGGTCTAAGATTGAGATAAAAAGAGAAGAATGTTGTTTAAAGTGGAAGGTCAAACACACTTAATGCATCCTCTGATCTGGAAACCTATCCTTTGTCACAATGACAAGAACAAGGAGTTGGACAAGCAGTGTACTGACAATGATTCCTTTTGTAGTGTTCCACTTCTTACACACGTGCTACCTTGACCTGTCCTAAGTGTAGAAGGTCCTCTTTGTCAAGAAAGAATCTAGGAGAGGCACCTGGGTGGCTCAGTCAGTTAAGCGGTTAAGCATCTGACTCTTGGTTTCAGCTCCCGTCATGATCTCACGGATCATGAATTCGAGCCCCACATCGGGCTCTGTGCTGAGCCTGCTTTCAGTTCTCTTGCCTCTCTCTCTGCCTCCCCTCAGCTTGAGCTGTCTCTGTCTCTCTTAAAATAAGTAAATAGGGGCACCTGGGTGGCTCAGTCAGTTGAGCGTCCGACTTCAGCTCAGGTCATGATCTCACAGTCTGTGAGTTCGAGCCCGCGTCGGGCTCTGTGACGACAGCTCAGAGCCTGGAGCTTGCTTCTGACTCTGTGTCTCCCTCTCTCTGATCCTCCCCTGCTCATGTTCTGTCTCTCTCTCTCTCAAAAATAAACATTTAAAATTTTTAAAAAAATAATAAATAAATAAAATCAAGGAACTCTGTGTTTTTCAGACTAGGTTGTATAGCATCTGGTCAGCCTTACTGAAGGGCTTAATTGACCTTGTACCCCATTTTTAATAACTGGACCCCTACCTTGGTTTCTAACATGAGACCCCAGTTCTTCTAAGACTGGGCCTACACCTCCATGCTCTCCCAGAGGTTGGTGTCCTATCTTCCAGGAAGCCTTTTGGATTCAACCTGCCTATATCTACACACGATGCAGATCTCCCAGACTCTCCATCACTGCTCTGCCTACCTATAAGGACTTCCTCCTATCCTGGATCTCTCAGCCAACACTCTGCTATCTTGGGCCACCCTTTGCCCCCGAAATCTGCAGATAACACACTCTACACTCTGGACTTTTTGAACCTGTGTCTCAGCCCTTCCTGTTCTAACTGATTCTGCTGTGCACCAAGTTCCCATTCTGACCTGAAAACTGAAGGCAGTTGAAGGCAAAAAGAAATAGGTTATATGTTAGACATTCAGCTCTGATCCAGAATGTCAGTGATGCTTCCTCCTGATGCCATCGTGATGATTAAATGAGTACATGAGTCTAGGTGACACCTTAGATGAAACCTGAAGCATGAGACATGGAGGAGGAATGGAGGGATTCCAGGCAGAGAGAACATCCAAGTAAAGAATGGACACCAGTGTCCACTGCCCAGAGGACACTGGGTGTCCCCAGTGAACCAAGGAAGCTGTCTTTTGCTGAGGACACCAGAGTTCTAAAAGTCAAGGTCTTAGAAGGTCTTAACACAAGGCTGCTCAGCCACATTTTGCCTCCCTTCCCAGCTGAACCTAGACATTTTTGATTAGACTGTAAGGTGCTAATTAAAATCACTAAGTGAACAGCTTTCAGTTTACTCTTAATTTTCAAACACTACCATACTGATGCATATTAAATGTGTCAGATTAGCTTGGCTCTAAATTTTAATTTACTGCAATACTGAGCTCCATTTGTGTAAGTTCTCCCCCCCTCCCCCCACCGTGGGCTGTTCACATAGCAAGATGATGTTTTGCAAAATTGTAAGCATTAGTTAAATAGGAGTCCTGTATTCAAATACTCATCATCTTGTCTGTCTACTTCCAAGTTTAAGTAACTCTTTCTGTAATCAAAAGTCCCATAAAATACAGAGTGATACTTCTTTAATCTGCATATCTAATTCATGTGCTTATCATCTGTCTTTTTCCCCAAGAGCATCTTAACTGATTTACGATATATCATTTGGTTTTTTCTTATGTGTATATTTTAGAATCTAATAAAGGGAGGAGGAATGTTCAGGGAAAAGTTGAAGATATCTGATTGTTTTCTAATTTAGCTCACACATCTGGTAGCCTTTTCTTCATTATCTCTAAGGATTAATAGGCAAAAGATTGCTCTACATTTCCCAACTTGTTTCTTTACCTTTCTCCCTCTGCTTTAATCCCTAGTGTATATTTGTGTTGCTGTAGGATAAAAACTCATTTCTGATTAGGTCTCACAGGAGTCCAAGGGCTCTTGGTTGTCAACAATATACAGCATGGAAGCCCTTGATAAAGCTGACCTTGTCCATCTCTCAAGTCAAATGGGTTAAATCAACCTCGGAATATGTAGAGTTGGTATGCTTTTGCGAATATGATTAGGTTCATATAATAAACCACGTTCTAGGGGCTCCTGGGTGGCTTAGTTGGTTAAGTGCCTGACTCTTGGTTTCAGCTTAGGTCACGATCTCACAGTTTGTGAGTTCAAGCCCTGCATCGGGTTCCACACATGCTCTCTCTCTGCCCCTCCCCTGCTCACTCTGTCTCTCTTTCTCTCTCAAAAGAAATAAACGTTTTAAAAAATAAACCGTGTCCTAGTGGGATATAAGTTAAAAGTTGAACAATAAATTGGGGAAAATAGGGGTGCCTGGGTGGCTCAGTTGGATATCCAACTCTTGATTTTGGTTCAGGTCATGATCCCAGGGTCATAGAATCGAGCCCCTGTGTCAGGCTCTGCACTGAGCGTGGAGCTTGCTTTGGAATCATTCTCACCCTTCCTCCCTCCCTTTTACCCCCCCTCCCCTTCCCACCCCTCCCTACTCCCCCGCTCGCTGCACTCTCTCTCTCTAAAATAAAAAAATAAATAAATTGGGGAAAGTAACTATATGTTGTACTGTTAGGCAAGGATTAATATCCTTATTATATAAAGAAGTGTTTCGAGGATTTATTTAGTTGGTCCGTTTTCATTCATTTACTCAACAAAAGTCCACTAAGTACTATATGTGTTGAATTATGTCTCCCTGCCCACTGCAAAAAATTCATATATTAAAATCCAAATCCCCCCCCCCCACCTAGTATCTCATAATGTGATCATATTTTGAAATAGGGTCTTTACAGAGGTAAATAAAGTTAAACTGAAATTATTAGGGTAGGCACTAATCCAATACAACTGGCATCCTTAAAAAAGAGGAACACAGAGGCGGAGATACACATAGAAGATAATGTGAAGAGACATAAGAAGATGGCCATCTGTCAGCCAAGGAGAGAGGCCTGGCACAGATCCCTTCCCCATGCCCTCAGAAGGAACAAATTCTATAGACAACTTGGCCTTGGACTTTTAGACTTTAGAACTGTGAGACCATCATTTTCTGTTGTTTAAACGACCCAGTCTGTGGTCCTTTGTTAAGGCAGCCCTTGCAAACTAATACAGGCCCCACTACGTGCCAGATACTGTGCTAGGTGCTCAAAATATGGCAATGAACAAAGTCAACAGCACCTGCCTTTTTGGAATGCACATTCTAGCACGAAAAAATAATAATCAAGAATATAAATATCAAGTAACCTGTCAAATCAAGATCTGTGCTGTGAGAAGATATAAG
This sequence comes from Panthera uncia, assembly GCF_023721935.1. NCBI lineage: Eukaryota > Metazoa > Chordata > Mammalia > Carnivora > Felidae > Panthera > Panthera uncia. The sequence continues at coordinate 91,536,794 of NC_064809.1, read as the reverse complement.
GCAAGGTAAGGAGACTGTGGTGGAGGGTATTATCTAGATTGTGGGAGCAGTTCAAGGGGTGATATTTGAGCAGAGACCTGAATGAAGGAAGAGAAAGCTATGTGGCTATCTGTGAAAAGAGGAAAGAATAGCAAGTTCCAAGGCTCTGAGGCAGATGTGTGTTTGACCCTCTTGCTTGTCCGTGAACATGTTCTAGGTTTGAAGCACAGCAAAGAGGAGGAAGGGTAGCAGACAGTGGGGTCGAAGAAGGCCAGTGTCAGGTGCCATAGGACCAGGCTCTGTAAAGGCTTTGGGTGTTACTCTGTGTGATGAGGGTGATCAGATGGTGTTGAGGATCTGGTTACTTCTCAAAGTCCCGCTCTGGCTGCTGTGTGAAGAAAGGATGGAAGTGACACAAGAGGAGACAAGTTATATAGCAAGAGACTGTTGCGATAATTGGAGAGAAATCCTAGTGTCAAGGACCAACTTGGCAGCAGAAGGGGAGAAATTCTTGGATCTTTTCCTAGGTAGAATCTTCGTGATTTGCCGGTAGACTGGATATGGGATGTTAGAGAAACAGTCAAGAGGACTTCAAGGTTTTTGGCCTGAAAAACCATGTGAATCATGGTGCTGTTGAGATGAGGAGCACTAAAAGGAAGACAACTTTAGGGAAGAAAATGGAGAGTTCTGTTTTGGATATGTTGATTTGAACATGTTCTGTTAGACACACAAGAGGAGTTTAGGAGAGTGGTCTGAGCTAGAGATGTAAACTGATGAGTCTTTCAGATGAAAATGCTAGTTAAAGTCAAGATCTGGGCACCTAAAGCATGATGGTAGAGAAGAAAGATATCTGAGGCCTGAGCCCTGAGGCTCCACACAACAGAGGAACAAAGTCAGGGAGATTCAGCAAAGAAGCTGGGGAATAAGTTTTCCAGGAAATCAAGGGAGGCAGCATTTCAAGGAGGGAGTGATGAGCTCTGTCAATGGCTGCTCGTGGGATGAGTGTGAATTGCTCTTTGGCAACTGGGAGACCATTGGTGACCTCAAGCAAAATGGTTTTGGCAAAGTGGGGAGGTGAGCACCTCATTGGCATGGATTCCAGACAGAATGGATGATGAAGGGGAGATGGCAAAGTCTTTTCATCATTCTTCAAGGAATCTTTCTACAAGGCAAAATGCATCAGCAGAGGTGGGCTCTAGGGAGGTTTGCTGTAGTTGTTTGTTTGAAGCTGGGAGACATTAAGTCTGTGTCCTATCCTTCAGATTTTATGTTGAAAGAAATGATCCAACAGGAAAGGGGAAATTGATGTAGGAAACCGGCTTCTTGCAGAGCTGAAGAGGGAGATGGAATCCATGTACAATTGAAAGGTTGATCTTAGCGTAGCCTCCTGGTTTTGTGCATTCAGGATGATTCACCTGGTGTTATAGGAGAAAAGGCAAACCTATAGAGAAAGGTAGAGAGATGAATGTGTGTTTTTTCTCAGTGAAATAGGAAGTAAGAAGAAAGGAAGGCATGTTAGGAGGGTTTGAAGACTGAGGAGAAGGTGTGAAATAGTCCTCTTAGGGAATAGGTGAATGGATGGACTCACAATGTGTGTGGACTTTGCCTGATAGTCTCATCTGAGGTTTGAGACCCTAAATTTAAAGTGAGGCTAGTTGCCATGGTTGTAGGTGCTTCTTCATCTGTGTCTGGCAACTTAGGGACAAGCACAAGAGTAGGGACTGACTTAGATTTAACCAGTATTATTGACTGAAGTGGGCAAGCCCCCCTCCCCCACAAATTCATGTGCTAAAGCCTTAACTCTTAATGTTACTGTTTTGGGAGATAGGGCCTATAAGGAGGTAATAAATGTTAAGGGTGGGGACTTCATCTCATAGAACTGGTGTCTTCATAAGAAGAAGAGGTATCTAAAAATCCTCTTTCTGCGTGCATGCAGAAGAAAGGCCATGTGAGGACACAGTGAGAAGATGGCTGTTTGCAAGCCAGAAAGAGAACTCTTACCAGAAACCAACCCAGACTATACCTTGATCATAGGATTCTAGCCTCCAGGACTGAGGAAAATACATTTCTGTTGTTGAAGCCACCCAGTCTGGAATTTTGTTAGGGCAGCCTGAGCAAACTCATATAATAGGGATGGAGTTTTGCCAGGCAAATGTTACAGACGATGGAACAAGGAAAGATCATAGAGGTGGGTTGAATGAGAAAATGTAGAATGCTAAGCCTCGTGTGTGGAACATGATGATTATTCCACCAATGGTAGCTGCTGCTGGCTACCTTCTAAGTGTGGCCTGCCCTCTGTTCCTGCAATGACAGGTGTCATGTGAGGAGGAACAGTCCTATAAGCAGTGAGGTGTTTGCCCTCTGGGAACTCACAGTCAAGTGGAGGAGACAGATACAGATAGTGCCAATACAACACGCTCAGACCTGTCATAAGAAATTGACCGCATTCTGATCCAGAGGAAAAGTCACAGAGGAGGTGACATGTGAGCTGAGTACTAAAGCTGAGTAGGAGCTTGCCAGAGGAGAAGAGGCATTCTAGTTTGAGGGAACAGAAGGCTCACAGGAGAACAGGACACTTGAGAGAGAGCGATGCATTTATCAAAGCTTTAGCACGGGAGGTAGGGATGGAGTATGGTGGTGAGGAGGGAGTGAAGAAGATCGTTAGAGAAGAGGCTAGAATGTGAAAGGCCTAGAGTTGACCTTGCAGTAAGCAGAGGGCGATGATATATTTATAAAGTTGATAGCATTGCAGAAGATAAATTAGAATGGAAAAGAAACTTTTAGGAAACATTTGCTAAAATCCATTAGGGCCTGGACTAAAACGTGGTACAAGCAGACTGAGGGAGCCATATTTGAGTGAGAACTCAAGGTAGCGGCCAATTAAAGGGGGCTATGTAGGGGAGAAGCAGGTGTAACAATTATTCCTAGTTTTCTGGCTTGGATGGCTGGGTGTATCATAACACAATCGTAAGAAACAGGTGAAAAACAGGGTGAAAATGTCTAATGGGAATGGGGCTGGGGGTTGGAATGGTGTTAATGAGTTCAGTTTTAGATATGCGCCATTTGAGGGGCCTGTAGATGTCAGAAGCAGTTAAAATACTGATTTAGTGCTTAAGGGGAGAGCTCAAGGCTGGAAAAAGTCATTTGGTTATTTCATACAGTAACTGAAGCTACGGATGTGATTGAGGAAAAAGACAGCTATCACTTATTGATTCTGCATCATATGCCAAACACTGCACTTTCTATGGATTATCTCCTTCAATGCTGGCAGCAATTTTATTTAGAAGATACTATGGCTGTGTTTTCAGATGACTAATCTTCGGTCTAGAGAGATTAAGTGATTTGCCCAGATTCTCATGGTTGATAAGTAGATTTGAACCCAAGTGGTCTGACCCTAGTGCCCTGCTCTCTGCCCTTTGCCATGGAGATGTCTGTGTTTAAGGGGCAAGCAAAAGTGGAGTCTGGATGAGTAATACTTCTTTAAAAATTCGACAGAGCCAAGAAACCAGATGGAGGGCATCAAATGCTCAAAAGTATCCAAAAGGGGTCAATAGAGATGAGCTCTAAATTTAAGCCCAACTTGGATAAGAGGACAATGGATCTACTCCCTGAGTGCAGTCTTAGTGAATAACGGGGGGGCAGAGGCTCACTGTAAATGCTAAGGAACCAATGGGGCAGCGGTTTGATGTACAAGCCACACAGCAGATCAGATGGAATCAGAAGATCAGCAGAATCAGCAAGGAGGGAAGGCTGGCCACCTAGGCAACTATACAGCTGATGTCACCTTGGCACACTTAGCCTCTGGAGCTCAGTCTGGTAGTCTCAGACTGAGTTTGCCAGCACAGAGGTCCAAGCCTGTGAGAATTTATGTTTTAAAAAGCAGAATGTTGATTGATTAATTGGTACTGAGTAATCAACTACCAAGCAAGCCAGATGTTCATAGATGGCTAACGAGAGAATTATAGCTTGTAGGCAAAGCCTAATTATAAACAAAATGTTGCCAGGAAGCATAACTTAGAGCAACAGGATTCACCGAGATAACACGACTGGTATCCTCAATATGGGGTTCGTTGTGCACCCATCTCCACCATGGTGTGTACTTGCCATATAGTTCAATTGCTCGTGCTTGTGGCACCTTCTCCTTTGGGCAGCAATGGAGTCACACTTTCAAATTTTATTTCTCTTGAGGCTCCTGAGTGGCTCAATTGGTTAAGCATCCAACTTCGGCTCAGGTCATGATCTCACGGTCCGTGAGTTCGAGCCCCGCATCGGGCTCTGTGCTGACAGCTCAGAGCCTGGTGCCTGCTTCAGATTCTGTGTCTCCCTCTCTCCCTGCCTCTCTCCTGCACACACTCTCTCTCTCTCTTAAAATAAACATTAAATTTTTTTAATTGGTTAAAAATTTTTTGTATTTCTGGATTTTTCTTTGCAAACCATCCTATTCCTTTTAGAATGATCATTGTCATGCTGTCTTCACAATATTTGCCATATCCATATGCAACCAGTATGTACTCTTATTAGCTTAATTTCTAATAATTAACTTGAAATTAATAATAAAGATATGTATTTTAAAAGACCATTGTTTGGGGGTGCCTGGGTGGCTCAGTCAGTTAAGCGTCCGACTTTAGCTCAGGTCATGATCTCATGGTCCATGAGTTTGAGCCCCACGTCCAGCTCTGTGCTGACAGCTGGGAGCCTGGAGCCTGCTTCAGATTCTGTGTCTCTCCCTCTCTGCCCCTCCCCCATGCATGCTCTGTCTCTCAAAAATGAATAAACATGAAAATTTATCTTAAAAGGACCATCTTATGTAATGAGCATAAGTGGAAAGCTAGGATCCCTTGCCACAAAGAGAAATCAACTGTAAAGCTCAAGACAAAACCTTAAAAAAAATTTTTTTTGTCATGTGTTGTCCTCCCAAGTCATCTGCAATATTAGCAATGATATGCTTACTACCTTCTGGAAAGCACTATTCTCAGAGAGCACAATAAAATTACTAGAGGTATACTTTCTCAGAAACATTCTCAATTACTTGAATGTCCTCATACCATCCCCTGGGCAGAGGCAGATGCACTGAGGCTAATAAATGTTAATCTTCTGGACTCATTACTTTTACCCATATCTTCCAAGGCCTTGTATGTTGGTACCTCATTTTGTGTTTTTACAGAGAGAGCCTCACTACTACCATCTTGTATAAGGTTTAGGCCCCAAACCTATATCCTCCTACTTCTGGATCATTCTAGGGGTGGCTAAGTTCATCACCCTAAGTTCTTTTTCCTCATTTCACAGTGAAGGAGTAAGTTTTTTTTTCTTCTGGGTTTGGTGATGTCCCACAGTTTGTCTCCGTATCACCTTTGTAGGAAAAGAGATTTGATGAGTAGCTTGAAGGGGTAAGTGAGTGTGAAGGGATTATGTTTATTTTTTTTTTGAAATTTTTTAAAGTTTATTTTGAGAGAGCGTGAGCTTGAGTTGGGGGGGGGGGGAAGGGTAGAGAGAGAGGAAGAGAAAGAATCCCAAGAAAGCTCTGCATTGTTGTCAGCATGGAGCCTGGTGTGGGGCTCAATCTCACAAACCCTGAAAACATGACTTGAGTCGAAACCAAGAGTCAGACACTCAGCTGACTGAGCCACCCAGGCACTCCCTGAATGAATTATGTTTAGACTAGAAAAGCTTGAACATGTTCATAAAGAATGGACAGAGACTGAGAGAGGAGGATATTGTTGGAGAGGCGGGTTAGCACACAGGAGAGGGGCATGGCCTTTGAAAGGAAGAAGGACCTCTCTCTCTTGAAGCTAACAGAAAGGAAGCAAGAAGAGATCAACAAATGCAGGAGTCTCTGCCCATGGAGCCCCTAGTTTCTCTTTGGATTCTGAGAAAACATCCTATGCCAAGAGTGAGGGATATGCAGGTTGCCTGCGAGGGGAGGACTCACCAGAGGCAGGAGAAAACATCATGGAGCCGCTTAGGTGAACCATGCTCACATGGGTGCTGGGCAGTGAGGGATAGGATTCTTCCCACATGGCTCTGAAGCCCTCACGGTCTGATTCTTTCTGGGCCTGCGTCAGCTATGGAAGGAGAAAAAGGCGGAAAAGGCGTGAGAAATGAGTAGTGGGAAGAGCACAGGGGAGAAAAGGAGACCATGGTCCACGCAGGATTCTGAAGAAGAGCTTGAGAAGGCAAAATATGCATGATGACAAGGCCGAGGGCTGCCAAAAAGAGATCAAGGAATCAAGAGATCAAGGCTACAGCTCACTGAGAACAAGGGAAGGGGTGGAAGCTGATCTCGGCACCAGAGAAACCCAAATGTAAGAGGGGTGACTGGGCTTTCTGGGAATAAAATCTGTAGGGATGGAGAGAGGCAGAAAAACACGTCCATGACCCCATCCCCAAAAACCAATGACTATATTACCTTACATAACAAACAGGATTTTGTAGGTGTGTTTAAATTAAGGATTTTTAAATGGGGAGATTATCCTAGATTATCCACATGGGATCAATGTAATCACATGGGCCCTTAGAAAAGAAAAAGGAGACAAGAGAGAGCAAAAGAGAGGTATGACTACAGAAGCAGAGGTCCGAGTGACAACACTATTGCTGGCTTTGCGGATAAAGGGGTCACGAACCTAGCCCAGGGAAGACTGTTTTGGACTTCTGATGTTCAGAGCTGTAAGATAATACGTTTGGGACGTTTTATGCCACTTAGTTTGTGGTAATTGGGTACAGCAGCAATAGGAATGTAATAGAGCTGGGAAGCTGGTTGATAAGCATTTTTTTTTTATTTCCAAAAGGGTTTTGAAAGAATGAAAAAGCAGTACTCTGTGGGCAGAAGCCTTAGAGCCAGAAGAAACTACCTTTGGCCATCAGATAGAGAGCATGTGCAAGGATGGGCTGTCTCTGCTTGAGAAGGCTGCAGGGCACAGACACAGGGCTTGGATCTCCAGGGAAATCCAAGTTTCTGTTGAAGCCCGGAAGGAGAGGAGGTAGTAAGTGAAAAGGTTAAGAGTGTAGGGGACTATTGTAATTGTTGGCAATAGAACAAAACTTTCAAAGTGTACCATGTTAATAGTTAGAGGTCAGGTCCTGGGAGAAGACCAAGTAAGATAGGAATAAGAATGCTTAACAGGATCTGTGACCTCCAGGGGTAACAGGCTGTGTGCACACCATGGGCCATCACTGAGATCACCAGAAAACGGGAGGCTGGGCCTTGAGAGGGGGATGCAAAGGCCAGAGATGAAACGTTGTTCAACAGTTTTAATCAAATGCCTGTTGGCTCCCCCCTTCAAGTTAGCCAGCTAGTTTTGGTGCATACTACCTGCCTCTGCTGGTCTCGGCCAAATTCCCAAATAAAACTTTGACTGTCTTTCAAGGACTGAGACCGACTTCATACAAAACAGCACATTGTATGCAATGCTAATTAATTAATAATTGTCCTAAACCAGTCAAAATAAATTCATTTCTTTATAAGCTATAATACATTTTTGTTTATGATTAGAGGGCATCTTGCCCATGTTAAGCTCATAAGTACTCATTGGATTAAGACGAGTCACAAATTGCTGGAAATCTTGGATTGCACTCTGTATGAGAGCTAAATCCACAAATCATAGGGGCGCCTGGGTGGCGCAGTCGGTTAAGCGTCCGACTTCAGCCAGGTCACGATCTCGCGGTCCGTGAGTTCGAGCCCCGCGTCAGGCTCTGGGCTGATGGACGGCTCGGAGCCTGGAGCCTGTTTCCGATTCTGTGTCTCCCTCTCTCTCTGCCCCTCCCCCGTTCATGCTCTGTCTCTCTCTGTCCCAAAAATAAATAAAAAACGTTGAAAAAAAAATTTAAAAAAAAAAAAATCCACAAATCATGAGAGCTAGACGGAAGGGGCCTTTCCACAAATGTATGGTTTGGATCAGAAGACCTCACACCCTTTAGCCCTGTTAGCTGGGCTCAACCACACACGTGTGGGTCAGGGTCCTCCTTTTGTACCTCTAGCAAAGAGTGTGAACAAAAGCAGGCTTAGTTCCTCTCCACTAGGCCTACTCCCTGAATCCTGACCTTTAGCTATTAAGTCCATGAGAAAGGCAAGCAGGAAGGACAAACCCAAAGGAAAGAGCATATCTGTGCAGGAACAGGAGCAGAACTGGCCTTTACCGCCCACCCTTTGGTCTTCACCAAGGTAGGTGACCCTCTCAAGCAAATGGTTGCCCCAAGTCTCTTACCACACCAGCTGCAAAAAAAAAAAAAAAAAAAAAAGGGATCCAAGAGAGGTAACAAGAAAAAGAGCTAGAAATCCAAAAGACTAGCCATTGACAAGGCAGAGCTTTTAACCTCTTTGTTAATCATATCAAAAGTCCACCCCTTCACTCTGTGGCCCAATTATGTACTTGACTTTGATTTACATCAAACACTCCCCTCCCTGGGGTGGAGTAAGAGGGTGGGGAGCATTGAATTTCTCCCTAAACACCAGCAAATAAGTATTTTCTTTCAAACTGCAAGCTCATACACACACACACACACACACACACACACACACATATGTGTATATGTTTACCATTTGTTCTTTCCTGCATACAAAGCTAATGACTTATTTCCTCTTATTAACTGCTAGCATATTCAAGAAAATTTGCTGCTCTCAGTTTTCCAGGGACCAAGCCATGCATTTTCAAAAGTCAGTTGGTGTTGTTTGTCTATACAAACAACATCAGGTATAAGGAAGAAGTAAAAAATATCAGGTGTAAGGAAATAATTTATTGTCTTTTTAAATACCCATTTCTTCTCCTGAAAGTGGGTGCCCCTGTATTGGAACCCAGGGTATCTGGCTGCACTCAGCTATTGCTGAAGACCTATCTCAGCTAGCTAACGGTCTCCAAAGCCAGACACAAAATTAGGTGTCTTAAACCCACTTGTGTGTGAATCCTGAGAGGCTATGCAGGGAGTTGTGGATGAGGACCACGTAGAGGCCTCTTTTCGGCATACAGCCTTGAACAGTGGGATGTAGCAACCACTTGGCTGAATACACAGGGGTCCATCAGGTGACTCACCTCGAAATATTCATAGGCCCAAACTGACCAACGGCCTACTTACAACCAGGCACAGTTACCAAAGAAGGGAGAATTCCACATGTCACCATACCTCCTCACCTTCCCCACTACTTCACTGCACTCTCTCTCTTGCTGTCCTGCCTGCCACTCCCTGATGGTGTATTCAATAAACTTCGATCTCCTTTGTTCTGCCTCAGGTGAACTTTCTCACCACCTGCTCTAATGGCCTCCACCCGATCGTTGCCCCACATTTGGGGGCCCCTATCCGACGGACAAATACCCCATTTAGATATCACAGACCATACTGACCAAGGTCATGGGCTATGGAAAAGGATGGAGATACACAGAATCACTGCAGTATCCACATGCCAGGTCACCATGATGCTCAGTTTCCACAGTTCTCCTTGGTGCAGGAAAAGGTCTGATGGCCTGACCACTTTTTTCATAAATATTGAGGTGGGTATTTTCAGGCCTGGTCCTTATCTTTCTGGAGATCAGAATCTCCAGCAGGACCAATTTCATGAGCATGTAACTGTATACTTATATAGGATCCTGCACCTAGAAGGGCCCCATGTTTGGTTTGACCCTCTGTTGCTGCTGTCCTGAAATTCTGAACTTTTTTTTTTAATTGAAGTATACTTGATAATGTTATATCAGTTTCATGTGTACAATATATTGATTCAACATTTGCATACATTGTGAACCAGTCACAGGAAGTGTAATTACTATCACCATACAAAATTAATATATTATTGATTGTATTCCTCATGACTTATTTTATTTTATTTTAATTCTTTTTAATGTTTATTTTTGAGACAGAGAGAGACAGAGCATGAATGGGGGAGGGCAGAGAGAGAGGGAGACACAGAATCGGAAGCAGGCTCCAGGCTCTGAGCTGTCAGCACAGAGCCCGACGCGGGGCTTGAACCCACAGACCGTGAGATCATGACCTGAGCCGAAGTCGGACGCTTAACCGACTGAGCCACCCAGACGCCCGCTCATGACTTATTTTATAACTTTGATCTCCTTCACTCCTTTCGTCCTCACCACCCCTCCCCAACCCCCTCTACTCTGGCCACAACCACTCTTCTCTAGGAGGCTAGGTTTTGTTTTTTTAGATTCTACTTATAAATGAAATCATGTGTTATTTGTCTTTGATTTATTTCACTTGTCATGACTTTTAAATAAGGAGTTCAGCATTTTCATCTTGTGATGGGCTCTGCAAATTATGTAGCCTATCCTGGTCTCCAGTGTGGTTTCTTTGAGAGCCCTCTAATTTCAGGGTAACTTCTTTAATAGTCCAAAAATGTTTTTAGCATGCATTTATTTGTCTGCAGGCAATTTTCAGACTGCAGGTTTCCCAAGGGCATGGGCTTTCTTATCTTCCTCTAGGGCCCAGAAGAGTGACTGACCTATCCTAAATGGTCAAACAATGCTTGAAAGAGGCCTCAGGGATATTCCCAGAGCCAAGGTAACAAAGCAGACTATTGGGATAGTGCCACATTTGGTATCAAATTTACCATAAAAGGGCTCATTAATTCTGGGCACTCCCACCCTACTCCTCCTCAACCACTTCTCTCTGTCTGAGCTGTAAGCTGCTTTAATGCTTGATTGCCCACACTGATTTTTGGCTCACCCGATTCCTGATTCCGTAAGCTGAGCAGGGAACCTTGTACTGACCCAGACAACCATGTTAATGGACCAAGCTGAGCTGCTGTTGTCAGGGTTCAGAGACAGTTTTGACCTGGGGTCCAGGCACCCCTTCACCCTGGCCAACTGAGCTGCGGGGTCTTAAAGAAGCAAATGTGAGAACAAACAGCACGACTCCCAGGATGGTTATATAAAGAGGTGCCATCCTGCCCACTCCTGGCAGTCAGATCGCGAATCTGGTAGATAGGAGCACCATAAGTGCTACATCTGTGCTGTGGATCATGGCGCAGGTACTTTCCTCGGAACATTTCCGGTGCCAGTCCAACCATTTCTATTGTATTTAGAATAAGAGAACTAATTAAAAGAAGCACCTACATCTGGGGACCACAAATAGGATTCATTTCCAATGATTGCCTGGAACACTGTGTTGAACAGTGTTCTAAGAAAGAAAAGAGTGCAGTGATGAATTTGCAACTCCTGCATGGACCCTTATGCTTCCATTTATTGGGAGTCTAGCAATATTGAACACAGAGTAAATGTTTCATGTGCATATGTTGACAATAAAGAGATCAATGAGGATTTGCCATTGAAGAAGGGTTGGTTCAGAACATGCCGCCTCCAAATATACCCTTTTGGCATATTAATTATTTTGCACTTGAAGTTACCAGAGAAACAGATGCAGGAAGGTCCCTCTGACCTCCCTTGCTACCTAAAAGCAGGTCATAAAATTTCCCATGAGAACGATGCCTTCCCTGTACCAGGAAGAGAAGGATGTTCTTATCACTGGAGACTGGGGGTCGATGCCTAAAAGGACCTGTACAAACAAATGTACTGAAATAACTCTGAAAATAATAAAATAACTCTGATCTTCCATTTGTTTTCCCTCCTATATCTCCTAGTCCCAGTCTCATAATTTACCACCATCTAGACCAAGCCCCTTTGTCTCATCACATTCCCCAATTTTATAGATCCTTGTGCAAGAGGATACATAAGCTTTTTGGCCTAACAGCTTCTTCAGGTCTTTATTTTCCTTCTGATGACACCAATGTACACATAAATATTGAATAAAATTATACACCTGTTAATCCATCTTATGTTGGTTTAATCCTTTGGCCCCACTATAAAACCCAAGAAGGTAGAGGAAACTTTTCTTCCTCTCACCATCGATTCCCTCAAGTCTGTCACTGGAACTGACTATGTAATCTTGAACAAGTTTCTCCCCATGAACTTCAGTTTCCTTAGCTGTAAAAAGACTTCAGGTATCTTCTAGCCCTAACATTCTGTAATCCTGTCAATCTCTTTGTAAAATGAAGACTGCTCACATTAAACAATACCCCCTTACAACTCTCTTGTGTGTACGTGCTGAAGCCTCCATTTCTTTAAAACCCTGTTTGTGGGGATCTGCCTTAATTTATAATGCAGCAAGATATGTGGTATATTTTTCATTGAATTGCCAGAACACATTTCTTTTGAATCTAAGATGTGGCAAATCTGGACTTTGACTAGTGATGGGAAACGGGGATTTCAAGAATTACATCTTGAAGTGACTGCTCTGACTTACGACCCAAACTCAAATTTGTTTCTTTAATGTAAATCTAATAGACCGATATCCTCTCTAGAGATGTGTGAATCTTCCATGGTTAAAAACTGAAAACAGACATTAGACTTGACTACAGCTTCTACGGAAGGGGCTAATCCAGAATATAACTAATTACTGACTACATTTTTCTCTTTCCTCTTCCCAGCAGCTTTACCCTAACTCACACTTTCCCTCATCTCCTACCCAAACAATATGTTTTGTCCTAACTTCAAGAGAGGCTGCCCAGGGAACTTCTTAGGAAGGTAACCCACAGAATCTGATAACCAGAGAGTACTCATTGGGTGTTTGGTGGGGGGGAGGGGGGAGGGGGAGGGGAACCAGAAACTAGTGGATTTGCCATTTTGTTTTTGTTTTGAATGATAAAGGAATCAGGGAGTCACAGGTATCTTAAGGAGCTAGCCTGGTGCTCCTGCCTTGGAGGAATTGTCTAGTTTAATTTATGAAAAGCATCAGATGTTAGGAAAGCTTCTTGACCACATAATCACTGCAGAATTGACAATTGGGACGATTTCAAGAACGCTGGGAACACTTCTGATCCACATGATTTCCCCTTTAATCTGCCTTGATCTCTGAATAGCTTCATTAGAGAATCTTTCTTTGGAGTTAAGGTTCTGTCCCTTAACAAAATAAAATTCTCATGGGAGAGATAACACACTGAATAACTGTCAGCCATTAATTATCAGCCATCATTTTTTAAAGTTTATTTTTATTGCAAAACAAAACTAAACTAAACATTACAAATAATGTTAAGCATCCCTTGACCAGGACCACAGTGTTGCACAAATTCACAATGACTTTGCACATAATGGGTTGGGCAGTGTTGGCCTGGAGACCCTCCCTGTGACCACCTGCTCCTCTGTCCACAATTCTGTCCTCCTACCAGAAGGAAAGATTGCTATCAGTTTGTGAATCTTCCAAGAGTTTTTTTGGTGCATTTGCATGCATACATACATATGTACCCACAGAACATAAGGAACTATTTTGTTATGTTCCTTTTTATATAAACGGTATCATATTGAATATATCACTTTGAGATGTATTTTTTTTAAACTTAACAATATTACTTGGAGTTCTTCCCATATCCCCCATATATATTTTTATATGTGAAAACACTCAACCAATTTTATACATGGCTTAAAAAAATCAACACAGACATAGAAGCAGCTACCCCCCTTAATACTTTTTTCTCCTGGCCCCACATCTCAGAGAGAACCACTTTTAAGAACTTCTGTTTTAAAAATCTTCTGACAGTTACCTTTTTTTTTTCTTCTGACAGTTTTATATCTATAATATTCCTTGATCTATCAACTTGAACTACTGTCTGTTAAAGCCTCATCATCACAACAGGAAGTTAACTTCCCCTTGCTGCCCTTGGGTATGTGCTCTCCCTCCTGGCACAGCTCGAGCACCACTGGTCACATCTGTACCTTCTACCCGACAGTCCACCTGTGCCCTTGAAATCACAGTTTCGAAAGGCAGTGATGGGTACTTTAGCATGTTCCCTCTTCCACAGCTGACCTCCATCAACTTTTTTCTTGCCAAGACTGATATCCTTACATTTTATGTCACCGTGATCCATTTTCCATGATCTGTAGGTTGGTTTTAGAACCTGACACACTACAAACAGTATTGCGTTATAATACCCCAGGTGGAGAGCGCCCCCTGGGGAGCTCAGTGGTGCTGCATTTGTACTTCAGGGGGCATCTGTGGTACGAGCCCCTGTGCCACTCCAAGAGACAGTCCAGAGCTTCAGGTAGAAATTAATTCTCTCCCCTACCCCATCTTGAACACAGATATTAGTATCTTACTGTAACTAGTTGAACCCCTTTTTTGTTTAAGTGTATTATTTTGAGAGAGAGTATGAGTATGCAAGCAGGGAGGGGGGCAGAGAGAGAGGGAGGGGGAGAGAGAGAGAGAGAGAGAGAGAGAGAGAGAGAGAGAGAGAATCCCAAGCAGGCTCTGCATTGTCAGTCCCACTCAGGGCTCCATCCCACAAACTGTGAGATCATGACCTGAGCTGAAATCAAGAGTCGAATGCTTAACATACTGAGCCACCCAGGTGCTCTGATCCCCTTTTCTAAAAAGCATAATCTGAACAAGGATTTTGGATATGGAAAACAATCACTAAGTACAGATAACATTTTCTGAATTCTCTTCATTTTTCTACAACACTTGACACTATGAACCACTTCTTTTTCTGGAACTGTCTCCTCAGTGTTTGAGAGCCTGCCCTCCTTGTTCTCTTCTCAACTTAAAAACTTGCTCCCTAGCTCTTTTTTCCCCCCTACTTGTCTCTTTAAAGACTCATTCTTATTCTTCTCTTTTCCCTCTATTGTTTCTAATACCCAGAGGCCAAAGACTCCTCAGACCTTTATCTCCGATGCCAACATCTTTCCCCAATGCCAGAACTTAGGCTGCCTACAGGACATTTTTGCCTGGATGCTCATAGGCATTACACACTCTACATGCTGAAAATGGAGTTCAGTATCTTGTTCACATCTGCTTCTCAGAGTGTACATTTTCTTGCTTAACAGACCACCATGCAGTTCATCTTTGAAGCTAGAAACCTAGACTCTATTTCTCTATAGCAGACACTGGTCATAAACTTATTTCCCACTTTTCTGGAGAACTGCTAATCTACACTTCCCAAGTTCCACTGCAGTTAGCTATGGCAGATGGGATGTGGGAAGAAATGTATGTTGCTTCCAGGACTGGCTCATCCAAATGATCTTCCTTGAGATCCTCCACTCTCTCCTTCTGTGACTCTTTGCTGGCTAGACATTGTCTAGCGTTGCTTTGTTTTGTTTTGTTTTCCTCTGCATTCTGGAAACGTCAATGTATCAGTCTTGAGTCAGGAAGGGACTTCACAGTTTCTGAAGGGATTATTACCGAGAATGCTCTTACCCAGTGTAATGGATAATTAGATGTCAACTTGGTAAGGCTATGGTGCCTCGTTGTTTAGTCAAATACTAGTCTAGATGTTACTTGAAGATGGTTGTTTTTTTTTTTTTTAGATGTGACTAGCATTTACAGTCAGCCCTTAAGTAAAGCAGATTATCCCCCATAATGTGTGTGGGCCTCATTTAACGAGTTGGAAGCCTTAAGAGCAAAGACTGAGGTTTACTGAAGAAAATCTGCCTCAAGTCGGCAACATAGAAAGCCTTCTGAGTTTTTAGACTTGGACTTGCCAGACCCCACAGTTACATGAGTCAATTGCTTAAAAATCTCTCTCTCTCCCTATCTCTCTATTTAGCCCTCCATCCTATTGGTTTTATTTCCTTGGAGACTACTGAGTAGTCAAAGAAAAAGCCAATTTCTTTCCATATCTTTTTGACATTCCTATCACCATGTGAGTCTGGAGCTGGATTTTTTTTTTTAATTTTTTTTTTTAACATTTATTTATTTTTGAGACAGAGAGAGACACAGCATGAATGGGGGAGGGGCAGAGAGAGAGGGAGACACAGAATCTGAAGCAGGCTCCAGGCTCTGAGCCATCAGCCCAGAGCCCGACGCTGGGCTCGAACTCACGGACCGCGAGATCGTGACCTGAGCCGAAGTCGGACGCTTAACCGACTGAGCCACCCAGGCGCCCCCTGGAGCTGGATTTAATCTGTGTCTATACTCACTCCAAGCACTGCCCAATGAGAGAGATAAGCCATAAGACTTTTTAAAGAATTAACATAATGGCCCTTTCTCCATCACATATCCTGAGGACAGGACTCCAGAAAATATGCATCCAAAAGGTTGGAATATCCTCTTAGAACTATCCCACCTCTCAACCCCTCTCCCATCCTATACTTGTGCAAAAATGCACAGTGATGATTGAGGCCGAGGAATAGCAGCCTGCAGAAAGTCACCTTGATCTTGACTAGGATCTAGGGTCGCAGGTAAGCTACAGTGACCATTCCTGAGGAGTCAGACACTGAACAACAACAAAATAAGAAATACTGAAAATGTAGCTCCTTTTCCTGATGTGGGAATTCACCGAAATTAACATCTCCTCTAATCCTGCAGTCCAGACACCATGCAGGACCCAGGCATAGCTGGAAAGGCTTCCGTTTGCCAGGGGAATTTGTTCCCTTTCTCTGTCTGGCTCCTGCCATTGCACTTGTGGAATCATTGTCTAGACAGCATCCTTCCTGGGGCTCCAGTATTAGTCTTTGGTCTGCTCATCTCCCTTTCTTCCCAGTCAGCTCACTCGTTCTTAAGACTTCAGTGATCGCAATCACCTCTCTTCTGCCAACTTCCAGCCCCACTGCTCACTCCAATTCCAGTTCTCTCTGAGCTCGCCTCACTCACAGTATGCAATATGCCAGCTGTTGGACCAGTTCTCAAAGATTTACACAAACCACTGCCTGCTCCCTGCCTCCAAACCACTCATATATACTCTCACCTTCACTCTCACTGACCCCTACTTTGCTCCAGTCTGTTCCTGCCTCTTCCTACATTTTGGTTGTGTCCCACATTTTAGATCCCATCCCATAGGTTGAATTATGGTAATTTCTCTCCTGTTCCTGTCACCACAGCCCTCATAAGAGACCTTCTCCTCTTGTTCCCTGGACCACCTCTCTACTTGGGGCTATTTCTTACCAGCCTCTCCACATGCAGGGAAGAGGTTCAAATATGTTCAGGTCTCACACCAATGTCCCAAATCAAGGTCATCAGCTCCCTTCGAACCTCTTATTTCTGGTTCTCTGTTTTTAACTACCAAGGTTTAAAACTTTAAAGACATTTTGAAATCAGCCGTCTCCTTTTATCTCTAATTTCATTTAGCACCAAACCCCAACACTTCTGTATTTCTAAACCACCTCTAGGCCAGGCCCTCATCACCCTCACACGGTGATTTCCACTCAGCCTCCTGACCTCAGTTCTTCCCTTCCATGCATTCTGTATACCCCTACCACATTAATCTTTTTAAATTCTCTCTGGCAGCACCAGGGTGGCTCAGTCGGTTATGTGTTCAACTTCAGCTCAGGTCATGATCTCACGGCTTGTGAATTCAAGCCCCACGTCGGGCTCTGTGCTGACAGCTCAGAGCCTGGAGCCTGCTTCAGATTCTGTGTCTCCCTCTTTCTCTGCCCCTCCCCTGCTCCTGCACTGTTTGTCTGTCTGTCTCTCTCCCTCTCTCACAAATATAAATAAACATTAAAATAAAATATCTCTTCATCCTGCTGCCTATCCCCTCTAAAGACTTAGGGCTCATTGTGTCCTAGAGCATCAAGTCTTGATGGCACACTGTTGCAGAGGAGGGATAATGCTGACATGGGTATGGTGAGAGCACCTCCAGAGATTCATATTAGCCTTCGAAGCTGGGCAAGTTAGTAAACTTCCCTGAATACGCATTTCTTATCCCTACTATAGGAAAGCACTTAAATTTTTTTTACTCTAAGACATCATTAAAATATGAGGTATAATTGGGGTTAGCATAGTCTTTTTTTCTACGTCTTAAGATGTCCCATAAACTGGTCCCCAGGCAGTTGGAAGTCTTCCCCTAAATCTGGTCTTGAAAGTTCCAAGGCTCCCAGGACATAGCTGAAGTGCATGAATTATTTCCAGATATTGAATTTCCCAAATTGTTATATTCCCTATTGGTCTTATTTTGGGCTAGTAAAGTGACTACAATCTGGAGAGAGGCATTTTAGGAATCAAGGATAGGATTTTTATAATCCTAACATACAAAGATGATGATTAAAGTCACTGAAAAGAATGAGCTTTCCCAGGGGTGCCTGGGTGGCTCAGCTGGTTAAGCGTCCAACTCTTGATTTCAGCACAGGTCATTATCTCACAGTTCATGGGATGGAGCCCCATCCCATGTGCTGTCAGCTTTGGGTTTCTCAAAGCACCCTGTGCTTGGGATTCTCTCTCTCCCTCTCTCTTTGGCCCTCCACTGTTTGCTGTCTCTCAAAATAAATAAAATAAACATTAAAAATTTTTTAAAAAAGAATGAGGTTTCCCAGAGAATAAGAGGATAAGAAGAGAGCTGAGGACAGAACCTAGCACAACACCAGCCCAGGGCTGGATCATTAAATTTCCCAGAGCCTAGCTCAATGCCTACCATATAGTAAGTATTCAGTAAACATTTCTTGAGTTGCATTTTATTAAATAGTATATGCATGTTTCATTTGCTCATGGACCCATTCACTCAACAGATATTTATTAAATGCTTAGGAAGCATTCGTTTATGTGCTGGATATTGAGAATACATTGATCAAAATAAACACTCTCCTGGGAATTTACAGTTAGGGGATGGGAGACTGGAGACAGATGATGATCAAATAATTTCAACAATACAATCACCAACATGATAAACATATACACTAGTCCAGAGTGTCAGGAAGCATGTTTTCTTTTTTTTTTTTTTAATTTTTTTTAACGTTTTATTTTATTTTTGAGACAGGGAGAGACAGAGCATGAACAGGGGAGGGTCAGAGAGAGGGAGACACAGAATCCGAAACAGGCTCCAGGCTCTGAGCTTTCAGCACAGAGCCCGACGCGGGGCTCGAACTCACGGACTGCGAGATCATGACCTGAGCCAAAGTCAACCGCTTAACCCACTGAGCCACCCAGGCGCCCCAGGAAGCATGTTTTCCAAGAAAGTGACATGTAAGCTAAGATCTAAAGGCTGACTGAGTCATGGGATGTTCAATAAATTCTTATAAGTAGTGACTGATGGCCTCTGCTGGCTCTCCTGGGGAAGAGACTCTGACATGGAATTTCTGGGTGAGAGGAAGCAAGGGCTGTGCCAGATGCCGGGCAACCAAATTTGTTTCTGCTAGTGAAGCCCAGTAAGGTTTCTCAAATCACCCTGTGTAAGCTGTTCCCCACTGGGTACAGAACTGCATTATTTAAGAGGGATAATGTTAAAAACCCGAGTGCAAAAATTACCTGGAAAAATATCGCAAGGCTCGTGCAAATCTTAAGCCTCATTTACACAATTTCAAGTTTGTCCTCCTAAGTCATATACTTGGGCATATCTTTGGAGCAATCTCAGCAGAGACCCCTGTGCTTGGAACCTAACTGAGCCTCTGGCTCTGTCCTGACAGGGGACAAGAGTACATATGTTTGGCACCAGACTAGAGACCAGCCTATAGCTAACCTCCCCCCCCGCCCCCACCCCCATGATATAACTTTTCAATCTCTGGGTTTTTACACCCTCCGTGTTATTAATTCTCTTTGCCTCTTTAAGGGCACAAGGCTAAATTAAGGATTAAAGGGAAGATGTGAGAAAAGCATTTTTCTAATGTCACTTTAGTAATTTTTTTTAAGTTTTAAAAAATGTTTGTTTATTTTTGAGACAGAGGGAGACAGAGCGTGAGTGGTGGAGGGGCAGAGAGAGAGGGAAACACAGAATCTGAAACAGGGTCCTGGCTTTGAGCTGTCAGCACAGAGCCCGATGCGGGGCTCAAACTTGTCAACTTCGAGATCATGACCTGAGCTGAAGTTGGATGCTCAACCGACTGAGCCACCCAGGCGCCCCTCACTTTAGTAATTTTTAAGGAAAATAATGCTTACAAAAATGGGATGGAATTTCCCAGCAACACTATAAGATCAGATTTTACTGAGTGTCATGGAAAACAAAGGTGATGTATTTATTATTGATATATTTTAGTGTTCTAATTCTTTTTTTAAATTTAATTTTAATTCTGGAACACTTGGGTGGCTCAGTCGGCTTAGCATCTGACTCTTGGTTTTGGCTCAGGTCATGATCTCATGGTTTGTGGGGTTAAGCCCCACATCAGGCTCTGTATTGGCAGCTCAGAGCCTGCTCGGGATTCTCTCTCTCTTCCCCCCACCCCTTTGTCCCTTCCCTACTCACTCATTCTGTCTCAAAATAAATAAAATCAACATTAAAAACTAAATTTAATTTTAATTCCAATATAGTTAACATAATAGTTTCAGGTGTACGATATAGCAACTCAACAATTCCACATATTATTCAATGCTTGTTACAGTAAGTATACTCCTAACCTCCTTCACCGATTTCACCCACCCCTGTCTCACCTCCTCTCTGGTAACCATCAGTTTATTCTTTATCATTAAGAGTCTGTTTCTTGGTTTGTCTCTTTTTTCCTTTGTTTGATTGTTTTGTTTCTTAAATTCTATACATGGGTGAAATCATATGGTATTTCTCTTTGGCTTATCCAGCTTAGCATTGGCTTATCCAGCTTAGCATTAGACTCTCTAGATCCATCCATGTTGTTGCAAATGGCATGATTTCATTCTATATATATATGTATCTCACCCTTTCTTTATCCATTCATCTATTGATGGACACTTGGTCTGCTTCCACCATTTGGCCAATATAAATAATGCTGTAATAAACATGGGGGTGCGCGTGTACTTTTGAATTCGTGTTTTCATATTCTTGGGGTAAATATCCAGTAGTATGATGACTGGATCATAAGGTAGTTTTATGCGTAATTTTTTGAGGAACCTCTGTACTGTTTCCCACAGTGGCTGCAGTTGGCATTTTCACCAGCAGTGCCTGAGAGTCCCCTTTCCTCCACATCCTCACCAATGCTTCCTGTTTCCTGGGTTGATTTTAGCCACTCTAACAGGTATGAGGTGATACCTCATCGTGGTTTTGATTTGCATTGCCCTGATAAGTGATGTTGAGCATCTTTTCACATGTCTATTCACCATCTGGAAAATTTCTTTGGAGAAATGTCTTCATTTCTTCTGCCCATTTTTTACAAACATTTTTTAATGTTTATTTTCGAGAGAGAGAGAGAGCATAAGCACAGCAGGGGAGGGGCAAAAGAGAGGGAGAGAGAATCTGAAGCAAGCTCTACTCTGTCAGCAAAGAGCCCAATGTGGGGTTCGAACCCATGAACCATGAGATTATGACTTGAGCTGAAATCAAGAGTTGGTCACTTAACTGACTGAGCCACCCAGGCACCCTTCTTCTGCCCATTTTTAATTGGATTGTTTGTTTTGGGGATGCTGATTTGTATACATTCTTTATATATTTTGGATATTAACTCTTTATTAGATGCATCATTTATAAATCTCTTCTCCCATTCAGTAGGTTGTCTTTCAGTTTCATTGGTTCGTTCTTTTGCTGTGCAGAAACCTTTTATTTTGATGTAGTCCCGGCAGTTTATTTTTGTTTTTGTTTCCCTTGCCTCAGGAGATATATCTACCTATATGTTGCCACAACCAATGTCAGAGAAAATAATGTCTGTGCTCTCTTCTAGGATTTGCATGCTTTCAGGTCTCACATTTAGTTCCTTAAGTCATTTTGAGTTTATTTTTATGTTTGGTGTAAGAACGTTGTCCAGTTTCATTCTTTTGCATAGGGCTGTCCAGTTTTCCCAACCCTATTTGTTGAAAAGGTGATGTACTTTAGTGGGTGCTCACTTGTCCAACCATTGAAAGGCTGCTTCTCATGGACGCTGGAACTTTTCAAGGTTTTCTTCAGACTAAGTGTGAGGCTCTGTCATTCAGGTATTTTTTCCCTCTCTTCCTTTAACACCTTGCATAAATGAATGTTCTAATCCTAAAGCAGAATGCACATGCAGGAATTAAAAAAATGAATTATGGAAGCAAATATGATACATGTGAGAAAAACAGACCGCACTGCTTACGTTTATCCTGTATTTTCATCTTGCTTTATTATTTTTTAATGTTCTCTTCTATCGTTGAGCACATCACAAACCTTTTGGGAAGCCGTCTCATCATTCATCTTTCATATTTTTTTCCTCAGAGCAATTTAATACCTGTTTTTTTTTTAATTTTATAACATTGAGAGGGACAGTTGCATAAAATAGTAACATAATACAGAGCTGTGATGTCTTCTAAATATCTGAGTCACAGCTGGATTATTAAACTAGTTCAATAGTTTAAAAAGGCACTTTTCTTAACATTTGGAATTATTATTGTATTTATTTGCTTTCATTTCCTGCTCTTTTAGTGACTAGATTCTTTCTTTAATTTAGTAAAGATATTTGTTCTCTTTTGTGCTTGCAAGTCTGTGAAATCTCTATGAAGCTGGAAGGCACACAGCTCTAAAACCAGGGCTGGACTCGTGCAGGGTCTGGTTTATCCTTGAGCTCCACAATTTATGAGCCCTTATTCCAGGCCCTGTTTTTCTTCAGTCAATAGTTTTTCGTGTAGCCCAAAGTCTCATGCCTAAGGAAACAAAAATACAGCACCCCAGTGTGTAGAGACCATCATCCCTAAACCAAATGCTTTTGTTTTGTGACTATCCTTGCTCTGAAAACAGCATGTTTTCGAAAATCAAGAGATTGAACAAAGGGCATAAAAGAAGACAGATGGTAAAGAAGATAAAGGTGGCCAGGGTCAGAGAAGAAAGTAAGAAAAGGAAAAAGGTAACTGAGGCTAAAGTTTAGCAGATCTCATGGTCTCTTATTTTTAGAGATGTCAAGTTGTTATCTCTTCCCATTACTTGCTGGATTTAGTATTTAACATTTTAACATTTTCAAGGTCAGCGTGGATGGAGGGTGCTTGAATGGGAGAGGAACAGGCCACGTAGGGTTTGCCTCCTTTCAGGAGTTAGATATGAACTCTATGACCTTTGTGGGCAACTAACAAAAATGTATTCCATCTACCATTGCCAAAAATGGGACATTCACTTGAATATATCTTAAGATATCTCACAGAAAGCAAGGCAGGAAGTCTGCTGTGTCTACAGGAATGCAAGCAGAAATCAGGGACCATGCGGTTTACTGTCTTAGCCTCCGTTTCTCTTATCAGGCCCATGTGTTTTTTTTTCCCTTTGTACATCTCTGCTTTATTTCTCTCACTCTCCCGTAGACTAGCTTTCTCTGCTTCTCTGCATTGGGCCTCTGATAAACACCCCATCTCAACACCCCAAACTGCAAATATTCAGCATAGAAAAACTTTTAGGTTCATGTCAACCAATGAATGGCCTCCTTCTGGATCAAGTGGCCCCTCTTATCCAATCAGTTGAAGCCAGTGGGGGGGGCCGGATCTTATGGTATAAAAATCGACTTTAGAGCCACACAACTGCGTAGAAAGGAGATGTGGTGAGGCAGAATCCCCACAACCTATTCATTGCATTAATGCCTTAATTTTTTGCTTCAGCTCTGAGGAGAAACGGAGAGGGCAAAAGGGAAGTGAGAAGGTCCTGACTTGTCCAGTAAAATTTCTGGCACTATATCTAGACACTGACAAATATTTTGTGAACAGAATACAATGATGGCAGTGTAGAAGAGGAAAAGCAGGAGGGTGGTAAATATGGATGATAGTATTTGATTTCATAGTCGTTTTCTTGCAATGGTCTTTTAAAATTCTCATTTGGAAACGATTCCAAAGTGACTGATGTACCCATACACAAATCTATAGGTACTCAACACCCTCAGATTTCAGGGCGATGCTCCTGAAAATCACACTGGATGTCATTTTACACCCAGTAGGATGCCTAAAATTAAAAGCACTGATAATTTGAAGTGAGGGTAAAAATGTGGAGAAATTGAGCTCTCATGCATTGTGGGTAGCAATGTAGAGTTGGCACAACTTTGAGAAACTGTTTGATTACATACAATCCTACCCTACACTCCAGGAATTTCACTCCTAGGTATATAAACCCAAGAGAAATGAGTGCATGTATCCCCCAAAAGACATATACAAGAATGTTTATAGAAGCTTTATTCTTAACCCCAAACTGTAAACAACCCAGCTGTTTGACCATAGTAGAATAAATGGCAGTGTATTCATATAATGGAATATTACACAGTAAAGAGGAATGAACTGCTACCTTCAACATTGATGCTCAGATATAATCTTGAGTGAAAGAAGCCAAAAACAAGAGTAAATGTTATAAGTATATCCTACATGCTCATTCTATTTATATGAAGTTCAAGAATTAATTATTAAAAAAAGAACTGATTCTAGATGTCAGATTAATAATTACTTTTGAGGGGTTGTTGACTGACAGGACATGAGAGAGCCTCATGGGGTAACAAAAATCTTCCAAATATTGATATGAGTGGTTGTTAAATAGGTGTAGACTTCTATAAAAATTAATTGAACTGCACACTTTAAAAATGTATGATCTTTCTTTAATGTTTATTTATTTTTGAGAGAGAGAGTGTGAGCAGGGGAGAGACAGTGAGGGGGACACAGAATCTGAAGCAGGCTCCAGGCTCTGAGCTGTTAGCACAGAGCCTGGCGTGGGGCTCGAACTCACAAATCGCAAGATCATGACCTGAGTTGAAGTCAGATGCTTAACCAATTGAGCTACCCAGGCACCCCAAAAACATGTGCCTTCTGCTACATGTAAGTTACCTAAAAATTTTTTCTAAATCCATTTTCTTCCTTCACACGGAAAGACTGGTAGGATTTCTCCAGGACCATAGAACATCCGATCAGAACCCTTTCTGTTCCTTGCTGATGCTCAAACATACTCATCTGGTACCATGACTTTCTTGTAAATACTGCTTGTAAATGTCTTGGTTTGATGACACCATATGAACAAATAATAGTAGAACTCTCCCTTCAGTGTTGTCTAGAGGGGTGGGCTAGGCACAGACTAGTATTTTGGTGGGTGGTGACATGGCACGCAGATTGGGGGGCAGGGGGAGATGAGCATACAGCATGCTTGCGGCACATTCCATGCTGTGCCTTGGGGACGACTCGTGGACAGAAAAACAGATTTCTGCTAGTGTGTTAGTTAGCTCAGAGCCCGTCCTGACTAGAAATACAGCATCCTCCACATTTCCCTTCCTCTGTTTTTTGACAGGAGGCATTGTGCAAGGAGGTCTTCAAGGGGTCCTGGAGGACAGCGGGGCTTTCCCTCACTGTCAATGCCTTTCCCTAATGACATAGGTTTATAGCATCCTTTGTAGTACAAAAACAGACCAGAGGTACATCATCTCCCCTCACTTTCCCTCTCTGCTGGGCCTCCCTCAGTGTCCTGTCCTGGACAGGCACCCAATATGAGCTTCTAGGCCCTGGCAAGGTTGAGCCTTTCTTTGTGAACCCCAGGGTGGGCCCTTTTAATTAATCTCCAAAGCATCTGGATCCTGTTTCTCAGCACAGGTTAAATAACTAAGCTCCTTGAGCCCCTCTATCTAAGCTCCATGAGAATGAAAAAGGGAACTACTTTCTGAGGGATTTGCCTCAGTTCCATAATATCTTCCTTATATGAGTTGACAAGGTGCTAAACTCCATTCCCAGGCGTGGATGTCACCCAGAATGGCAGATCATTTTAATTTCTGAAATGAGAGCAGTACATTGTGAGATTGAGCAACGCTTGTGTGAAATCTCTGAGCAGAACTTGGTTTCCTCCTCTCTGTTCTTGATGGTTTGTCTTTGCCACACCCTGCATCCCTTCTTGCCTTCTCTCTCATTTCCTTTGTGTCCTTTCTCTGAGATGCCCAGCCTACTTTCTCACTGTGTTTCACTAATTTTTCTCTCCCATCAGTCATATCTCCTAACGTCCTTTCCTGTAACATCACTTTTGTCCTGGGAGTTGGACTGGACCACCCCATGCTATGTACTCGGCTATTATTGCCCTCTTCCTCTAACATGCCTCCATTTTACCATTTGACTTAACAAATAAGTAAAATTTTGAGAGCCTTTATGTTGACATTTTCATTTATTAAAACATGTGTTATTAGAAATATCAATCTGTTTTTCATTTTAACCAAATACACAAAAGAAGATTAGATGACCTTCTTTGTGTCTTCCAGCGTAAGGAGAAATTTAACGTCAATTCTTATCACTAGAAAGTTTTCATGCCTGACTGGTTTTTTGTTTGCTCGTTTGTTTTTGGGGGGTTTTGGGTTTTTTTTTTTAGAAATTTCAAACAAATATAAAGGTATGATGAAGCCCCATGCACCTGTCACCCAACTTAAACAATTTGTCAATCTTGTTTCATTTTATCCACTACACATATTTTCCCTTTTTAAAGTTAAAGCAAATCCCAAATGCCCTTTTATCTTATTGTCCCTACTTCAATGTATTCACTGATCTTCAAGATTCACAAAGAAATACAAAGACAGAAGGTATAAGAAAATCATATAAAAATGTTTATAAAACTGTCCATTTTCACTGGTAAATTTGTTTGGAAATGTAAAGAACCAATTTATTTACAGGATAAGAACATTCAATTGTGTTTCCTATTATTCCAGAACCTCAAGGGTAGGAATTCATAATAAAAAGGCTTTTATTTTTCAAATAGCATTTATTCTTAGTGTTTCCCAGATATATCCACTTACCACACGGTTCCTACCCTTCTTGAGACCTGTGGACTGGAACCAAAACATGACGCTTCAAATAATTAGTGAGAGGGAAGATGGCCATCGCACAATGTGCTCTGTGGTTTACAACCAGTAGGGCAACTTATTTAGAAGTCTAAAATGTCTTCATTT
The DNA here is from genome assembly GCF_023721935.1 of Panthera uncia. Lineage (NCBI taxonomy): Eukaryota > Metazoa > Chordata > Mammalia > Carnivora > Felidae > Panthera > Panthera uncia. The sequence continues at coordinate 91,510,185 of NC_064809.1, read as the reverse complement.
CTAAAACTTCAAGTTCACCCAGTGCCAAATGGTTATTTGATGTTAAAACTTTCAAATAAACCAGAGACCGTGGGAGGTACCATGCATCAGTAGGTCAGAACCAAAGGATAATGATGGTAGCTTTTCTGTCAGGCGTGTTCTTGTTCCTAAGCCCTTCCGTGCTTTTTTTTTCCCCAAAGGAGGCAAACCGTTTATTAAGCAGGTCTGGGGTTCCAGAATTGGAAAACCTCATTAAACTTAGATTCTGCTGAGTTTTGCAAAGATAGCTAGAGAGGTCCCAATGGTTCCTACTGTAGAAATATTTTATTCTGTGTAAATTGCTTCTTGTTGGAATGAGTTTGGAAGCTGGGATATTGGCCTTTGGCTTGCCTCATATTAACAGCTTTACCTTTGAGGGTAGGAGTGATTGAGAATGGCTCGTCTTCATTATAAGTCTCAGGCCAGTGGTGGAGGGTTGAGGGTTCAGCCTGAAATTTGTGATAGTGGCAGCTCCCACTATTTCTATTGGGAGTGCTTAAAAGGCAGTAATCTGAGGCTTTGTCTCAAAATTGTATTTGTCTAGTACTTTATGTAAAATCAAAGACTGGGTGTCCTGATAGATTACTGGGGAGATAAAGGGAGAGAAGGCTCAAAAGCTCTGGTGTTGCCTCGTGTCTACACATGGGTAGATTTCCATAGTCTCTTCCATCCGCATAGGTTTCTATAGCAAACTTTCTCTTGGCTAATTCTCTCACAGAGCTCTTCAATGAACTTTACTTATGGATGAACCCATAGTAGTACATAGCATTGTTATCATTATTATTAATTTACTTACATCCTGCTTATTTCTGATAACCTGAGGCAGCATAGAATGTCCAGTTGTCCTTAGTCGATGGTCTTGACATTGAATTGTAATCTGTGTGCATAGGGATCATTGACAGACCTAATTCAGGATCAGCAGCAGTCACAAGATAGATTTTCTTTGACCAGGGAACTTTAAAGTTGTCAGAAAGGTCTGTCTTATTTGTCATTCTGCCTTCTAGATTATCTACCTTGAAGTTTATCATCTAAAAGCAGATTTGGGGGGTACGTGGATGGCTCAGTCAGTTAAGCATCTGACTTCGGCTCAGGTCATGATCTCGTGGTTTATGAGTTCGAGCCCCATGTTGGGCTCTCTGTGCTGACAGCTCAGAGCCTGGAGCCTGCTTTGAATTCTGTCTCCCTCTCTCTCTGCCCCTACCCTGTTCACACATTCGTTCTCTCTCTCTCTCTCTCTCTCTCTCTCTCTCTCTCTCTCTCTCAAAAATAAATAACCATTAAAATTTTTTTCTTTAATTAAAGTGGGGGATCTTAACCTCAGGATGGGCAGTAGGAGGATCTGTGAATGCCCTGAAATTATAGGTACAATTCATTGGGTAAGGCCTTTTTCTGGAGAGTCTACTTTTTCCATTAGATTTTCAAATGATTCCATCACCTCAAAAGGTTAAGACTCACTGTTTACTAACAGAGTTTCTAGGTGGAATATAGGAAAAAATTAGAGAAGGCAGAAGTTCTTCTTCCATATGGGTCTTCACTACTCAATCATTTTGTCCTATGACAACATGAGAAGTGAGTCCTCGGAGTTTGAACCCAGCTTCTCCATTTCTTGAGGCTCTCTATTGGTTGTTATAGCAATAAGAATTCTTAAAGGGCCTTCTTGTTAACAATGTCAAAACCACATAACAGCTGTGAAGCTGAGTTGGATTCTCTCCCAAGGGCTTGTCAAAAACTCCAAAAGTGGTAAGGCCACTTTCAGAGGCATTACACACGCACTTAATGACAGAATGTCTACTTGATGTAGGTGAACTGCAAAAAAGTTGTTCACTTCATCCCTTTTATGATCCTTAGATGTCTAACATGTTTAGATATTTATAGCAATATGGTCAAGTGGACTCATACCAACTGTCATTTTCTATAAACTTTGAATCCTCTTTTACCAAATACAGACATAGTAAGTATACCAGCAATGTCCCTGACCTACTTGGGCAGATGGAAAGCATTTAAAAAATTATCCACAGTGTTCACCTCCATGGATAAGAATAAGTGAGAAGTGTAAGTATCATTAGGAATAACAGGCTCTTAATTGTAGGAAAAAATCTTTCATCTGAAAAGCTGAAATACAGGCATGCCCTCTTACTGCCATTACAAAGCTGCATAGTTTGTTTTCAAACTATAAAGCCTAGGCTTTATAAACTATAAAGCCTAGGCTTTCAGATTTCTAGTTCTGCCTTGATGTGGCATTTTTTTTAAATTTTCAGTTTCATATTTCTTGAGTTTTTATTGTTGTTAAGCTCTGAATATAAAAAGGACACTTGAGAGGCACCTGGCTGGCTCAGTTGGGAAAGCATGCAACTCTTGATATTGGGGTCGTGAGTTCGAGCCACACATAGGGTGTAGAGATTACTACAAAAAAAAAAAAAAAGACACTTGGTCACCATCCTTGAAAACATCTCTTTTAAAAAAAATAACTTCAGCACGTGCACTTGGAGCCCTCTAAAGCAGAGTTTCCCAAATTGTAGTTCATGAACTTTGGTGGGTGGTGGTGAAATCAATTTAGAGTGTGGTGATGTGGACTTTTTTTAAATGAAATAGAATATAAAATATCAGAAGGCATCAGATATAGTAAGTATAAGTAATTTTGTGAAATTTTTGTTATTTATGTGTATATGTGTTTTGACAGTGATGTGCTGGTAAATATTTAACAACTGGCTCTCTGGAAAATAGGTGTATGTGTATATTTTCATGAATTGATTAGAAATTCTGATATAAAGTAGCTCATAATTTACAAATAATAATAAATATACAGTATTCTTCATGGTAAATTTCATATAGCCAATTAATGTTCACAGAATGCTTCCACTGATTTTGCCAAGCTTTTGTATCCTTAACCAACCTATGATTGCAATTCAACTCCAGTTTGATAAAATCAGACTATGCATAAATGCTTGATTTCTATCTGCTTTAGCAAAGAAGTCCCTCACAGGCTGAGGAATAAGTGTATTCCAACATGAACATTAGTTGATATTTTCATTTATGTTGATAAGTAAGATGAAGGCAAAACAATGAAGACCTGTCCAAGCTTCACTAATTCATCAATAATGTGAGTGAATCTTTGTTGAATCAGATCCTAATTTTCAAATGCTGGAAGAATATCTCCTTAATTTTTTAAAAGTAATCTCAACACCCAACAGGGGGCTTGAACCCATGACCTCGAGGTCAAGAGTTGCATGCTCTACCAACTGTGCCAGCCAGGCACCCCAATATTTCCCTAATTTTTGTGCTATTCACAAGGTAACAGCTATGAACACTTTTAAATTCAACCTGCATTAATATTTTCTCTATAACTTTCATGAGGAGGCTATCAACAAAACAATAAATCAAGCCCTGATTCACTGTGTTCGCCAATTTCTGTTGTAAATTTTCCCACCTTGACAATTTCAAGGAACCACAGGGACATCGCAGAATCTGGAATTGGGAAGAGGTCCATAGTAGCACATCATTCTATGGTACTCTTAGCACATAAATGCAGAAGACATAACTTCATGAGCAAAGATAATAGTAAAATGGTAGTAAATTAATTAGGAAGTTATGAGTTTTGAGTATAACCTTTGTTTTTTTTAATTGAGGTATTGACATATAATATTAGTTTCAGGTATACAGCATAATGATTCAATACTTGTATGTATCATGCAATGATTGCCACCCTATGTCTAGTTAACATCCTTCACTATATTTACAGAAAAAATTATTTGTAATGAGAGCTTTTAAGATTTACTCTGAGCAACTTTCAAATATGCAATATAGCATTATTAACTATAATCACCATGCTGTATGTTATGTCTCTATTACTTATTTTATAACTGGAAATTTGTACCTTTTGACTCCCTCAGCCACCCCACAACCCTCCACCTCTGCAATCAGTAATTTGTTCTCTGTATCTCTAATCTTGGGTTTTTGGGGATTTGTTTTGTTTTGTTTTGTTTTTAGATTTCTCATTTAAGTGACGTTACATAGTATTTTTCTTTGACTTACTTCACTTAGCATAATGCCCTCAAGGTCCAACCATGTTGTAGCAAATGGCAAGATTTCATTCTTTCTCCTGGCTGAGTAATGTTCCATTCCATTCCATATAAAATTGTGTGTGTGTGTGTGTGTGTATATATATATATATATATATATATATATATATATATATATACACATATATGAGTTTCTTGATCCATTCACCCATCAGTGGACACTTAGGCTGTTTCCATGTCTTGGCTGCTGTAAATAATGCCGCAATGAACATGGGGGTGCATATATCTTTTTGCAGTAGTGTTTTCATTTTCTTTGGGTAAATGCCCATAAGTGGAATTGCTGAGTTATATAATAGTTCTATTTTCAGCTTTTTTTGGAACCTCAAACCTAAGGCCCTGAACTCTTTTGGCTCTCAAGGTCCCACATGATTTTTCTTGTGTTCACTGGCTGCACCTTCTCACTTTCGCTGACAAGTGTTGTAGCATCCCAGGTCTTGGTCCTAGGCCATCTTCCCTAACTATGTATAGTCTCTCCCTAGGTGACTTTATATACCTTCTATTTGCTGGGGCCTCCCAAAATTCTATCTCCAGATGAGAACATTCTTTCTCATCATCAGATTGGCTACACCCTGCCATGTCAGCATCTCCACTTGGACACCTCGCAGGCATCTATCTCAAAGTGTTTGGATCCTCACTCACCCTCACTCCTCCAGCTCTTCTTTTCCCAATCTTCCTACTGTCAGTAAGTGGAATCCCCAAATGGCCCCTCAAAATCCTTCTGGAAGACAAAAATCGCATCAGCTGTTTGAATTGTTAACTACGTATAAAGTCATTAGCTTGAAACGAGGTATAAAGTTGCTAACTGAAAGGGTGGAAAGAGGACTTTAAAGTATGGTGGAGACAGCGACTGCAGAAAGCAGCTATTTAGCCCTTATGGCTGAGATCATAATGATTAGCATTTAGAAACGTAAAGGAAGGGTACGCTGCTGAGCTGAAACTCTGAGCTCTGAGGAGGAGGACTCTGCTTGGTGGGTGCTGCTATCTCTGCAGAGGGCATGATGAAGTTAGTCCTGCAAATGTTGGGAAAACTGCAAGCTGGATTCAGCTGCTGCTACCAGAGGGATTAGGTGCTGTCGGGGGGAAGAAGCTTGGCCAGGATGAGGTGCTCAGAAACAGGTAGCAGATGCCAGAAGCAAATCCCTTCTTCCTCCTCAGCCTTGTGGTTCCCTATAACACTGGGACTGGCAGGACCTAACAGGAGCCAGCTGGCAATGTAGAAGGGTAGTTTACAGAGGTCCAGTCCTGGTGTCACAAAGCACAATGCAGAAAAGAGTGTTTGGAGCTGAAGACAGTAAATCCTAATAACTGTCAAAGCCAAGTGGCTGGCCGATCAAACCAGAATCCTACAAGTGATCATTGTTTCCTTTTTAAAAAAGTTTTTTTTTTTTCTCAGAGGTGCCTGGGTAGCTCAGTCGGTTAAGCGTTGGACTCTTGACTTTGGCTCTGGTCGTGATCTCATGATCCATGAGATACCACCCCCCCCCCCCCCCCCCCCCCCCCCCCCCCCCCCCCCGCCATCAGGCTCTGCACTGACAATGTGGAGCCTGTTTGGGATTCTCTCTCTCCCTCTCTGCCTACCCCTCCCCTGTTCATGCTCTCTCTCTCTCAAATAAATAAATAAATATTAAAAATTTTTTTTTCTCATATCTAACCTATCACCACATCCTGAAACTTCTGCCTCCAAAATATATTCTGTCTGTCCACTTCTCTCCATCCTGGACACTGCCACCTCCTGGGCCAAACCATTGTCAATGGTGGATGACTGCAGTGGTCTTCTACTGGTATTTCCCCTTGCTTCCTGAAATGTATCTTCTCACAGCAATCCGAATGGTCTTTAAAAACATAAACACTCTAGTAGCTTCCCATTGTATATAGAATAAACCCAAATTCCTCACCGTGGTCTGGATTGCCTCTCTCACTCAGTCTTCTATAACTTTAGCCATTGCCTCTCTCATTCAGTTTTCTATGGGTTTGTTCTTTGAGCATGGCATGCTGGCTCCAGCCTCAGGGCTTTATCTTGCTCTTCCCTCTGCCTGAACCCTTCTTCTCCCTGCACAGAACTTGTTCCTTATCATTCACACCTCAGCTCCGATGTCACCTGCTTAGACATTTATCACCCACTTTCCAGACTACCCATTCTAAAATGCCTCTTTAGAGGCAATTATAATAATTTTGTTCATTTCCTTGTTCCTGTGGGCCGTTTTCCCCACTAGAATGTAAGTGTGAGAGGACAGGAACATGGCTTTATTTATCGCTCACACCTAGGATAAATGTCTGGTGAGTAGAAGGAATTTAATAAATGATAAATTATGAATCTCTTTAGTTCTCAGAAGAGTTTTCCCCTATTCTAAAAATGATGAAAAAGAATATAGAAAGGGTAAAATCTAGTGGTGCAAAAAAAAAAAAATGAATCATGTAGCATAACTATAACCTAAACTCTTTCTTAATTTTAATGCTGCATTTTAGCCTTTAATTTGTACATGTAACACCTAGATTGCATGCATCTCCAAAAAAACTATAATTTAAATACGTTTTCCTCTCCATTACCTAAGGAAAGATGTGCATTACCTTGTCACAGTCACCTGCTCTACTGTGGGAGCTGCCTTTTCATTGCAACTTCCAAAAATCATGGAGGAAATTGACAGCCAGCTTTTTTGAATGAGCAGAGTGGATTATTTTAAGAAGATATAATTTTTCTAAGCGCTGCCATCCACAAATAGGTTTGGGGGGAGAGCACCATAGGTGGCCTATGTCTTCCTTTCCTTAAAGAAAAACCAAGTGTTGGATTCCGATTAGTAAATAGAACACACTTGGTTCATCTGAGTTTCCATGTCAAATATTTCCACTGATCTGAGTTGGCTGCTCAGAGTCTAACTGATCTTTCTCTGTGACAACTCTAGTTCACATGAGGAAGCAAGAAAAATATTCTCAGATCTTATATTACTTAAAAAAAATTGAAGTTATTACTCTGGAGAACTTTCACAGACATAGAATCGGCATTATCTCAAATTTCCCATGAGTATGCCAGCCATAATGAAAGGTTGCTAAGAAATATTTTATTTCCATCAAAGAACTACTTTGGGGAAATGGAGCCATGGGTGTTTCCCACTGCCCCAGGCTCTAAAGTCCTTCTTAACAGGTTCATTTTAGTTTCTTGGGTATTAGCTAGAGTCATACTGGAAAATCTCTACAAGGTGAAATAGTAATATGTTCCTAAATTATGGGATTATTTTCTGTGCTTCAATCATTTAAAATATCTACAGGAGTTAGCCGTGAGCAAATACTTCAAGATATGGTCTGTACTCATTACATTACATTGCCTCTTGTTAAGTTGATGATCCCTCAGATTGCTAAGATTTCCCACCAAGAGATACCTAATTTACACAACTCCTCACTTTCCAGTAATTTCTGCCATCAGAAATTGGCTTGAGACAAAGAAGTTCCAGTAGCGAACCTGGGATACATTTAATAGGACACATGAGAAAATAAATTCTGTTTATGTTAGGAAGAATATATAACACACTGCAAACATGCTGAACATGTTCTGATTTCCAAATCCTATTGAAAAGTTTCCTGGCCTGATGCCTAGCAGTAGCTAGAAGGTACAAGATGGTAAAACTGTCTTCTCTTCTCGTATAGCTTTGCTTATCTTAAAAATCACTCACTGCTTTGGTCTTAGTGCCAATTTTCCCATCACAACACAAAAAGCCAGTAACTGGTGTTCTCCTCGCACCCCAGTGCCAGGATTTATAACAGAGTAGCCATTTTTTTACCTTGTTCTTATGTCTTTAACTTCCTAGGAAATACTATACTGCATCATTTCACCTTATCAGATTGGCAAAGAATAAAAGCCTATAGTACCGAGTGTTGACAAGGATGTAGAACAATGAGAACATTCATACAGTGCCGATGGGAATATAAATTGGTCAATCCCCTTGGAAATCAACTTGTCAATATTTAGAATCCTTTGAGATCTGAATAACCCCTAGCATTACTACTTCAATAATACTTCTAGGAATACACCCTAAACTTTTGCATAAGAAAAAGTTTATGCTAGGCATAATGCTAAGTGCTTAGGAGTCAAAGAGTACCTGTCCTCAGAGGGCTTAGAATCTAGCAGGGGTTGGTCCTGAAACCACCTCCTTTAGCCCCATGGCAATTAATTTGCACCTCTGTTATCTTCTGCTTCATATTATGGTTTCATATTTCATGACTTCTTTCCTTCTATAGTAGTGCTATCCCATAGAACTTTCCATAATGATCAAAATATTCTATATCTATGCAATCTAATACTGTAGCCACTAGCCACCATATAGCTATTAAATACATGAAATAAAGCTAGTGTTATTGGATAACTGAATTTTTTTAAGTTTATTTATTTTTGAGAGAAGGAGTGTGCGTGGGAGAGGGGCAGAGAGAGGGGGGACACAGAATTCTGTCACCACAGAGTCTGATGTAGGGCTCGAACTCATGAATTGTAAGATCATGACCTGAGCTGAAGTCGAATATTTAACGGACTGAGCTACACAGGTGTCCCCAGGTAACTGAATTTTTTTTAAGTTTTTTTTTTTTTTTTTGAGAGAGAGAGGGAGAGAGAGAGTGTGAGCAGGGGGAGGGGCAGAGAGAGAGAGGGAAAGAGGGAATCCCAAGCAGGATCTGCACTGTCTGCGTGAAGCCCAACCTAGGGCTCTATCCCACATACCATGAGATCATAACCTGAGCCTAAACCAAGAGCCAGAGGCTCAACCGATTGAGCCACCCAGGTACCCCTGGGTAACTGAATTTTTAATTTAACTTTTAAAATTGAAGTATAATTAACATGCAGCATTATGTTAGTTTCAGGTGTATAATATAATGACTCAATTCTCTGCACTTCTCAGTGCTCATCATGATAAGTATACTCTTAATCCCCTTTATTTTACCCATCCCCCAAACCCACCTCCTCTTTGGCAATCACCAATTGTCTGTATTTAGAAGTCTGCTTTTTTTGTCTGTTTCTTAAATTCCACATATAAGTAAAATCATATATTTGTCTTTCTCTAATTTATTTTTGCTTCGCATTATATCTTCTAGGTCCATACATGATGTCTCAAATGGCAAGATTTAATTCTTTTTTATGGCTGAGTAATATTTCATTATAGATTCATAAAGCATCTTCTTTCTTGATTCATCTATTGATGGACACTTGGGTTGCTTCCATATCTTGGCTATTGCGAATACTGCAATAAACCTAGGGGTGCATATGTCTTTTTGAATTAATGTTTTCATTTTCTTTGGGTAGGTACCCAGTAGTAGAATTACTGGATCATATATATAGTAATCCAATTTTTAATTTTTTGGGGAAACCTCCATACTATTTCTCATAGTGGCTGTACCAATCTGCATTCCCACTGACAGTGCACAAGGGTCCTTTTTTCTCCATATCCTCGCTAACACTTGTTATTTCTTTTTCATTTTAGCTGTTCTGACACGTATAAGGTGATGTCTCATTGTGCATTTTTTTGTTTTTTAAGTTTATTTGAGAAAGAGAAAGTGCAAGTGGGAAAGGAGCAGAAAGAGAGGGAGAGAGGGAGAACCCCAGCCAGGCTCTCCACCATCAGTATGGAGCCTGATGCAGGGCTCAAACCCATGAACCGTGAGATCATGACCTGAGATGAAGTCAGATGCTTAACCAATTGAGCCACCCAGGCACCCCTCATTGTGGTTTTGATTTGCATTTCCTTGATGACTAGTGTTGCTGAGCATCTTTTTGTGTGTCTGTTGGTCATCTCTATGTTGTCTTTGGAAAAATGTCTATTCAGGTCCTCTGCCCATTTTTAAATGAGATTATTCGGGTTTTTCTTTTCTTTTTTTTCTTTTTGGTATTGTATAAGTTTTTTATGTATTTTGGATATTAACCCTTTATCAGATATATCATTTGCAAATATCTTCTTCCATTCAGAAGGTTCCCTTTTTGTTTTGTCGATGGTTTCTTTCACTGTGCAAAAGCTTTGTATTTTGATATAGTCCCAATGGTTTTGAATTTTAATTTTCAATTTAACTACATACGGCTAGCAGCTACAAGATTGGACAGCATGGATACAGAATGTATGCTTTTTGAGGGCAGGGACTATGTCTTTCTCATCTTAATAGCCCTGTCTCAAATCCCTCCTTCACCCCTGAAGCACCTAGCTGGATATTGTGTCTCATCAAAGACATTTGATAAGTGTCTGTTGAATTGACTCCTGGAATGGAGTCCTTGCAGTGCCATTAACTAGCAGGTGCTCCAGAGAAATTCACTTAATCTCTGTATATTCGTTAATCTATTTATCAAACACATACTGTGCAGCAGTTCTGTTCTGAGTTGAGGGGATGCAAAAATATTCTTGAAGAATTCATGGGCTTGTCTGGGCAATAGTTCTTTCAGAAATAAAATGACAGAGTTAATCCTGAAGATTTCTAACATCACTTCCAGCCCCAACATTCTACAAATACATTACGCTGATTATTCATTTGTGCCTGTGATCACTTTGAGAGTTTGTGCCAATGGGCAGTAAATAAGATGGAGACACTGAAGCTTGTTGAGAGTCCCTTGGTCTCAATCATTCATTTATTTAACAAATATTTACTGAACACCCCCTATGGATATTTTGAATGTGTCTTTTTACCCTAATGGTGAGGGAGGGATTCTCACCCTAGGATTATGGGGAGGGGAGCAAACACACAAAATTCCACACTGGACAGATGAGGTTGAGAGCAGTTTATTAGTCACATAGAATCACAGTCCCAGGTGGAGGACACCACACACCTGGTGAGCAGAAACAGAAGAGGGTGAGGACCCCCTGGTTCCGGCGGGAGGATGGGATTGACTCATGTAAATAATTCCATGGGCTATCAAAGAACCTGCTGCTTAAGGAGAAGCAGAAACTGTGTCTGGTCCATTTGATAAGGAGGGTCATTCATTTGACTGAGAGATCTTATCCTTGAGAGCAGAATAGGGCGAGGAACTTGCAGTTAGGCCATTTGCAGTCCTCCCGATTTTACCAGATGTTAAGGCAGTGTATTAATATTGAACCTTATTTTTGGGCCTTTACACCACAGTGGCCCAGGCACTATCGACTAAGCACCCTCATGGGCTAGACAAGAATAAGTGATTCCTGCCCTTATGGGTCTTATGCTTTAAGTTTCAGGGCATATTGGAACAATTAGTGGACTATAATGCAGTTTATAATAGAGATTCATCTTCCTATCTCTAACTCTGCCATGGGTCCCAGGGCCAACAGAATGGAGGATGGCTTCTTTTGGCCACTAGAGGGCATTTCCTGCTTTCTGCATAGGACCCTGTTTCCTTAGGGCTTAAGTGCAATTGTTGGGGTGTTTGTTTGTTTGTTTGTTTGTTTGTTTTAAGTAGGTGCCATCCAATGTGGAGCTTGAACTCAGGATCCTGAGTTCAAGAGTCACGTGCTCTACGGACTGAGCCAGGCTGGCGCGCCCCAATTGTGGGTTTAGGGTACTGACTAATTCTTAACTTTGGTATGTGTCAGAATCACTTGGGAAAAATTTTAAACCCAGCTCTATCCCCCCCAAATTCTGATTGAGTAGGAATAAGCTCCAACCTCTGTAATTTGAACATATTTCCAAGTGATTTTGATAGGCAGAGCAGAGATGAACAGCCAAGCAATTTAATGAGATAACTTACATTCTGATTTTCAGGGGTCCCCATTTAATTGTTTTTCCTGCTTTACTGAACTATAAGTGACCTATATAACATTGTGTAAGTTTAAGCTGTGCATGTGTTGATTTGCTACACTTAGGTATTACAAAACATTTACCACCATACAGTTACTTAACACCTCTATCCACTCACATAATTACCATTTCTTTTTTGTGGTAGCAACATTTAAGATCTACTCTCTTAGCACCTTTCAAGTATATAATACAGTGTCACTAACAATAATCACTGTGCTGCACAGTAGATCCCTAGAACGTATCCATCTTATAATTGGAAGTTCACACACTCTGACCAGTATCTCCCCAAATCCCCCACCCCTCTGGCCTCTGGAAACTAACACTCAACTCACCATTTCTATGAGTTCAGCTATTTTAGATTCCACGTATAAGTGAAATCATCCAGTATTTATCTTTCTCTGTCTGACTTATTTCACTTAACATAATGCCTTTTTAATGCATATACTTCTTAAGCATAATGCACTTAGCATAAGGCTGCCCTGAGCCTGAATGAAAAAGCTGTGTGGACTTTTGCAGCAAAGTAGAAGTGGGAAGGCAGATTGACCCTGTGCTGTGCTTGTCATCTGGACTCCTAAAGCCCCCCATGCTTGCAAACCACATCCTTGGGTTTCTGGCTCTAGACCAGCCTTTCTGGCCAATGGAACCTGTGTGAGTACTGGGTGAGGAGGGGGGGAACCAAAAGAGACAGAAGGATATTATGACTTCCCCCTCTCTTTTCCTCATTTTTCTCCTCCATTTCTCTCCCAAGCAGACACATTTTTTTTTTTTCAAAACCAAGTTCTTTTAAGCATTCACTTCTGCAAAATGAAGAATTTGGCAGCCTGCAACAGCTAAGTCTGAAGAGCGTCTCAGCCCAGGTAGGGCATCCCTCCATAAACACATACATACAGGCTCTCCTCTTCCTCCCCTGACCGGTTCCCAGCTCATTCAGTTCTGAGAAACAGGAAGTAAGGGGTCATAATAACTGGAAGCAACCTGATTTCCCATCATTCTGACACTGAGTCACCAGGTCTTTAGTTGCCTTCTTTCTGTTAAGGTTTCATTGTGATTTTTGTTGTTAGTGTTGCTTTGTTTTGTGAATGAAGTAGGCTCCTCCCAAAATCTTAAATGAGTTCCTGAGTGATATTTTCACAGTTGCTTGTTTGAAAACTCAGTGTAATTATTTGATCATAAATATTCCTTGAAAAAAGTTGAAGACTCCAGGCAAAGAGAGCCACAGAGTTATTTGAGGGTGATAGACTTCTTTTCAAAGCAGTTATGCTAAACTTATGAAAGATGTACTCCCTGGAAGATAAGTGCGAGTTCATCTAGAAAAGAAAATGTTTCACTTTCAGGTAAGCTAAGAATGCATCCTTGTCCTCCAGTGACTGTAAACACACACACAACACAACACAACACAACACTATTCTATTTTACTAATTGTCAGGAATTTTTTTAAAGGTTCCCAGGTCTAAATTATAAATGTCCTCTTCCTACCAAATGATTACATAAAGGAAGCCAGTATATCTGGTCCTAGAGAGCGGACATCAGAGCTTCTGACTGAGCATGCTGGGACTTTACCTGGCCTAAGAACTACTCAAGGGCTCATATTCTCTCTCTCTATCTCTTTTTCCTTTTTAAACCCAGCCTAGACGGCTCATTTCTGTGCCTATGCAAATTAGACATTCCTCACTGCTTACTCCGGAATTACTCACTTACATCACTCACTCTACCACACAACAGTAGAACAAGAATTCACTGACTAATAACTTGAATGAGGTTGACTGCCCCAATGGCCAAGACATCCAATAAAATTGGAAGTATTCTCCAGAGGCATAGGTGTGTCAGGGTGTGGGCTATAAATGAATCCTCTCTTGAACTCAACGTGTAATTACAGACTCCATATCAGATATGCCTGTTTCAGATGGTGCAACCAGAAACAATGATAACGATAACATTTATATTAAAATAACAAATCTATACAGAATCTCACCTCCCTTTTTCATAATTGTCCTCCGTTTATAAAATACATTGCTAGGCAAATCAGGCTTCTCAGGAGAGTATGGTAAAAGGCTTTTCTCATCTTCTGAAGCCGTGTTACAACTTAAACAGCTAATAATAAGACCTACTGTGTTATTGAATGCCTGTGTACTAGGGGACAGGCACCATGTGAGGTGGGTTTACAAGCCATTTTTCATTTAACCTAAGAAGCTTTGAGGAAGGTGCTAGTATTTTGCCTGTTTTATAGATGGGGAAAGCAAGGCTCAGGCTAAGCAACTTGCTCACATCACCCAACAGCAAAGGATGGATGTGACACCCACATACAGCTGTGTAAGTCCATCGCTATACACAAAGGCACCCAGCCAAGGGGATGAGCAGAGGCTGAAATTCAGCCTGTGATCTACCGGCCAAGCCACAAACCAGCAGGACAGCACACACCAAGAGGAGGCACCCTTTCCTCAGAGGACCCAAGGCACCAGTTGGGCTAGCCACAGCCCTGAGAATAACCTGGAGTCAAACCCACTGAGCTGATTCCAGATCCTCTATTCCCTACCATAGTATGCTACCTTGCCATGCATACTTTCCTTTCGCAAAAGGTTCCATAAAGGTCACAAATTATTCTGTGCTTTTCAGTGGCTGGGCTTGGGGGTGGGCATAATGGGGAAGGATAGGTCTACCTCTGAAAGGAAGTAGACAGATGCCTTCTCACTTTCGGAGTAGCCTGGTGTTCTGCTTTGGCAGGGGAAAGGTAGTGATGGATAGCAGCAACAAAGTACTGTCCTGGAAACTGCCGGTGGCCTGACCCCTTGGAAGTTTCCTTGGCCTGCTTTAAGGAGGTTACCCAACTGTAGGAGTCAAGATGCCTCCGGATGAATGGCTGTAAATGTCCTCATGAGTGACATCACTTCAGTGCAATGAACCAATAGATGGGAATTCTTGGGCCGATTCCACCACAGGCTGGCATTTTGGTCTTTGGTCAGACCCTTAACGTCAGTGACTTCTACTTCTCCATCAGAAAATGCAGACAATGATACTAGGTACCCCTAGAGTTCTGGAAAGTAATATAGAAAAGTAAATGGTTAAGGTTGTGGGATCATGAGTGATTTTTAAATTTTTAGTGAATATTATTACAACAGTGTGAAGTACATTTAGCAATACTAAAAAAGAGCAAATGTCATTTAAAAATAAGTATAGAAAATTGACAACACAGGTCATTGGATTCCCTGTTGTCATTATTTCAGGCTGGTAATTTCTTTTACTTGTTATGAGATGTTTTTAAGACTTAACATTTCTGGGAGCACCTGGGTGGCTCAGTCAGTTGAGCATCCGACTCTTGATTTCAGCTCAGGTCATGATCCCAGCGCCGTGGGATTGAGCCCTGAATGGGGCTCTACACTGAGCATGAAGCCTGCTTAAGATTCTCTCCCTACACTGCACTGAGTGGCTCTCTCTAAATAAAAAAAAAAAAATGATTTAACTTTCTGGAAAGACTTAAAGATTGTTTTTGCTAATATAGACATACGGTATTGGCAGCCAAATACTTGAGAAATCTTTATGTGAAGATGTTCTGTGTCTACAAGACTTTGAGAGAGCCATTTTATTTTTATTTATTTTTTATTTTTTTTACTGTTTATTTTTGAAAGAGAGAGAGAGAACAAACCAGGGGAGGGACAGAGAGAGAGAGGGAGGAGACACAGAATCTGAAGCAGGCTCCAGGCTCTGAGCTGCCAGCACAGAGTCCAACACAGGGCTCGAACCCATGAGCTGTGAGATCATGACCTGAGCTGAAGTCTGACGCTTAACTGACTGAGCCCCCCAGGTTCCCTGAGAGAGCCATTTAAAAATTTTTTTTAATGTTTATTTATTTTTGAGACAGAGAGAGACAGAGCATGAACGGGGGAGGGTCAGAAAGAGAGGGAGACACAGAATCTGAAACAGGCTCCAGGCCCTGAGCCATCAGCACAGAGCCTGACGCGGGGCTTGAACTCACGAACCGCGAGATCATGACCTGAGCCGAAGTCAGATGCTTAACCGACTGAGCCACCCAGGCGCCCTTTGAGAGAACCATTTTAAAGAGGAGAACCTGATTAGGTGATCGGTAATGACACTGTGCAACTCTGAGGAAAGGGAGCAATCTGGGGCACCTTTCATTCACACCTTAGAACTTGTACTTAGAACAAACCAGAGGTAAGTCCTTCATAACCACACTTATCCAGTAGATGAGCATGTCCTCTGGCAGCAGCATTCAGGTGAATTTACAATCTCCTTTATTTAATCACCACCTCTCCAGGGGGCTTCTGAATGAATGCTACACACACACACACACACACACACACACACACACACACGCACGCACCTGCTCGATGGAGAACGCATACTTCTAAGTCCTTCCTGTGTCACAAATAAGAGAAAAGGATTTTTTAGAAATGTAGTGTGTGCTCAAAGCCAAAGGAAAAATTACAACAGAAATTTCAGACACTGCAACTAGCTTTTAGTTTGATTTGATTTAAAAATCTTTTCCATGTACGCACTGGGGAGCTTCTGATCTTCTCAAGGTCTTCCAAAGCCACCCTCCTGCTCTTTGCTCTATAAAAAAGCTAAAAACTTGTTGGATCAAGACCGACAAAGGTGGAAGGAACTTTATGAGTCATTTGTTTCCATTGGATCGTTTTACCAACAAGGAAATACTGGCTCAGAAGGTGAGGTAAATGACTTGCCCAGAGTCACATGATAGGTTAGAAGCAAAATCAGGACCCTTTCTTTTCTTGGGGCAATTATTATGTTTTAAGATCATCCAGCCCATGGCATAGATTTAAATTAATAGGTTACCTCTGCCCCCGATTACAAAAACAATATATGTTTGCTATATGAAATATAACAAATGCTTAAAGAATAATATAAAAATTGCTCATAATCCCACCACCCAGAGAGAAACACCATTAACATGTTGTGAATATATATTTTTGGTCCTGTAGGCACTACATTTTTTTAATGTTTTATTTATTTTTGAGAGCGTGCAAGAAGGGTAAGGGCAGAGGGGGGGGGGGACAGAGGATCTGAAGCCTGCTCTGTGCTGACAGCAATGAGCCCAATGTGGGGCTTGAACTCACGAACTGTGAGATCATAACCCAAGATGAAATCGGATGCTCAACCCACTGAGCCACCCAGGTGCCCCCCTATAGGCACTACTTAACATGGACAGGAGTATGGGCAGCACATGTGCAGAGAGGTCAGCGACACTGCATGGCTGAGCTCTGGCCAAGGGTAGGATTGCTGTGCTGGAAAATTCTGCTTCCTTCATGGCAATGTGGAGCCCAAGGTAGTCTATGGGAGGTGGTGGTGTTTATATCATGTCCCTTTCCAGTCATGCCCATCCTGGGAGAGGGTGCCTGAAATAAGAGATCACCCAGTCTGGGCTTAGAGCTGTCCTTTTCTGTCCACTCCACTCCACCTAATCCTTTGCAGCATTAAAAGGACTCTTTTCAATAGGCTAAAATGCATGCATCAATGAGGGGTTAGTTAGCTTTGATTCCTCTAGCTATCCCTGAGACTTTCTGCGGAATTTACTTGCCAGTAAATTGTGAACGTTTTCCTGTATCAGTAAACATTCTTCTATATCTTGATTTTTACTCTCTCCATAAAAGCCCATAAAATACATACATCCTAATTTATTTAAAACCCATTTGGGGACATATAAATTGTTGCCAAGTTTTTTATGATGAAAACAATACCACAATGAACATCCTTGAGTACTATTTAAGTATGTGCATATCTACTCATTCTTCAGGATCCATTCTTACAGAACTGCTAGGTGAGAGAGTATAACTACTTTAAAGCAATTTGATACTCCTTGCCTAAATTAACTCCAGAAAGTTCATGTTCAGTTCTCCCTATCAGAGTTGGCCCTGTTTCAGGTTTGCCAAAATTTAGAACTCTCCCCCGCGCTTTGACCTAAGCCTCACCTAGAGTACTCACGATGAGACAGAAGTCTCAGATAATGGGAGATGGAAGTTTCAGAGCCCAGGCGAAGGAGGTTTTCCTGTCCCTTGATTTCCTACTTAAGATGGAGCTAAACAACCTTCAGACGTTCCTTGCGCTCTCTGCCAAGGGGATATTGCTTTGAATACCTGAGCAGTCCAGGACTTGTGAGCTGATTTAGTTTCCTTGGACAAAGAGAAAGACAAATCGAATTTTGCTCACAGAGCAGAGCCGTGCCTGGGAGGGGGTGGGGGTGGGGGTGGTGATTTTCTGAGCCCTTTCAAAATGACCTGGCCTGGGTCAGAAGTGGTAGACCCCAGGGTTGTCCCCGCATACCCCTTTCCTCTTCTAAGGTAGGTGCAATACCGATTGTCTTTCCTCGTTTGAGACATTATCCTGTAATAAAAAACACTACATAACAAAAAAGCAAACTTTCTGGACAGGGAGAGATGACTTATAGCCATTTTGCAAGCATCACATATTTTTTTCTTTTTTTTTTTTTCCTTCTCCTTTTGTTCCAAATATTGAAATATTTTATCTACCTTCAGGGAAAAGGATTCAGAGATCCTAGTGGACAGTGCTTGCTTCTCTCTTCTGAAAACAAGGGAATAATAATGGCTAACCCTTATTATAGCGCCTACTAAGGGCTAGCAACGTAGCAAACGCTTTCTGCCTGTTTATTTACTTTATCTTCATAACAGCTTGCTGTTGTAGATAATATCATCGTCATCATCTCCATTACACGGGTGAAGAAGCTGCGGTACAGGGAAGTTAAGTAATTTTCTGAGTAGAACACAGCAGAGCTGAAAGCACAGATCTGCTTTAGCGACCCGTCCTGAACCATCGCATTATAGCTTCCTGCCTCCTCCCGTCGCCCTGGCTGAAAGCTCTGGTGATAGGTTCTTTATTTTTCATTAGCATCAAAGAAGGCTTAGTGGAAAGGGTCATCCTCAATTATTACAGTGGCTCCCGGGTTGCCTTCCTATCTTTGCCCAGATCTTTCCTTCTTACTCCCTATTCTCTTATTTATCCAGTTTCACTCTTGAGGACTCGTTCATCTTACGCCCTTGTCTGGATGTGGTTTTAGTTTCTCTCGCCCTGTGAACTCAGGCGGCTCAGAATGGCTCTCCCCACCTCTCAGCCCAGTTTTCAGGCCGACCGTGGTTAGTCTACATTTTAAATGCGGATATATTTAATTATGACTGTGACAGCGGTAGGTGTGACATTCAGGAGAAAATAAATAGAATTGACTTCACAAACACATCTACACCCATAAAAGGTATTTCCATTACTCAAGAAGACACACACACACACACACGACTTTAGCTCAGGAAGCTGATGGGAAGCTGGGGGACGGAATTAGTGTGTCGTGTCACTGGCATGCTTGTATCAAGGTTCTTGATGAGCACTTCTCAGCTGGTTGCGTGCCCTTCCTCCAAGGCACAGAGAATGTGTTCTCTTTTGCAAGAGGGATTGAGATTTGAGAAGTTGGGTGATCGGGTTGAGGCCTGCAGTGGGGGAGGGCAGGCAGTGCACTGTCCTTCCCAGCGGCAGGCCTCCCTGCACCCCCCGCCTGTGCTGCCTGCTTCCTTCACTCGTGATGTCACAGGACATCAGGAACCAGACAACCTACCCCTGAAGATTATCCTTTTCCTATGGAAAGGAAACCTTTCTTCCTGCTAATAACCATGCCAGGATATGGGCATAAATTTCTCCAGAAATATCAATCAGCTTGAAAAGAAAAATCACCCACCCCGCCTATAGTTATAGAGGTATCTGAGAGAGGGGTATCAGGTACCAAACAAGTAGGAAGAGGAGTCTCCACTGCATCCTATGTTGTAACTCTTTGTAATCCCCCAAATATGCTGGTGGTTTCACACAAGGTACCCGCTCCCCTGAGGGGGTCTGAGACACCCCTCAGTTTGCACTTCTGTTTTCTTATAAAACATTCTGTGTCTGTATCTCTCTCTGTAGATGTCATAAGACAAATAGTGATCTGTGAATTGTCATAAGATATAATTTATATAAAATATATAAGCACATTGTGTAGATCTGCATATATTGTACATACACATGTGTATATGCACAAACGTAATGTCATTTTTACTGTGTTTTTCCCTTTTTTGCTTTCTTTTTTTCTAATGTTTATTTCTTCCTGAGACAGACAGAGCGTGAGTGGGGGAAGGGCAGAAAGAGAGGGAGACACAGAATCCGAAGCAGGCTCCAGGCTCCGAGCTGTCAGCACAGAACCCGACGCGGGGCTTGACCTCACAGACCACAAGATCATGACCTGGGCCGAAGTCGGTCGCTCAACCGACTGAGCGACCCAGGCACCCCTTTCCCTTTTTTTCTTGACCTACCCTTTCCCCCCCTTTTCCCATCTTTTCACATGAGCCACCCAATAAAAGAAACTATGCTGTTTCATGTCAGCATTGTTTTGTAGTTTTATCAATGCTCATATAACCCCATTTAAATAAATACGTATACATGTTATACAGGTTCATGTCATTTTTTTGAAGATGGGATTGTATTGCATGTATTTTTCTGTATCATGCTTACCTCATCCAGCATTTTCTGGTAGAAATCCCTTCAAGTCAACTTGTACAGCTGCAATTCAGTCTTTTTAGTAGCTTTCTAATATTCTACGGTATGAGCAGTGCCATAATTTACTTGACTGTTCCCTTGTGGATGGACATTCACATTGTTTCCAGATTTATTTTATTTTATTTTATTTTTTTGCTACTAGGTTTTTTTGTTTTGGTTTGTTTTTGTTTTTGTTTTGTTTTTTTTTTGCTACTGAGAACAATACTATAATATTGTATTATCCTATGGACTTTTTATTTCTTATGGCTAGATTTCAGGGAGTAAAGATTATGGATCAAAGCATACAGGCATTTTTAGTGGGTGTTACCTGATGACTCTCTAAAGTTTCTTCTTCTAGTCATTTTAAAATGAATCTTTGTATAAATACCGCTGACATTATTTTTTATATGATTTGCATTAAAATAGTCTAGTTATAGAAGTTACCTATTCTGGGGTGCCTGGATGGCTCAGTCATTAAGCATCCAATTTTGGCTCAGGTCATGATCTCACAGTTTGTGAGTTCGAGTTGCACTTCGGGTGAGCTCGAGCCCTGCTTCAGGTGAGCCCCACTTCTCTCTCTCTCTCTGTCTCTGTCTCTCATTCACTTGTGCCCTCTCTTTCTCAAAAAAATAAATAACAAAAGAAGTTACCTATTCTGTTTACTTCTCTTATGATATGAGTTTTATATAAATGCATGTTTACATTTTCTGTTAAGCTTCTT
The DNA here is from genome assembly GCF_023721935.1 of Panthera uncia. Taxonomy (NCBI): domain Eukaryota; kingdom Metazoa; phylum Chordata; class Mammalia; order Carnivora; family Felidae; genus Panthera; species Panthera uncia. The sequence goes on along the minus strand of NC_064809.1, from coordinate 91,489,098 downwards.
GATTTTCCCTTTTACCTCCCTCTCTCACCTTCTCTTTCCGACTAACCTTTACCCAGCTTCCCAGAATTAGCTCAGACTCAGAAGTCACCTACTGTATGTCAACCAACCTTCCTTCCACTTACCCCAGGCACATAGAATTCTCTCTCCCCTGCACCGACTTACTTGGTGCCTTGTATTGTACTTGGCTAACTTTGTCAGCCCCATTGGACTGCAAGCTTCTAGAAGGCAGACTCTGTGTCCTATTCACTGATATTAAATCCAGCACCGAACACAGTGCTTTAATATGCGGCTACTCAATATTTAGTGGGGAAAAAATCATACTTACATGTTTTTACATAAATGTTTATTTCACCTCTAGTTTAAATGACTTAATTCATGCTTCTAAAAAACTAGCTGAAAAACAAAAGATTGGGTTAACTCTGTATTCCCAAGTGAGAAACAATGCATATTTGTGATGCTTAATAGATAATTGTAGAAAAAGAGTGCTTATTCATTTCACCACAGACTCTGAACACATACAGGGAATAAGAAACAATGTGCATTTTTAGAGACATCAAGCCCTTATTCAAAATGAAATGCCTGCTGGTGCATACTTCTGAGAATATAAAATGAGATATTGATACAGTTCTCACACGGCCCCCACGGTTGAGCGTATCCTGCTGCTTTACAGGATTTTCATTTGCTCTTTTCCTGCCAACATCCTACTGGGTACACCTTCCTGCAAAATGTGTGTATGAAGCAGACTCAGGCATGTTATTAGGTCGTCGTATGTGCTTATTTTCATCTTTTGTCTACTTCAATGATTACTGATGAGTTTAAGAATATAACTATGAACGAAAGGCTTGGCTTTGCATACTTCTTTATCAAAAGCTTCTTGGGGCGCCTGGGTGGCTCCATTGGTTAAGCATCCAACCTCTTGATTTCGGCTCCGGTCATGACCTCACAGTTCCATGAGTTTGAGCCCCGGATCAGGCTCTGTGCTCACAGTGCTGAACCTGTTTGGGATTCTCTCTCTCTCCCTCTCTTTCTGCCTCTCCCTCTTTCTCAAAATAAATAAGTAAACTTAATGAAAAATGAAAGACATTTTTTTAAAAAAACGCTTCTTTTTTTTTTTTTGGTCTTAAGAGAACCAGTTGACTTAAAAACTATTAGAATGAAAACATTAAGAGATGATTATCTTGAAAGCACATGTTTGTTTATGCTTCTGTAGTATTTACTGCTTGGAAAACAACAGTAAATTCAAATTTATCTTAGAGTTAAATTTGTCTTAAAGCAGCATGTAGTTCCTGGCAGATAAGAAGTGCTCAATAAATAGTTATTGGATCAAGGAGTGAATTGTGGTAACTGACAACCTCATTTATAACTTTGTTATTTTTAGAGTTTTAAAATACTCACACCCAACATTCTCTAGCTGATGGTTTAAAAAAAAGTTATTTCCAAAAATGTGCATTGGCAGAAAGTAATATTGCTCAAGGACCTCAACAGGAAACCTATGTTTGGCGTCTTTTCCTCTTGGCAATTTAGAGCCAAAAGTCGCTTCTAGTGACAAGCTTATGGCAGTGTTTTTGGAGCATTGGCTCGTGTAAATTTTTTGTGGTTTTGGTGCCAAATCTAAACAGACTAAAAAACTAAAACTAAATCTAAAAACAGATTTGTCTCCAAAATTTGAGTTAGGAATATGGACCTTAGTTTATATGTTACTGGGCAAATGATAAGCATATTAAAGAAGGTCTGAAGTTTAATGTGGGCAGTGGTTCTAAAAGCACAAAATTATTTAAATACTGTGGCGCCATTCAAGGCATTTGGAAGAGCTATCAGAGAGCAGAATTCACTTTTAGAACCAGTTCAACAATGTATCAATTCTTTAGCAATAAATTAAAATATAAAATATTGCTCAATCTTCCCTTCAGCTAACATTCCAGTCTCCCAATATTGAGAACCTGGGCAGGAGAGGAAGCAGACTGCTTCTAATTACCCTGTGTCAGCCAAGGATTGCTTAAACTTTCAAGGTAGGAAATGGAGCAAGGGAGAATATTAAAAATGATAATTTTCACTAACCTTTCACAGGTCTTTAGCGTGACGAATAAATGAACACAAACAGCTCTAGTTTTCTTCTTTTGCCCCTTAGCATCATTTTCCAAATACTCAACCTTGATGGAAAATTATTTCTTTTTTGACAACCCCCATCAGGATTCTGTGAATCCTCCTTGGGTTCTGGAGGAAGAAACAAGTCCTACCAGTCTATCCCACCAGAAAGTGGCTGAATCACAAACATGGACTTGGGGATGGAGAGAAGACAGTCTGGCTCTCAGAGGCATCTAACTCAGTGACATTTGATACAATTTATTTACAGGTACTTGGGAGCGCAAAGATGAATCAAAGGCAAAAACAGCCTTCTAGAATTCTTCTCCTGGACCACTGGTTAATCTCTATTAGAATAAGACTGCTAGGTTAGCTTACCATTCAAAGTCTTGTAGTTTTCAGAACAGTGAATTCAGATCATACCAATTTCTTTCTTTTTTAAGCTGGACAACTCTAAAGCTATCTCAATGAGCCTTCCCCAAGACTTTATATGTCTGAGGAAATTGTGCCTCCCTCAGGTTCTCCGTGAGGCTTCTTACCAAACTTAGCTGGAAGAACAGGTAAAAACAAGGTAACAGTGAACTGGAACAGCCAGTTCTCTGGTATGTGACCACTGTGCCTGAAGCTGGGACAGCCTAAACTCCAAAATCTTTTAGCCTATATTTAGTGCTGAGAAGTCCTAAATGTAGTATGACCAACCTCTAGAGACCTAGCTTCATAGTCACAGGGCTCCCATGTATAGTCACTACATATTTATTGAGCACTTACTTAGTGCCAGACATCGTGCCAGGCTCTAGAATACAACCATGAACAAAACATACACAATTTTGCCCTCAGAGTTCTCACAGTCTGAGGAAGGAAACAAGTACTTATAACAGCAATTGTGTAAAAGGATTATGTGGCCAAGGGGCCACATAAGTGGAAAGAACATACACTGTTGAGTGTGGTTGACCCCATCCCCTTTCCCTGTTTCTTTGTAACTGAGGGTTATTAGTAACCCAGCCTGGGAGAACACAGGAAACTGGCAAGTAGGAAATGATGGCTAATTATCTCCAATATCTGACACATCCATTTTGCTCCTCAAACACTGCCTTTGCTGCTACTTTGGGAAAGTAGATGGAATCAAATGTTAACTCAAACCAATGATAAGCACTCCATGGGGACAGGCATTTTCCAATGACTTTCTGAGGATCTGGACAGCCAATAAGCCAGGCACTGAGGAAATGTGATATTACATTAATGTCAGACTTACTAAGGCCTTAGTCCTCACATGTACAGTCACATAAACCATGCATTTTGAACTCTGGATGCTTTTTTTTTCTAATTTATTTTTTTAATATTTATTTATTTTTTAAAATTTATATCCAAGTTAGCATGTAGTGCAATAATGATTTCAGGAATATTTATTTTGTGTGTATATATACATATACACACGCACATACATATATATGTGTATATATATATGTATATATATATATTTTTTTTTTTAATTTACATCCAAGTTAGCATGTAGTGCAATAATGATTTCAGGAATATTTATTTTGTGTGTATATATACATATACACACGCACATACATATATATGTGTATATATATATGTATATATATATATATATTTTTTTTAATTTACATCCAAGTTAGCATATAGTGCAATAATGATTTCAGGAGTAGAATCCAGTAATTCATCCCCTACATATAACACCCAGTGCTCACCCTAACAAGTGTCTTCCTTAATGCCCCTTGCCCATTTAGCCCATCCCCCCACCCACAGCTCCCCAGCAACCCTCAGTTCTGTATATTTAAGAGTCTCTTACGTTTTGTCCCCCTCCATATTTTTATGTTATTTTTGCTTCCCTTCCCTTATGTTCACCTGTCTCATATCTTAAATTCCACATATGAGTGAAGTCATTTGCTATTTGTCTTTCTCTGACTAATTTTACATACCATAATACACTCTAGTTCATCCACATTGTTGCAAATGGCAAGATTTCATTCTTTTGAACTCTGGTTGCTTCTGATTACAAGCCAAAAAGAGCCTCCCGGGAAAACAAACGGTCCATATATAAGACTTTCTACTTTGGTCATTGTGACCAAAGATTAAATTTTGCTTACTCTTCTATTTTCTTCCACATAGCACAGTCTTAGTTCAGGTTCCTCAGAAGCAGATTCTGTGATGAGGATTCATGTGCAGGTGACATAGTAAGAAAATACTCCCACGAGAAGGCTAGATACGGAGGTAAGAAACACGATAGGGAGGAGAAGAATCCAAACAAAGGCACAATTTCAGGTAAAGCCCTAGCTTCTATCTGGTCCTTCAGAAGGGCAGCTCAGGAATGTGAATTATGCCTCAGAGTTTGTCCCAACTGGTGTCCAAGGAGTTGGCCTTTCATAAACCTGTATCAGTCACTCATTGGCCACCCATAGAGATGTAAACTCCTAGGCACTTAGACAGTTTTTTACGTGTGGGTAAACAGTCCTAGTATCCAAGGGCAGGTATCCTAGTATCCACCATCAATTCACAAAGGAAGGCAGAAAGAGAACAGGAACAAGGGATCTACAAAACAGCCAGAAAACAATAAGATGTCATTAATAAGTTCTTACCTACCAATAATTGTCCTAAATGTAAGTCAACTAAATTCTCCCACCAAAGGACATAGAATGGATAAATGGATAGAAAATAAGACCCAACTATATGCTACCTACAAGAGACTCACTTCAACTTTGCAGACAAAAATAGGCTGAAAGTGAAGGGATGGAAAAAGATATTCCATGCAAGCAGAAACCAAAAGAGAACAGGAGTGGCTATACTTACATCAGACAAAATGGATGTTAATTCAAAATCTAACAAAAGACGGGGTCATTAAATAATGGTAAATCAATTCATCAAGAGGATATAACAATCATAAATCTATATGAACCCCAAAGTAGGACACCTATATTAAGTAAATACTAACAGATCTGAAGGGAGAAATAACAATACAATAGTAGTGGGACTTTAATAATCCACTTTCAACAGTAGATAAGTCAAACAGAAAATCACTAAAAAAAGTTGGACTTGATGATACTTTAGACCAAATGGACTGAACAGACATATATAGAACATTCCATCCAACTACAGTAGAATACAAATTTTTCTCCAGTGCACACAAAACATTCTTCAGAATTAGTCATACAACTGGCCACAAAATAAGTCTTAGCAAATTTAAGAGGACTGAAATCATTCTCAGTATCTTTTTTGACCACAATGGTTTGAAATGAGAAACCAATAACAGGAAGAAAACTGGAAAATTCACAGCTACATGGAAATTAACACACTCCTGAATGGGTCAAAGAAGAAATCAAAAGAGAAAAAAAAAAACATACCTTCAAACAAATGAAAATGAAAACATACCCAAATTTATGTGATGTGGCAAAAGCAGTTTTAAGAGGGAAGTTTATAGCAATAAATGGTTACTTAAAAAAAAAAGTAAACAACCTAAGAATTATACCTCAAGGAACTAGAAAAAAAAAAAAAAAAAAGAAGCCCAAATGTTAGCGGAAGGAAGTAATAAAGAGCAGAAATATAACAGAAAAACAATGGAAAAGACAAATGAAACTAAGAACTGGGTTTTTGAAAAGATGAACAAAATTGACAAGCCTTTAGCTAGATTAAAAGAAGTCTGAGCCTTATTTGAGAAGACTCAAAATCAGGATTGAGAGAGGAGACATTACAATGATACTACATAAATACAAATGATCATAGGAGACTGCTACGAATAACTATATACCAGCAAGTTGGATAACCTAGAAGAAATGAATAAATTCTGAGAAGCATACAACCTACCGAGACCGAATCATGAAGAAATAGAAAATCTGAACAGACCAATTACTGGTAAGGAAATTGAAGCAGTAATCCAAAACCTCCCAACAAAGAAAAGCTCAGGACTGGATGATTTTCCTGGTAAATTCTACAAAACATTCAAGGAAGAACTTTTCCAGTCTTTCTCAAGCTCTCCCAAAAAATTGAAGAGGAAGAAACCCTCTCAAACTTATTTTACGAGGGAGCATTACCCTGATACCAAAGCCAGATAAGAACACCACAAGAAAATACAGGCCAATACCTCTGATAAATATAAATGTAGAAATTCTCAAATATATTAGCAAGCCAAATTCAGCAGCATATGAAAAGGATCATGCACCATGATCAAGTGGGTTTTATCCCTGTGATGCAAGAATAGTAAAACATATGCAAATCAATAAATGTAATTCACTACATTAATAGAATAACAGATAAAAATATTATCTCAATAGATGCAGAAAATTATATGACAAAATGTGACATACTTTCATGATAAAAACTCTCAACCAATTGGATAGAGAAGGAAACTACCTTAATAAAGGACTTTATGACAAGCCAACAGCTAAGATCATACTCAACAGTGAAAGGTTTGAAAGCTTTCCTTAAAGATCAGGAACAAGACAAGGGTGGCTACTATTACCACTCCTATTCAATATAGTACTGGAAGTCCTAGCCAAAGCAATTAGCCAAGAAAAAGAAATAAAAGACATACAAATTAGGAAGAAGTAAGATTGTCTCTGTTTGCAGAGGATATGATTTTACATATAGACAATCCTAAACACTACACAAAAAAACTATTAGAACTAATTGTAATTTAAAAATTCAGTAAAGTTCCAGGATACAAAATCAATATACAGAAATCAGTCGTGTTTCTATACACTAGCAATGAAATATCTGAAAAAGAAATACACTGAAAACTGTAAGGCATTGATGAAGGACATTAATAAGTGAAGTAGAGAAGACACAAATGGAAAGATCTACATGTTTATGGTTTGAAAAATTATTAAAATGTCCATAATACTCAAAGCCATCCATGGGTTCAATGCAATCCTTATCAAAATTCCAATGGCATTTGTCACAGAAATGGAGAAAACGATCCTAAAATTTGTATTGAACTGCAGAATACCTTAAATAGCCAAAGCAATCTTAGGAAAGAAGAACAAAGCTGGAGGCACCACACCTCCTGATTTCAAACTATACTACAAAGCTATAATAATTAAAACAGGAAGGTACTGGCATAAGAGTAGACACAAAGGAACAGAATGAAGAGCCCAGAAATAAACTCTCCCCTATGTAATCAACTAATATTTTACAAGGGAACCAAGAATACTCCTCACAAGGAAGGGATAATCTTTCCAACAAGTGGTATTGGGAAAACTGGATGACCACATCCAGAAAAATTAAATTGGACCTTTTACACCACTCAGAAAAAATTTTTTTAATTTTATTTTTTATTTTTTAAAATTTACATCCAAATTAGTTAGCATATAGTGAAACAATGATTTGCCCATCCCCCTCCCACAACCCCTCCAGCAACCCTGTTTGTTCTCCATATTTATGCCACTCAGAAAATTTTAAGTAGATTAAAGACTTAAACATAAGACCTTATGTCTAAGAAGTTCCTTAGAACTCCTGAAAGGAAACATGGAGGGAAAATCTCCTTGACATTGTTCTTGGCAACATTTTTTTGGATATGACCCCAAAATCACAAGCAACCAATACAAATGTAGGGGAGACTACCTAAAACTAAAAGGCTTTTGAACAACTAAAGAAACAATCACTAAAATGAAAGGGCAACATACAGAATGAGAGACAATATTTGCAAACTATATCTGATAAGTTAATATCCAAAATACATAAAGAATTCATGTAACTCAATAGTAAAAAAGCAAACTTGACTAAAAAATGGGCAGAGGAACCCAAAGGATATTTTTCTGAAGAAGGCACATAAGTGGCTAAATGGTACATAAAAGATGCTCAACATCTCTAATCATCAGGAAAATGCAAATTAAAATCACTATGAAAGGAGCACCTGGGTGGTTCAGTCAGTTAAGCGTCCGACTTTTGGTTTCAGCTCAGATCAAGATTTCAGTGTTCATGGGACCAATTCCCACGTCAAGCTCTGAGCTATTAGTGCAGAGTCTTTCTCTCTCTCTCTCTCTCTCTCTCTCTCTCTCTCTCTCTCTCAAAATAAATAAACTAAAAAAAACAAAAACAAAAAACAACTATGAGATATCACCTCATACCTGTTAGAATGGCTTTTATCAAAAAGATGAGATAACAAGTGTTGACAAGGATGTGGAGAAAAGGAAACTCTCATGTACAGTTGCAATATAAGTTGGTATGACCACCATGGAAAACAGTATGGAGGTTCCTCAAAAAAATTGAAAATAGAACTACCATATGATCAAACAATCCCACTTCTGGCTATATATCCAAAGGAAATGAAAACAAGATCTCATAGAGCTATCTGGACTCTCATGGTCATTGCAACATTACTCATAATAGCCCAGATATGGAAACAACCTAAGTGTTTGTCACGAGATGAATGGATAAGGATATGGAATGTGTGTGTATATAGATAAAGAAATATTATTCAGCCATGAGAAAGTAGGAAATCCTGCCACTTGTGACAACACGGATGGATCTTGAGGGCATTATGCTAAGTGAACTAAGTTCAATATTAGTAAGACAAATACTCTATATTGTCACTTATGTGTAAAATCTACAAAAATGAACTAGGAAGAGTAGAATGGGGATTGTCAAGGGCTGGGTGGTGGGGGAAATGGAAAGGTAACAATCAAAGGTGCAAACTTCCAGTTATGAGTAAGTTCTGAGGGTTTAATGTGCAGCACGGTGTCTATAGTTAACAACACTGGATTATATAATTAAAAATTGCTAAGAGAGTAGGTATTAAATGTTCTCACCACAAAAAAGAAATAATTATGGGAGGTGGTGGAGATATTAACTAACCCTACTATGGTAATCATGTCACAATACACAGGTGTATCAAATTATCATGTTGTACCATCTTAAACTTACACAATATGTTAACTGTATCTCAAAGCTGGAAAAAAAAAATCCAGAAAAGACTTTTACAGCCATATTTTTGGTTCTTGAATATCCAGTTGGGATGTATAGTTTTTTTTTTTAAAGTTTATTTATTTTTGACAGACAGAGTGCAAGCATGAGCTGGGGAGGGGCAGAGAGAGAGGGAGACACAGAATCGGAAGCGGGCTCCAGGCTCTGGGATGTCAGCACAGAGCCCGACCCGGGGCTCAAACTCACTAACTGTGAGATCATGACCTGGGCCGAAGTCGGACGCTTCACTGACTGAGCCACCCAGGTGCCCCAACGGGATGTATAGTTTTTAAGATACTGGCTCATCATTGAAAGTTTTGGAGAAGGGCAATGATATAGGCATAGCCACTGAATCCTAGGACATAACAAGAGTGCCTGACATATGCAAGGCCCTCTACAAATGTTTGTTGTAAAGAATTGGACATCTTATATTCCATGTATATTCTTATACATGGAATTCACTTACATGTAAAAAAAGGAAGATAGTTCACTAAGAATGGTCTCAAATTAGAATTTTGTAAATTATTATCCTGGGAGGATTTGAAGGATCTTTTCAATAAGAAAGATTCATAACTGTTCTGAATCTAAATATGTCAAATTCCATCTGAATCGATAGATACCAGAGTAAATGTAAAGAGCTAAAACTAAAGGAAACATTTTAATAATTCAAAAGAACTCAACCATCAAACAATAAAATATAAAATTGGAGTCTAAGGGTGACTAATGACAATTGGAACAAAATTCTAGCCCTCCTATCAAAAACTTTACACAGCAAGTCAAAGATGAAGGCTAATAAAGAGTTCTACAGCAGAAAATGTCCAGGAAATGTTGTAGAAAAGAAATAGAATCACACTTGAGGCCTGAATGCACCAGAGCAAAAGATTTTTGGAGTTGTGTGACTAGGAAAATTGAAAGTCCTACTGTTACAATTTTGACTGCAGGATCTTATAAAAAGAAAAGAGGAGAAAATAAAAAACAATCTCAAAAAAATTCTAGGGTAATAATGACTTATACAAAGTTGATGTTTGGGGCACATGAGTGTCTCGGTCAGCCAAGCATCTGACTTTGGCTCAGGTCATGATCTCAGAGTTCGTGGGTTTGAGCCCCACATCGGGCTCTGTGCTGACAGCTCAGAGCCTGGAGCCTGCTTCAGATTCTGTGTCTCCCTCTCTCTCTGCCCCTCCCCCACTAGTGCTCTGTCTCTCTCTCTCTCTCAAAAAAAAAAAAAAACATTAAAAAAAATAAACCAAGGTTGATGTTTAATAAGTATTTGGTAAATCTACATATTCAATGTAATACCTATCAAAATAACACCAGCATTCTTCACAGAGCTAGAGCAAATAATCCTAAAATTTGTATGGAACAGAAAAGACCCCAAAAAGCCAAAGCAATCTTGAAAAAGAAAACCAAAGCAGGAGGCATCACAATCCCAGACTTCAAGCTTTATTACAAAGCTGTAATCATCCAGACAGTATGGTAGTGGTACAAAAACAGACACTCAGATCAATGGAACAGAATAGAGAACCCAGAAATGGACCCACAACTGTATGGCCAACTAATCTTTGACAAAGCAGGAAAGAATATCCAATGGAATAAAGACAGTCTTTTCAGCAAGTGGTGCTGGGAAAACTGGACAGTGACATGCAGAAGAATGAACCTGGACCACTTTCTTACACCATACACAAAAATAAACTCAAAATGGATGAAAGACCTCAATGTAAGACAGGAAGCCATCAAAGTCCTCGAGGAGAAAGCAGGCAAAAACTTCTTTGATCTTGGCCGCAGCAACTTCTTACTCAACACGTCTCTGGAGGCAAGGGAAACAAAAGCAAAAATGAACTACTGGGACCTTATCAAAATAAAAAACTTCTGCACAGCGAATGAAACAATCAGCAAAACTAAAAGGCAACTGATGGAATGGGAGAAGATATTTGCAAACGACATATCAGATAAAGGCTTAGTATCCAAAATCTATAAAGAACTTATCAAACTCAACACCCAGAAAAAAATAACCCAGTGAAGAAATGGGCAAAAGACATGAATAGACACTTCTCCAAGGAAGACATCCACATGGCCAACCAACACATGAAAACATGCTCAACATCACTCATCATCAGGGAGATACAAATCAAAACCACAATGAGATACCACCTTACACCTGTCAAAATGGCTAACATTAACAACTCAAGCAACAACAGGTGTTGGCAAGGATGCGGAGAAGGAGGATCTCTTTTGCATTGTTAGTGAGAATGCAAGCTGGTGCAGCCACTCTGGAAAACAGTATGGAGGTTCCTCAAAAAACTAAAAGTAGAACTACCCTACAACCCAGCAATTGCACGACTAGGCATTTATCCATGGGATACAGGTATGCTGTTTCGAAAGGACACATGCACCCCCATATTTATAGCAGCACTATCAACAAATAGCCAGAGTATGGAAAGAGCTCAAATGTCCATCGATGGATGAATGGATAAAGAAGATGTGGTATATATATACAATGGAATATTACTTGGCAATCAAAAAGAATGAACTCTTGCCATTTGCAATCATGTGGATGGAACTGGAGGGTATTATGCTAAGTGAAATTAGTCAGAGAAAGACAAAAATCATATGACTTCACTCATATGAGGACTTTAAGAGACAAAACAGATAAACATAAGGGAAGGGAAACAAAAATAATATAAAAACAGGGAGGGGGACAAAACAGAAGAGACTCATAAATACGGAGAACAAACTGAGGGTTGCTGGAGGGGGTTGTGGGAGGGGGGATGGGCTAAATGGGTAAGGGGCATTAAGGAATCTACTCCTGAAATCATTGTTGCACTATATGCTAACTAATTTTGATGTAAATTTTTAAAAATAAAAAATAAAATGAAAAAAATAAGTATTTGGTAAAAGTTTGGGCATAGAAACACTGACATATACAATAACATAAAAAAAAACAAGAAGCAATGTACCAAAAAGAATAACTGATTCACCATCCAACTATTGTTTATGGAAATGTGGTGAAGGAGAGATGGTGTTTGGTGGAAAACTCCATCAGACCTTGATACTTGCTATGCCCACAGACCTCATCTCATGATGTGAGTACAAGCAGTTCTGTCTTCATATATCTGCCATGTCTGGGCCACAGAATTCCCTACTCCAGCCCCAAATGATTAGTTCTTGAGCAAGGGGAAGTCCAGTCAGGTGTATAGGAAATGGTATGGTGTGAAACTGCTCAATGGGGTGCTCCATATTGGATGGTGACAAGCTGAGCCTATCAAATGTAAGATGCCCACAGAGAAGAGACGGGTAGCAAGATGGTCCATTCTAGAGTAAGACGAGATGCCTGGGACAACAGGAGTTACCATTGTGTCTCAAGCAATTGGAAGTGTCCAGGTTTCAGTTCCTTGAGGCTGTTGTACATTCTAATGTTGGAGATCTAAAGGACTGTATGCCTGTTCAGATAGTTCCATGAACCATCTTCCTGAATTCCATGTGTATTGTTAGAGTAAGTCCATAATGGCTAAGGAGCTCTCGGCACACCTCCTCTTTGCAACCTGAAAGAAACAGACTATTACAGACTTTAGCTGTAAATGGGTATTATACGTGTAACTGTTGGGTAAAAAGGGGGGGACTTATCCATGCTAATGAACCAACTTTTAAAATTATTAATATTGCCCCTGCACACCTGCTTTATGGGTTATCTCTTCTCTATACCTTGGATAAAATCTAGGACAGGATACATAATTTTTCTGATCAATCTTCAGAAGTCTTCCATCATTTCTATCAAAAACAGTGTCTGTTTGGTAATTTACTACCACTAATTCAGTATATTTAAAACAAGTCGACAGACAAAACCCTTCACATATAAATTAAGGTTAAAGGCCCTCCTCTCCCCCAGCAAGGGTCGACAGCAGGCAGCAAGCATGCCATGGAAAGGGGGCAGGTCAGTGTCTTCTACCTGCAAACTCCACTCTGCCCTTAAGTCAACGGCAGCCTCTGACCCATCCAGTGTGGGAGCAGGAGATGGGGTCGGGAACGATTTTATTTGAATGGCGCCCATCTGATGCTGGTTTTTTCCAGCTTTGAATAGCACTTAAAGCTGGCTCTGTGGTGGGTTCTTTTATGGGCTCTTCAGAGATTCACCTCCACCCCCAATCATCATGGATCTTTGCCTATGCTTTTTAGATATGGGCTCTACACCTGTCAGCTGGCCACATGGGATTCCTCAGTGGCCATGGGGCTGTATACCTCCAGCATCTCTGTTAAGGTCTTGTCTCTTCAGCAATTCATGTGGCCATGTAAGACAGAATCTAAGATAACAGCTCCCAGGCTTTCCCTCCCCCATCCACTAGGACCCTCTCTCCTGGGAATATAGCCACTTCTTACACCATAGCCCCTTCCTACTTCCAGGTACTACTTGGGTGAGGTCATTGCCCTCAATGTTCATCATGTGTGAATCAGACTATGGTCCATTATGCACCCCAAACATCAATCTCCCATAGAAACCTCTCTTGCCTTGAAGTAACAAAAAATCACTCTCAATACCTCTCTGTGAGGGACATGGAGGAGATGGGGGACACTGACATCCTCTCAAAGAATCCTTTTAACGTCCAGGTTTCTGGCCACTTCCACATTTTTATGTGCAGTTATTGGGCAGCTCCTTTGCAAGTCCTGCATAAGTAGTCTGGAGTTTCACTTCAAAATGGAGGAGTATTTGGAACCTATTGTTTGGGCCCTTAGCCAAAAGTGAATCTGAAATAATTCCATTTTGGGGCACCTGGTTGTCTCAGTCGGTTGAGTGTCTGACTCTTGATTTTGGCTCAGGTCATGATTTTCCAGTTCATGAGATTGAACCCCTTATCAGGCTCCATGCTGACAGCTCAGAGCCTTCTTGGGATTCTCTCTCTCTCTCTCTCTCTCACACAAAATAAATTTAAAAAATGAAATAGTTGCATTTTAACAACCTGTTGCAGATGTAGAGACCTTTCTATAATTCAAGAGACATGTAGATTTTTTGTCATTATTTCACTTTTTAAAAATATTGGCAATAATCCATTTGGAGCCTTTTAAAATCTACAAAATAGAGCCTAACATAGTACTAAATGAGATAGTCATTGAAAAGTCCTTAGCATAGTGCTTGGCACATAGTAAGTGCTAAACAAACACTAGTGCTGGACACGGGAGTGGCACAGTTGGTTGAGCGTACAACTCTTGATATTGGCTCAGGTGGCGATCTCACTGTTGTGAGATCGAGCCCTGTGCCAGGCTCCATGCTGAATGTGCAGCCTGATGGAGATTCTCTCTCCCTCTCTCTTTCTGCCCTGCCCAGTTAGCACACATGTGCTCTCTCTCTCTCTCTCTCAAAATAAGTAAATAAATGGGGCACCTGGGTGGCTCAGTTGGTTAAGTGTCCGACCTCGGCTGAGGTCATGATCTCGAGGTTTGTGAGTTTGAGCCCCACATTGGGCTCTCTGCTGACAGCTAGGAACCTGGAGCCTGCTTCAGGTTCTGTGTCTCCCCCTCTCTCGGCGCTTCCCCTGCTCTCTCTCTGTCTCTCTCAATAACAAATAAACATTTAAAAAACTTTTAAACAAAAAAATAAGTAAATCTGAAAAAAACACTAATGCTTACTATTATTAGATATTCTTTCACTTACATGGAGAAAGAGAAGTGGATCTGAGCATCTCAGTTAGAATTAAGATTTGAAAAATAAGGGCGCCTGCGTGGCTCAGTTGGTTCAGTGTCCAACTTCGGCTCAGGTCATGATCTCGCGGTCTGTGGGTTTGAGTCCCGCGTCGGGCTCTGCGTTGACAGCTCAGAGCCTGGAGCCTGTTTCAGATTCTGTGTCTCCTTCTTTCTCTGACCCTCCCCTGTTCATGCTCTCTCTCTGTCTCAAAAATAAATAAATGTTAAAAAAAATTTTTTAAAAAAAGATTTGAAAAATATATGAGATCCAGTTAGCCCCTTTGATCTCCATGAATGTGATGAGTATGTATGAGGTAACCATCCTAGTACTCATTCTTTTCACCAATTACCGATTCAGTCCTCTTGGCCCACCAATGGGGGAAATCCACTGATTAGTCTGAGGTGAAGGATAATAGATAAAAATTGACATCCCTTAGAGGACAGAACCATCAGCACAACTGCCTGAATCAAAGGATTCAACATTTTAGGAAGGATCCACTCTTACCCCCTGTTCAAGTTCCTACCCTCACGAACATGGAGTTTCATAATCTGGGCTCCAATCTTATTTCTTTTCATTTGAATCCTATAATGTTCGTCATGGTTTGTTTTCAAGTATGTTAGGTTTTTACTATAACCAATGCATCTTGCTGTCTCCTTCGGAGTGTAAAAGAGTATACTCTTTGACTATTTAAATTAATAACTCAAAGCCTCACCTATTATAAGAATGATTTCTATCACTGCAGAGTTGTTCCTTCATAAGCCAAAAGCCCCAGGATGTTATTTAATCTAATATTTGTCCTGTTGCCTCACAGAAAATCTGCTTGGCACACTAGAGTGCCACGTTTTCTGCGGCTATTGCTAAGTTTCCTGAAAAAAAAAAAAAAAAAAAAAAAAAGGTGATCTAGTGTGATGGACATTCTGTAATGCATGTGGAGAAATGTTTAAGAATACAAGTAATAAGGATGTTTATAAGAGTGCTGCTACACAATCCCCCTCCCCAAATAAAGAGGCAGCCCCGCACTCCACTCAGAGCCACTGCTTTGATGACCCGAGATAAACCCAGGCATGGTTTCTTTGAGGGGAGCAGGGAGATAAACGCATGAAGTAGGATGGGCTCTTTCAGTTTACATGAACTTGGTCATTTCCTCACCAACTGTGACAGAGCAGCTTGGCTCAGCCACAGATTGAACCTTCTCACAGGACAATTCAGGCCCTGGTGGGGAACAACCCTAGACCAAACTGCTCTCTCCAGTGGGAAGCTTCCCAGAGTCAAGTGCTCTGCTGCTTGGCGGCCTCGAGCTGGGGCCAGTTTAATCTATTAGAGATGTTTTATTAACGTTAAGGAGGGGGGTTGGTGCCCCTATTCCTCTCCTTCAAATCCCCTTGGCCCTTGTGCCAGTTTGCCCACTTCTTCCCTTACTAAAAGGGGCCAAGCAGGTAGAGCTTCCCCAAACAAAGAAGATCTATGCAGGGCAACTGGGGATAGCCCCAGCTAGAAAGAGAAACAATATTCATGAAAATAGTGTCCATTGTTTGCATGGCAGTTTCACTTAAAGGGGATAAGGAAAAGAAAATTAAACTCTCCCATTAAGCATCTTGCCACACGTGTGGTTGAACCACTTAAGAATTTCAAAATGTGCAGTGATTCAGCTCAACGTTGAGAAGATCTAAACTCCAAGATAGAATCATCACTACTAACTAGAAGACCTCTAAGCTAGCAGGACAAATCCTCAAGGCCATCCATGCTGAATGAGTTAAAAAAAAAAAAAACAACCTGCATCATATTAAGGGTTGACTAACCTCAAAAAGGATCTATAATTGCCTCATACAGCACGCACCACATGCAGTGATTTGCTGGTAGTTCACGGGCAGCAACTGTTATGGGGGCAACACGTCTGCCATCAGTGGAGAGAAATTCCTACCCCAGATGCTGGATGCACTGAGTCACCTGGAATCAACTGCCTCCTACACTGCCCACCGCTGGCCACACAAACATGTACATGGTTTCAGAGAGTGATTTAAATAACTGGCCTCCAGAGATGGTTTGTACCACATGTAAGAAAAAAATCCATCAACACATGTAAAGCTGACCATTTGATTCTTTTGCCTAGAACAAAAAGAATTTTGCTTGTTTTGTTTAGCCATTCTTTATTTGATAGTAAAGGATATGACAGGGAACCTGGCTAAAGTATATACTGTTTGCCTTTCAGATTATTTTTGGTAGGTAATCTTAACTGGATGGAACATGGCAGCAATGCAAAATTTTAAACTTTTCAAAAACACAAGGTTAGAAATACAGGAGAAAGTCTAAAATTTCCAGTTGAAGTCTGGCTCCAATAGAGGTTCGCAAAATATCACAGATGACAAAACTCTGAGTCGGGGGACAAATTTTGGCTTCCCAGATTAAAAACAGCTAATAGAGCATTCATGCCTTGCCACATTTTCTACCCTTTTGTATCCTTCACTTTTTCCTATGGGAAAATTAAAAACTCCTTAGTCTGAAATACAAAGACCTTGACAAGCCAGCCCAAATCCTCTTTTTAGCTTTACGTCTGACCCTACCCTCCGTAAAACCTACAATTTCATAGGACTACCCTCTTTCCATGTGTATAACATACAGTATAATATCATCTATACTGTTCATAGATATTTCTTCTATCCAAGAGGTTCTTTCTACTTTCTCAACCTGAAAAAACTTAGCTCATCTCAAGAAAGGCTTTAAAACTGGCCTCCTCTGTGCCCCAATAACATTTATTTAATTACGCTATTTTATTTAATTCTTTGCCTACTCCTCTTTTTGCTCCTCAAGGCAAAGACAATATCTCATTCTCTACATGTGCCCTGGGTCCAACAATGCCTGGCACAAAGTATCTACTCCACAAATATATGTTCAGTGGTGTTGACAATTAAGGATCAACAACTTGCCGAATGACCCCCTTTTTTCTGACCCAGAAGCAGAGCACCCAGCACCAGGCTTAGCCTGGCTGGGCTCTAAAACCAACCACAGAGTGGGGCACCTGGGTGGCTCAGTTGGTTGAGCGACTGACTTCGGTTCAGGTCGTGATCTCACGGTCAGTGAGTTCCAGCCCCGTGTCAGGCTCTGTGCTGACAGCTCAGAGACTGGAGCCTGTTTCAGATTCTGTGTCTCCCTCTCTCTCTGCCCCTCCCCCACTCATGCTCTGTCTCTCTCTGTCTCAGAAATAAATAAACATTTAAAATTTTAAAAGTAATAAATAAATAAAACCACAGAGTTACCCAGGAGGACATGAAGCTGATCTTTCTCAGGAGGCTGATGCTCCATATAGAACCTGGGTTTTGGTCTTAGGAACATTACTTTCAACTCATCACTGGATCCACACTTGACTTTGTGTGTCCGAGTTTCTGTGTTGACAACACGCTGTCCCAAGGACTACCAAAAAATGAGGTTTCTCCCTCTCTCACTGCAATGGACGTTGCAAGACATCACAAAGCTAGCCAAAAAATGTACCCTTCATTCCCTGTTAAGCACAATGCTGGGACCACCCATTCCTGCATTGCTTCAAGTCCTTGACTTCAAGGTGGGATTCTTCAAGTGTCTAAACCATTCTAGTCATGGTTCACTCAGCAACAGGGGCTTTTCCTAGAGACACAGACACGGGTAAAGGGGAGTGAGATAGAGGGTGTGTGATGGTTCTAAATCATTGCTGCAATTTTTTTCAAGAGAGCACAAGTGGTAGAGGAAGAGAGACTCTTAAGCAGGCTCCATGCCCGGTGCTGAACCTGACACAGGGCTTGATCTCACAACCATGAGATCATGACCTGAGCCCAAATCAAGAGTTGGAGGCTTAACCGACTGAGCCACCCAGGCACGCCATTGCTGCAATTTTTTTGATGCTCATTCCATCTGGAAGTTGCATCTAGGTCCCCACTTCTTGGATCTAGGTGGGTATGTGACTACTTTGACCAATAGAGTATGGCAAAAGCTTTGTGGGTGACTTCTGAGGCTGGAACACAAAAGGCCTTGCAGCTTCCTCCTTATTCACTAGAAGACCGCTCTTGGAGCTGTAAGCTGCTGTGTAAGAATCATGACTATTCTGAGGCCACCATGTTGCAGATGCCTAGTACAGGTGCTCCATTAGTACAGCCTTCTAGCCATCCTCACCAGGTGCCATTTTGGACCTTCTAGACCAATCATTTCACCAACTAAATATTACCAGGTGACCTCCATCAATGTCATTTGAAATAGAAAAATCACCTAGCTGAAGCTGGTCCAAATTTATGACCAGTATAATCATGATATGTAGTAAAATAATTGTTATTTTTTTTTAATAACTGTTATTTTAGGTCACTAAGTTTGGGGATAATTTGTCCATGTGGCAATAGATAACAGCAACCAAGGTGGAAAATAAAATGTCCTCATCCCTTTTCTTTTTCTCGGGGAAAACTTTGGATTTCTATAGTATTATTAAGGATGCTGATAAACACAATTTTCCTTAAAATTTTTTTTAACATTTATTTATTGTTTAGAGACAGAGAGAGGGGAAACACAGAATCAGAAGTAGGCTCCAGGCTCTGAGCTGTCAGCACAGAGCCCGATGTGGGGCTCGAACCCACAGATTGTGAGATCATGACCTGAGCCAAAGTCGGATGCTTAACCGACTGAGTCATCCATGTGCCCCTTTAATTTTTGAATAAAAACTTAAAAAGCAAGCAAGTATGATTTCTGGAGTTAAAAGAGACTATTGCCAGGGAATTTGCAAATGTAGTATTTTTCTTTCCTCATTGCAGACTTGCAGCCCATCTCTGGGAATGGATACACAGACTTGTGTGCTTACTTAAATACAACAGACAATAGTCACAGTGTCTGTTAGTCCCATCTGCCTCCGTGGAAAAGGAAAACTCATTACATGAAACTGTCAAGAGGTCTCAGAATCCACGAAGGGGATTTTTCCCAAATCTTCCGTAATATAAACCCAACCTCTAGTTCCTCCAAGATTTGCAGGGTACCTAATCTATATGTCTAGTAGCACTTACTCCTTTCTACTTTGCATTTTGAGATATTCAGGTTTATTTCTGTAGTACTCAAAGCTTAATTGCAGGGGCGCCTGGGTGGCTCAGTCGGTTAAGCATCGGACTTCAGCTCAGGTCACAATCTCACGGTCCGTGAGTTCGAGCCCCGCGTCGGGCTCTGGGCTGATGGCTCAGAGCCTGGAGCCTGCTTCCGATTCTCTGTCTCCCTCTCTCTCTGCCCCTCCCCCATTCATGCTCTGTCTCTCTCTGTCTCAAAAATAAACAAACGTTAAAAAAAAAATTAAAAAAAAAAAAGCTTAATTGCAAAGACAGAATGTAGTTCAAGCAGGAAGAAATTTTTGGCAGGATATTAGATGACTTGCCAAATTGTTGGGAAGATTAAAGAAACAGAATCTAGACTGAACCTTCCAGCCCAGCCAAGCCACTAAATGTGCTGCTGTAGCCGCCTCTGTGGTCAAAAAGCCACTGGCTCTTGAATCGTTTCACCATTGCCACAGCTGGGAAACCACCGCCATCAGGAAGTCCCTGTGATCTGGCGACTGTCTCAGCCCCAGAACCAAATCATCTTGGCCGCAATGTGCACCCACAGAACAGGGGCCCTGGACCTCGTCTCTGAACACCCCCTACCAGCACCTCAGTGGCCATCGTCGGGAGCAGAAGGAGAAGATGTTATGACTTATAGTTTGCTTCTGCTTTCTTAATTTCCCTCAAGTGCATATAAGTGGTTGAACCTAAATCATATCCAGAACCTCATGGCAACAGAATCTGGGAAATGCAGTTTTTGCTTTTTTTTCCCCCCAGCTTTCTAGGCTCTGTAGTACGAAAAGCACACTTAAAGGAAAATGAGATGGATGTAGAATGCCAGTCTACAGTACTATCACAACGTGTCATTTCTTCTCTTGGACTATAAGCAACTTGGATCGACCTTTGTGTTCCATCCCCAAAAGCATCTGGCGATTTCTGGCTAGGCAATTGTTTGAGATAAGGAAGGGGGATAAGGAGATAAGAAAGGAGGAAAACCGGGAGAATCCTGACATCCTGCATGCTTCTTTCAATTCCCCACCAGGAAATGCAGTCCTCGAGGGCAGGATAATGTGATCTTTGTATTAAAACTGGCCACTGTCCTATATATTCCCCCTTTTCCCTTCCTGTTCCCAGGTCCATATTTCACTCACCCCCACCTTGCTTTGTGCCTTGGGAGGCTGACTTCTAGAGATGGCTTCACCTGACTTCCTATGCCCTCTGGTTGGGCTTAGCCAATGAGCACCACCAGCAAAAGATCAGATGGCAAGGAGAGAGCGGTCAGGTTACTCATTCCTTCTATTTCTTCTGCACCAAGCCGTGGCTCACCTATAGCTACTTTTCTCTACCTAACGCCAGTACCCAAGTCAGAGCACCTGTCAGGAGGCCCTAATCCCCAGCCACAGCTCTCCCTGGGGTCTGATAACTGCTCCCTCTCTGGCTTCCCACTGATGCCGGGCACGGAACACGTGTCCATCCTCAACCTGTGCAAAGGTGCTGGTGGAGGAGGGTACCAGGACATAGCTGCCAGGACACAGGCTTCAGTGTGATAGAGTTTCCAGAGACCATCCGGCCACCCTACTGTCTCTTCACTGTACTTTCCACATCCCGTGTTTACCCACGTGGTCAGACTTTTCTTTTGGCTGCAGCTGGTTCGGCTTCCTCAGGAACAGCGCCCTCGGTACATGAGGGTACTGGTCTAAGGGGACGGTGACTGCCGTTGGCTGGATTTAACTGCTCAACTTCAGTTCCTCACCAGTAGAGAGAACAGCCACTACCTCTCAGGACTGTTGCAAGCATTAAATACGGTTATGTATGTAAAACGGCTGAGTACACTGGATGATTTTTACAAATATGAGCTATTGCATAAGCATGTTCGAAGCTTGGCATGCTTTCCATCTGTCTTTACAATTACATTTTCCCTTCTGCTAATGAAGTTCCGTATCAGTAGCAAATTGTTATCTTAACTAGTACTGCAGTCCTGGTGATCTCAATTTTCATTCCAGGCAGAGAACAATTGGGGGGGTGGGGGGTGGGGGTAAGAGGGGGAGCAAAGCAGAGGTGGCGTTTAAAAAGTCATTTTCACTCTTAAATAGAGAACATACCCCAGGGGTCTTAAAATTTCTCACTTATTAACTTGGAGTGGAGAATTGACAGAAAAAGCCATTACTGTGGTTTGCGTCTGTGGACAGTCAACAGAAACATTGGCTTTGAGCTGAAACAGCCAGTGCAGAGTAATTGTGACGGAATGAAACCAGAGTAAAGTGTGGCCAATCTGCCGATTACCACGGCACTTTGCGCCCCAGTTGTTCCAGACCTCCTCCAGATCTCAGCTTTGAGGATTTCAGCTAAAAGAGTGGCCGAGACAGCTGGGCAGCCTGGCAGAGGTTTAATGGCTTTGAGTCCTGACTTTCCATTTTACCAGACAAAGAAGCTTTTAAAATATTTAGGGGACTCTAGTTACAAGCAATAATGAAAGGCCTCTTAAAGAAAACAAGCTTCATATAATTATGAAAGATTAAAGTTTTCAAAGAATTTACAGGTTTAGAGACAATGGTTTGTGTTGGAAAGATTAGTTTGGTTACAAGGACCTGAAAAAAATCATTAAAATTTTCTAGGAGACTATTTGAAAAAAGAAAGTCTACTTGATGAACTATTCTAATATAATCCAATATCCTGAATCTAAATTGAGTCGTACTTAAGTCCCAAAGCAAGTCCTATCTGAGCTAAAAGTTATGACATTCTGTTATGGTAAGAACTGAGGGGCATCTGGGTGGCTCAGTCAGTTAAGTATCTGACTTCGGCTCAGGTCATGATCTCACGGTTCGTGGGCTCGAGCCCAGTATCGGGCTCTGTGCTGACAGCTCAGATCCTGGAGCCTGCTTCAGATTTTGTGTCTCCCTCTCTCTCTGCCCCTCCCCAGCTCACACTCTTGTCTCTCTCTTTCTCTCAAAAATAAATAAACATTAAAAGTAAAAAAAAAAAAAAAAAAAAAAAGAATTTATACCTCCGTGCCTAAACACTAACAATTTTAAGAGAACAATGAAAAAGGTCTCTGTCCCCCGACACAGTTATTTAGGGTACACACACACTCTTCCCTGCAGGGAAGATGGTCAAAACACTTAATAGCTGATATAACACAGGCACCAACCAAACAGAACAGACCCCGCCACCATCTGCCACGTGGCTCCACCAGTAGGTCCCACCTGAGTACCACGTCCACCTCCACCCCATGCACCAGCTCTTGCCCGTCACTTTGAGTGAAATTGTTCACCATCCAGAGCATTCCACGTTTTCCAAAACGAAACCCACACTTGTTGGGATTGTTTTACTCTTTGCTGTCTACCTTCCACATTCCGCTACCAAAGGCAACTTGGGACTTCTTGACAACTTGCAAGAAGGTGGTCCCCCGAAGCTGGCAGGGCACAGCTCCGCAGAAGAGGTGTTGTCTTGAAGGAGGCAGCTGGCTTCAATGAGCCATCGCCGATGGCCCATGTGAGTGTGTGGTTGTCCCCATCTTCGAGAGGGTGACGGGACTGCGGGCAGCTGAGCAGGATCAAGCCTGTTGAGATGTCACTCACTGCCACAAGCCTGGTCACACTGGCTTCCATCCTGATCAGCTCAGTAAAAATCCAAAAACAAAGAGTTACAGTTACCAAAGAGTCGGTCAGCTCGGTAGCAAGTTAAGTTTTTGTTTTGTTTTTGGTTTTTGTTTCAAAGATTTTATTTTTATTTGTTTTAAATTTATTTATTTTGAGAGAGAGAAAAAGAGGGCACGTGCTAGCAAGAACGCGTGGAGGAGGGGCCGAGAGAGAACGAGAAAGAGAAGCCCAAGCAGTTTCCATGCTAGCAGTGTGGAGCCTGACACAGAGCTCAGTCTGGGGCTTGACCTCACGAACCATGAGATCATGACCTAAGCTGATATCAGGAGTCAGATGCTTAACTGACTGAGCCACCCAGGTGCTCCTAAAGATTTTAGTTTTTTAAATCTCTGCACCCAACATGAGGCTCGAACTCATGACCCCAAAATCAAGAGTCGCACACTCCACTGACTAGGCCAGCCAGGTTCCCCTGGTTTTTATCTTTTGTTTTAAATTGAGTAGCTCATTCTTCAAACTTCTTGACTGAGCTATCCTAGCCCTTGGCAGCTAGCATTTTTTTTCTTTTTTTAATTTGTTTTATTTATTTTTATTGAAGTATAGTTGATATACAATGTTGTATTAGTTTCAGGTGTACAACATAGTGATTTGACATTCCATACATTATGTTATGGTCACCATGACAAGTGTAGTCACCATCTGTCACCATACAACATTATTACAATATTACTGACCATACTCCCTTGCACAGGTAGCTTTATTTGCAGTTACCATACAGGACTGAAATCCTCTCAGTGGCTGTCTCAACTGCTATGTCTCTTTAAGGGCAGGGGACTTGTCCTATTCTCTTGTGTATATCCAGCACCTAATCCAGGGCCAGGCATACCTGCCGTGTGCTCACGGGTTTGTTGAGCTGTACAGATTTGATCTTAGTGTGAAGTGAAGAAAAAAGTGACATACCATTCTCTCCGGATCCACTTTGTGGTTAATCCAATCTAAGAAAATGATTATTAATTCAGTAGATTAGATTTAATGTTTTACAATGATGTATTTCCAGTCTGAGAATTTTAGTAGCTGATAAGGATGAATTTGACATACATGGATCGAAGCTCTCAAAGCATATCTTTAGTATTACATACAAGCATGAGTCAAGATCTAACTAGTATAGAGTACCTGGCTGGCTCAGTCTGAAGAGCATGTAACTGCTCTTGGAGCTAGGAGTTCGAGCCCCATGTTGGATCTAGAGATTACTAAAAAAAATAAATAAATAAACTTTAAAAAAGATTTTAGAAAAAGGTGGAACTAGTATAGAGGAAATACCATTTAAATTGCTTAGCATGCTCTTTTTAGAAATCATCCATAAGATCATTTTCTAAAAAGCAACAAAATAATCAAAATGAGTCTTTTTTAAATGATGCTGGATTAAAGTTTTCCATAAATGAAAGCTATAACCATTCTTATAGTTTTAAGCAGAGATGTGAATTATAGGAAACAAGTAATACTCCCTTTATTAAAAAAAATAATAACTTTTAGGGACACCTGGGTGGCTCCGTCAGTTGAGCATCGGACTCTTGATTTTGGCTCAGGTCACAATCCCAGGCTTGTGGGATCCAGCCCTGCATATAGCTCCACACTGAGTGTGGAGCCTACTTAAAGATTCTCTCTCTTTCTCCCCCTTCCCCTCCCCTGCTCGAACTCTTTTTTTCTCTAAAAAGAAACGAACAAACAGGGGCGCCTGGGTGGCTCAGTCAGATAGACATCTGACTTCAGCTCAGGTCATGATCCTCAGGCTCTGTGCTGACAGCTCAGAGCCTGGAGCCTGCTTGGGATTCTACGCCTCCCTCTCTCTCTGTCCCTCCCCTGCTTGCACTCGATCTCTCTCTGCCTCTCAAATATAAATAAACATTAAAAATTTTTTAAAAAGAAAACAAACAAAATGGAAAAAAACAAAAAACAAAAAACTTTTATGGGTTTCATTTTTATTTTAAAAGGAATACATATTGAGACACCTGGGTGGCTCAGTAGGTTGAGCGTCCAACTCTCGATCTCAGCTCAAGTCACGATCTCATGGTTTGTGAGATTGAGCCCCACGTCGGGCTCTGTGCTGGTGATGTGGAGCCTGCTTGGGATTCTCTCTCTCTCCCTTTCCCTCTGTCCCTCCCCAGCTCACACTCTCTCTCTCTCTCAAAAATAACTTAACTTAAAAAAAAATAATAATCTTTAAGAAGGAATGAATACATATTCATTGATGAAATGTGGAAAAAACACAGAAAATGCTGAAGAGAAAAATCATAATCTATAGTCTATAAATAATCATAAATAGTTTGGGTTTTTTTAGTCTTATTTCCATGCATATACATATTTTTTACATGGTTGGGATTGTATTGTTGACATGACTTCATATCTGGCTCTTTTCTACTTCACATCACAGTTTAAATGTCATTAAAAAAACAAAATAGTGAATCTGCTGTGCTCTTGGTCAGGAACCCCTCTACTCTTGCCTTTTTTCCTGCTGGTGAGTGACAAGCTAAGAGTTTTGTCCTTGTCAGCAGTGTGCTACCCAGGGTAGAGACTGGCTGGGTTAGCCATCTCCAGCTTTACACACAACTGGGCCACTTTTTTTTTTTGTAAGCTGGTTTTCTTTCAAAACTCCTAACCAAATCTTAGACTTTATAAGGGCAGAGGTGAACCCAGAGAAAAGCAACAAACGTGACTAAAGGAAGGAAAGAACTAAGGATGCTTTCCCTCAGTCCGACAGTGGTGACTGTCAGGGGAACCAGGGCATTACATTTAGTTTGCCCTTCAGTATTATTCTAGTATCTTCTGTGGTCCCCTTGATCCCTTTCACCCTTGTCCACCTGCCCTGTTTCCCAAGAGGCCGGCCCCGTGCACTGCTCCCCTGTCTCTCTTACTCTCAGATTGCCAGTTGGGTTTGGCCAATGGGGGCCCTGATGGGAAAAGTGAGGAAAGAAGGACAGTGACATTGGCATCTTCACACCCTTGCTCCCTCCTTGTGGGGTCACTGCAGGCTGGCTGTATCCCTGCACGGAGAGCCAGGAAGCTGTAAAGCCACAGCTCCTGCCTAGCACCCTTCTCCACGCAGCTCTCCCTGTCTCTGGCTTCTGGTAATCAACCATTCTCCTCATCCCTTCAAGCCTGGGTCTTGTTCTGGGGCACTACAGTACTCCTGTGGTTTCCCTACACACCGCCCATCTTTTAAATATTCCTCTCCAGGGATGCCTGGGTGGCTCATTCGGTTAAGCGTCCGACTTCGGCTCCAGTCACGGTCTCGCAGTTGACGAGTTCAAGCCCCGCATTGGGCTCTGTGCTGACAGCTCAGAGCCCGGAGCCGGCTTCAGATTCTTTGTCTCCCTCTCCCTCTGCTCCTCCCCCACTTGTGTTCTGTCAGTCTCTCCCTCAAAAAATAAATGAAAACATTTTTAAAAACTTTTTTTTTTTAATATTCCTCTCTGTAAACTCTCCTCCAGTTACCCCATTTGAGGGCGCCTGTGTTTCCTGCCAAGACTGACTGCTAGGGGGGCGCCTGGGTGGCGCAGTCGGTTAAGTGTCCGACTTCAGCCAGGTCACGATCTCGCGGTCCGTGAGTTCGAGCCCTGCGTCAGGCTCTGGGCTGATGGCTCAGAGCCTGGAGCCTGTTTCCGATTCTGTGTCTCCCTCTCTCTCTGCCCCTCCCCCGTTCATGCTCTGTCTCTCTCTGTCCCAAAAATAAATAAAAAACGTTGAAAAAAAAAATTAAAAAAAAAAAAAAGACTGACTGCTAGGGATATTTAAACCATATGTCCCTCTTCCAAGGCTAGAGCATTTCATTCAGTCTTCAGAATTAAATGATTACCTGCATTTTCTTAGCAGGTCATTTAGGGATAATAGATGTGTAAATAAAGGATCTCCAGTTCTAGCAAGCAGCTGTTTATAATGGCAGGGCTCTTGCTGCTGCTACTGCAGTGTGGGTGCTGGTGATGAACACAGTAATCATAGCTCTGGTCACTCATGGTCCTGTGTGTGCCTGGGCCAGACCCTTCACAACTGGGGCCAGGCCTTCAGAACGCGTCAGCAACATGGCTTTTGTTCCCATTTCAGAGTTGACTAAATTAAGGTGGAGAAACTGAGGTGACTTTTACCTGACATCACACGACTAATGCATACACATCCATTCCCTCGCCTCCTTCCGGTCTCGACACAAATGACACTCCCTCAGCTCGGTCTTTGCTGGCTAGCTGCTTTGACCCTTTCTACCCCCCGTCCCTGCTCTATTTGTCCTCAGCACTTCTCACCAGCTGACATACTATTTGTTCCCCTCATCTATCTTATTGAACGTTTATCTCATTCCACTTGAGTGTAAGCTCTGTGAGGGCAGGACTCTTTGTTTTCTTCACAGCTTTATCCCAGCTCTTAAATCCTGGCACACAGCAGAGGATTAACGGATGTTTTTGAATGAGTAAATGATAAAACTGGAATTCAGAGCCAGATCCGCCTGACTTGGAGGTCATTGTTTTTCTACAACACCCTCCCCAACAAGCCACAGTCAAGGGACATAGATAATAGCCTCAAAGAGAAAAAAAACGACAGCCTTATTTTTTAACTAGACGCAACCATTGTGCAACTTGCTATGACTGGCTAACGAAAGAGCTAATGAAAGAGAACACAAGGATGTTCATACATTTGTTTGCAAAAATCCGTTTATTATCAAGACACCCAGATGCATGTTGAGGCCACGTGGGCTTTGACAGAGTAAGGTGCCACCGAGAATGCCAAGGAGAAGAATTTGGGTGCGGACAGCAGCCTCCCACTATCGCTTCAGTGCCGGTGCTCACTGAGTGAATGGAGGCTTTCTTCAGGGTCAGGGAAGCAAGGTGACACAGGCATGCAAGCTGAGCAAGTGTGGCCAACTGTAGGAAACATGGATCTAAAGGGGGCAGACGTTCTAGAACTGAATCCTGAGTATTGCCTTGTTCTTACTCTTCAGAGCTGTATGCTCCGTTTCCCATGACTCTTGAAGCTGGAGTCCGTTTTGTCAGTTCAGATGAAAGAATGAACATTAGAGGTTGTATCACCTCCAGGCAGGGCCGGACCAGCCAAGGAAGATGGAGGCCTAGGCTCAAGAGAAGGGATGCTTGCTTACCATTCAAAGGAACAGGTAGCGGTATAACCCCACTGGCTTCTAAGTAGTTAATCAGCACTACCCTAAAGACTTAATGAAATCTCTAACATAAAAAATGAAGATATTTTTTCATATTCTGAATCTCTTGAGATAGAAGAGACCTCTGGGGCAGGACCAGGCTAAGTGGCACTAGAAGTTTTTAAGTAATATCTGCTAACATGGCCTCATAATCTGCAATCAGTGGTGTCCATCTTCTCAGGAAACCCCAGCCCCCAATTTTGCCCTTAAAATCCCTCCCTTGCAAGCCATCGGAGACTTCAGGACTTTGGAGCATAAGCTCCCTGTTCTCCTGGGTGGAGCCACACCAATAAATTGCCTGTCCCTCTACGCGGCAAAATTTGGTGTCCATTTTTATTGGCCGGTTGCATATTGAGTGTATGGGTTCACATGTGGTTCAATTACCCTCTTAGGAAGAAAGGAAGGAAATAATCGTTCGTGAACAGACTGATGGCAAGCAGTAAGTAGAACAGAGAGCCATGTTCTCCAACTGCATATATACCAAGAAGATGGTGTTTAGCAGGTGATTTGAGCATGGGTTCAGGCTCACATGGCTTATCTGCGTGCTCTGCCACTCACTTTGACCTTGGGTAAGCTAGTTAACCTTTCTAGTCCTCAGTTTCCTCGGCTACAGAACTAGGTAACAATGGTACTTATTTTGCTGTTGTAAGGATTATTCAAGGTAATTCTCATGCCCAGTGCATAAGACATACCCAGTAAATTAGTGCTCAAAATCACAGTCCTGCTATACTAATAACTGGACTCTAATGTAGTGGTCTACTGGCCAGAGAAAATTATCATTTTCTCCAGCACCAGGTACCTATCACTACAAGGAAGGGAGCTTTTGATAAAGGACCTCAGGAAATTCCCTCATATAGGTTCTGGGACATCTGACATCACCAGGTGACAATTTTTCCTTCTCATTGGAAGCAGGTAGAATTAAGAGACTGGACTATTGGGGTGCCTGGGTGGCGCAGTCGGTTGGGCGTCCGACTTCAGCCAGGTCACGATCTCGCACTCCGTGAGTTCGAGCCCCGCGTCGGGCTCTGGGCTGACGGCTCGGAGCCTGGAGCCTGTTTCCGATTCTGTGTCTCCCTCTCTCTCTGCCCCTCCCCCGTTCATGCTCTGTCTCTCTCTGTCCCAAAAATAAATAAATGTTGAAAAAAAAAAATTAAAAAAAAAAAAAAAAAGAGACTGGACTATTGGTCCTGGTCCTTAAGAAAAGCATTGTGTCCCCTGGAGGCTCCTTCCCAGAGACAGGCTCCTATTGTTCAAAGTCTTCTTAGTTAGAGATTCTTCCTGCTTGCTGTTTTACAATTCTATTAGAAATATGTTGAAACTTGCCCTTCAGTGTCTCAAATGAGATAGGAAAATTACCAGTGACTGTCACCAAAGGTCTATAATTTACTCCCTGCAAGAAAATAATGAAATGGGTCAAACTCCCTCCCCCTTGAGGACTGTAGCCCAGCAGGCCCACTAGGCTCATCTGCAATGTGTGAGTACTCCCCATCTCGTCTCCTGCCAATAGTCTAGATATTAGCCACTAGCCACATGAGGCCATTCACATTTAAATTGGTTAAACAAAATAAAAAATTCAGCTTCTCGGTTGTGTTAGTCACTGGCGGCTACCATATTGGATAGTGCAAATACGGAAAATTTCCATCCTTACAGAAAGTTCTTTGGAGTTTGCTGCCAGCTTGAGGCCCAGATCTATTCAGACAAGTGAAAAGTCCATTTTCAGGCCAGGCCAGCAAACAGTAGGGCTAAAATCTGAATATTGCTTAGCCTTGAATCTCAAGGGGGAGAATATGAGACTGTAAAATCCTTTTAGCTGAACTCTTAGTGTTTCTGGACTGCCATGTCATTGTGACTTTTCAAAAAGGAAGTATGATCTAGCTCAGAGAGGGAAATCATGCCTACATCTTGCTAAATCTTAAGATAATGGTTCAAATCTCTCCCAAAATGCCATTTTACTGTTAATCAGTAAGTCAAGCACACACTTGGAATCCTGAAGAATGTTCACTCTGTTGCTTGCCAAAACTTATGTTCCAATTAGGGAGGAGGAGATTCTGGGGATTCTTAGCCACAAGAACAGGGCTATGGTCCTAGAGGCCTGGATACATTGCATGATTTAGATTGCCACATGGTGCCCTATGACCCTCTCCCTTATGTCTTATAACCCCCAAGCACATTCCCTTCATCAAGTTTAACCCTTTCTGTTCCACTTCTTGCCTTGCCTCCTTTTATATCCAACTTCTGGCTTGAGCCATTGGTCATTCATATCCATTTCAGGCCTCACATGTGGTAGTCTTGATGGCAGGGCCACAGAATAAAGCATCTAAAAACTCATCAGAACTTTTGTACTATAGATAAACATAAGTAAACACAAACCCTCCTGCTAGCATTTTGCCAGGAGGCAAAATTATGCTACAAGTTTGCCTCCTTCCCAGTCTTAAGTTAAATTTTAAAAATCTCCCTTGTGTTCCTTTAACCTCAGGGGTAGTTGAGCTCTAGGAAAGAAAGCATAAAAAGACCTGTTCTGCCACATCAGTGGCCTTGACTAACCCACAGATTCACAGTGGTAGACTGCATCCTCAGTGCCAAAAAAAATGAGAGAGTTTTCTGAATAGAAGCATGGAAGCGTCTTAAATTACGCAAGCAAACAGGAATGATCCTATTTCCAAATAAAGGAATTTAAAAGCAAGGTGGTTGCCCCACAGTTTCGTTCAAGGGCTAGTAAACTAGTTGGTGTTTGTGAAGCTCTTTACATTTTAGAAAAACAGAACACTAACGGTCCCTCAATCATCTCATCGTGCAATTAATAGTTTTCCCACTGGGCCTTGCCATCTTTAGGATAATGTGTACTCACAGAGCGTGCTGCCACTGCTTCTGGAAAAAGCACCCTGTGGCCCAGTGGTCTTCACAACCTGCAAAGCTATGGAAGCTGCTCTCTCAATCCAACTAGAAGCCCAGTGAAGAAAACACATTAGGAGCGAAGCTGCTCGGGCTGAATGGGGGGAGCCCTAGACTGTCCCCGTGTTGTCTCTAAGGAAACACGAGAGCTTGCAGAGCACTATTTGGGCTTCGCGGTCCAGATGGACTGACTGGGAACCTTCTATCAGGCATTTTGATGTCAAGGATGCTCAAATTAGGAAGACTGTCATCTGTCACCTCCAAAAGAAGTTTATAGACGATATCAGAAACCATTATCTCAAAGACAAAGCAAGCTCACAGATCCCAAGGTTAAAAAGAATCATGTATCCACCTGTGTATTATTCTTCTGCCCCACCCACGCTGAAAAGTGAATTCTGTGCAGCTTTACTATGGGTCCTTACTACCGCCTTTACCTTTTTGGTATGAGAGGGTGGCTTCTGAATGTGTATAGACAAATGTCCATAATACCAGTAAATGACCACATGAAAGATTTTAAATTTTCAATTTACAAAACATTTTACAACTTACTGCTTAAAGATGATCACCTTCGCATTTTATTTAAAAATTCATAGTATTTTGGGGCTGGAACCTGTGAACTGTGAGATCATGAACTGAGCTGAAGTTGGACGCTTAACCAACTGGACCCACCCAGGTGCCCCTGAGGTTCCTCAAAAACTCAAAAATAGAACTACCTCATGATCCAGCAATTGCACTACTGGGTATTTACCCAAAGAATACAACAACAGTAATTCAAAGGGACACATGCGCCCCCTATGTTTCTAGCAGCATTATTTACAATCAGGCAAGATATGGAAGCAGCCCAAGTGACCATTAATTGATGAATGGATAAAGAGATGTGGTGTATTCCATATACAATGAAATATTATTCAGCCACAAAATGAAAGAAATCTTGCCACCTGCAACAACATGGATGGAGCTACAGAATGTAGTGCTAAACAAAGTAAGTCGGTCAGAGAAAGACAAATGCCATGATCTCACTCACATTCAGAATTTAAGAAACGAAACAAATGAGCAAAGGGGAAAAGAGAGACAGAGAAAGAGAATCAAGAAACAGATTCTTAACCAGAGAGAACAAACTGAAGAGGGGAGGTGGGTGGGGGAGCGGGTTAGTAAATAGGTGATGGGGATTAAGGAGGACACTTGTCACGATAAGCACCAGGTGATGTACAGAATTGTTGAATCACTGAATTGTACCTTTGAAAATAATATAACGCGGTGTGTTGACTAACCAGCATGAAAATAAAAAAGGGGAAAAATGCATAGTATTTTTTTAAGATACAGAATATTTAATACTAGGGGAAGAAAAAGATGATATTGGTGCCAAGGGTATCTTCAGCGCAATAGAAAAAAAGAAAAATAATAATCATGGGATTTTTATGGTGTTCTCAAAGGTGACTTTCATGCCCTAAAAAGATTGTTCAAGGTCTTTTCTTTTTTTTTATTTCTATTTTAAATTATAATTTAAAAAGATTTGTTCCCAAGATTTCAACTTACAAATCTTATTATTGCACTTACAAATCTAGAAGAGAGTGTAATAGAATCACTTGCAATAGTTTTACAACTTAATAATCTTAAAATTGCACTTATAATGTTAATCTGTTTAATTTTTGTGCTTTAATTGGTTATCAAATAAACATTATTAGACACATAATTTTTACATTTCCTAAATTAAATTTCTAAAAATAGTTAAAATTAGCTTCTTTTAATTATCCAATTACTGCTTATAATCCAAGAAAAATTATCTTTTTTTCTCTGAGGTCTAAGTCAACTAACCCAATTAACTTTTTCTAAATTGGAATCACAACTCGCCAGACACCTTAATTTACCAAATTCTTAAGTATTCCCAGTATCCAAAATACCAAATATGCATGGATTATCCTAAATTTAGCAAAAAGTATGAATAATCTGGAGTTTACTTCATCATTTCTATATTGAATTGTAAATCTTTCCAATGAGGAAATACTGTGTTAGCCTGAGTCATAGTTGATGCTTTGCCCTACAGCACTAGGGTGTCCTATTGCCCTGAGAAAGCTTCCATCCAGGTCACAGGACTTGATGACTTTATTTAATCCTAATCCGTCACAGGGAGACTTAATAGTGGTCATAACAGGGTTCCATAACTTTCAAAAGATCGAGTGTCATATCATTATCTAATTCTTCCCTCTATTATTGGAAATCTGTAACTCAACTAAAATTATAATGCATTTCTTTGGCTCTCCTAGGACATAGATGTGATTTTATTTAATTCTGCATGTGTTGAGAGTTGGTCTAGTTGCTCACAAATAAAATCTGCTGGGGCGCCTGGGGGCTCGGTCGGTTAAGCATCCGACTTCGGCTCAGGTCATGATCTTGTGGTCTGTGAGTTCAAGCCCCGCGTCGGGCTCTGTGCTGACAGCTCAGAGCCTGGAGCCTGTTTCAGATTCTGTATCTCCCTCTCTCTCTGCCCCTCCCCTGTTCATGCTCTGTCTCTCTGTCTCAAAAATAAATAAACGTTAAAAAAAATTTTTTAAATCATGCTGATAACAAAAAGCAAAGCTTTTATTTATTTATTTATTTATTTATTTAATTTTTTATTTTTTAAAAAGCAAAGAAAAGTTTTAAAGGACCAAAAATAATGAAATGTAAAGCCACATTAGTGAAACCGTAGAATTAAACACTATTTTATGGAGATGCCCTGAGCCCAAACAATTTTAGGGACCCAACATAGTCACAGATAAAATAAATAACTAAAACACTGGTTAAACGGGAACAACTTATGACTACTTTAAAGTAGGGTATATCATCTACCAGATTGTGAACACGGAACTACAGGGGAAGGAAAAAACAATGTTTAATTCCAGATGCACCATCAATTACCAGAAACTTAGTTTTATCAACACTGCTAAATATTTAGCCACATAAATTTATAGCTCTGTTACCCGAGCCCGATTAAATCCAAACAGGAAAGTCCGCTGAGTTGTTATTAGAAAATCCAGGACTCTTTAGAGTATAGAACCTTTCTGGGTTTTGCCACAGATAGATTTCATTAGAAAGTGCACATTTCATATATTTAATGTGCCCATTCATTTTATTCCTGTACTTATTATTTGTGTGTATCAGTTACTACCCTTACCCAAGAGAATCGGTGGTTTACTACGATATACGTTTAATTTGCAGTCATGTCATAGGACTGTCCAGTGTGGGCTGGGGAGGGGTTGGATTCTCCTCCACACTGTCATTTGAGGACCCCAGTTTCTTGCATCCGGAGTCCTCTACTGAATCCTGTGTCTGGCCAGCAGAGGGGAGCAGGAAGAGAAAGGTTTTAAAGGCTGTACTCAGAAATGGTCTTCCCCTTTCCCTTCCCCTTCCCCTTCCCCTTCCCCTGCTTCCTGTTGGCCAGAACTCAGCCACATGGCCTCACCTCCCCAAAAAAGCACCTCCTGGACTCAGGAGGGAGATGGAAACAGCACGGTGAACTGGCCAATCTCTACCACATTATATCATAGCTTAATTCTTAATGCTTCATTCAGTAATAATTAAAAAGATAAAATTATGATCAGAGTACAAAGTGATGTGGCTGAAACAAAGCTAGTATAATTTGATCATGCATGATGACCACACCTCAGCAAGAAAAGTAATGATGTTGATATTCTTGTGTGACTTAATTTCTGATGTGCCACATGTTTCCCAACTCTTTATGAGTTGACATCTCAAGTGAAATGGATTCCGGCCCAGATGAACTGTTTTCGTTGTTGTTCTTAAAGAAGATCGTTATGGTTGGGGCACCTGGGTGGCTCAGTTGGTTGAGCATCCGAATTCCGCTCAGGTCATGATCGCGTGGTTCATGAGTCCAAGCCCTATGCCAGGCTTGCTGCTATCAGTTTCTATGGTTGACTTCCATAGAAAATGTTACCAGATCACAATGACTGCTTGGTAAGAGCTCATCTTCAGATAATGCTCCACTTTATGAAGTATGGGTTTACTAAGGGAGATAATCTACTATGACTCCTGTTTTAGGAATAAAACACTTTTCAGCCATGGGAAGCAGAGGGGAGGGAGACACTGAAGACATGGGAGCTACTGCAGAAGTCCAGGCAAACAACACCACAGGTCTTACTCAACATGGTTTGGGGGTCAGTGAGACCACGTTTTGAGTCCCTGATGGATCATTTGTTAGCTCTGAAACCTTGAACATATTTGTTAACCTCTATAAGCTTCAATTTCCACACATGTAAAGTGGAGATAGAGTTTTCAAAGAGTTGTTGTGAGAATTACATATCTTTTCCCTCACTAGAATTTAAGTTAAGGGCAGGGAGGCTAAAAACCCCTTTCTTACTCATTGTCATATTTCTGGCACGTGTTAACTTCCCAGGACTAGGTAGTTATAATGATAGTTTAATGATAGTTTACTATTATCATTAGCCATATAAATACCTCCGCCAGGCAGCTACAGATGAAAGTTTATAACACAGGAGTGTATACCACTTATACCCAGGCAAAAAGGGCCCTGCTCTGGGCCTGGATTTCAGAGCAGTACTATTCATAAGATGGTTCAGGGACCAGTCGATCCACAAACTGTTACTGGGTCACACGGCATAAGTACAGAAATTGAGAGTAAGCACTTAGAAACTTCATACCAAATGAGCATTGGTGTATCATCTATTAAATAAGGTATAAACCGGTTAGAGTGTGTTGAAATTGAGTGATGGGTCACACATGGTGAAGATTGCATGCTATCATGGATGTTAGGACCACTTTTCAACATTTTATTTTACGGTTAGTCATCTCTAACCCAAAAGTAAGTACATATAAATAACTGAAAACATTTCTTAATTTTTATAACATTATTATAAGTTTCATTTCTAATCAAGCCAGCTGTTATTTTACTTTTTTAATGTTAATTTATTTTGAGAGAGAGAGAGAGGGAGAGAGTGAGCGAGCACGAACTGAGGACGGGCAGAGAGAAAGGGAGAGAGAGAATCCCAAGCAGGCTCTGCACTGTCAGTGGCAGAACCAAACACGGGGCTTGCTCCCATGAACTATGAGGTCATGACCTGAGCCAAAATCAAGAGTCGGACACTTAACCAACTGAGCCAGCCAGACACCCCCAAACAAGCTGTGTTGTTTTTTTTTTTTAATGTCGTGTGTGTGTGTGTGTGTGGGTGTGTGTGTGTATAGTTTAATCCAATAGCTAAAGTAAGGAAGCAAACTTCATATCATTTACTTTGTAACCCTAATTTAGGAAACAACTTCTTTTTGAAGAAAAGACACATTTTAAAATATGGTGATAGTAGTAAAGCAAATGATAACACCGGAGGTGACACAGAAGAAATGAAGAGCAAAAAGTTCATATTAGTTTTACTCAGGAGTATGATCCCTCATGTACGGAGTTCAATTTGTAGCCATAATTGACGATGAGGTGCTAAAACTCCCGCATCTTATCTGTAGAAATGTATCAAATAAGGAAGCGATGAAACCATCAAAACTTAACTGGCTTTAAAAAAAACTTAATTGGCTTTGGCACACCAAATATAAGAAATAAGTAAAAAATCAAAAGAATTCTTTTGTTTTTTAATGTTTATTTATTTTTGAGAGAAAGAGACAGAGCATGAGGGGGAGAGGGACAGAGAGAGAGAGGCAGACACAGAATCGGAAGCAAGCTCCAGGCTCTGAACTGTCAGCACAGAGCCTGACACGGGTCTTGAACCCATGAACCATGAGATCATGACCTGAGCTGAAGTCGGATGCTCAACCGACTGAGCCACCCAGGCGCCCCTCAAAAGAATTCTTTGAAGGAGAATAATACATTAAAAACTTGACAGAAGCAGATGTTAACTATTTCTCACACAAGCAGCTTTGTGGGCTTCTTAGAAAATAGTATTTGAAGTTACTAAGACCAAGCATATATACAGCTGCTGAAACACGATTGCAAGGCTGTATCAGAGACATTGATGGAGAAATGTTGATTGATACTGTGGCAAAGGATGTGGCTCAAATGCCATTGTCCCGTGAAACTATGGTTTGACATATTTGAGAACTGGCTGATGAGATGGAAGGCTCGCTCAGAGAAAAAAATGAAATTAGCAATGTATTTTACATGGAAACCAGAGGAATACACAAAAACTGTTGATGTGGCCGCCTCGTTTAGTATAGGTGTGATTTAACCATGACCGTAATGGGAAGAAGTAGTTCTTTTATTTTCTCAGCTTCATGGCCAATAAACACAACTGTGAACTGTATAAAACTATAAAGGATTACACTGTCCATAAACGTGTCTGGAGTTAGGATTTCGTGTAGGATTATATTCTGATGGCACAGCTGCAATGACTGGAAAACATTCTGGATTAGTTACCCAATTGAAGGAACTTGTGCCAGAATGTAAATCAACACACCCTTTCCTTCGTCAAGAAAGTTTTGCAACAGAAGTCGGCTGAACTAAAAAGGAAATTTGCAGATCTGAAATCCCTTTCTCTCATAGAAAGATAGCTTAAATTTCATTATGATTTCATTAAATTTCATTATGTTGGAACTGGCTACTGATAAAGGATTGATGACAAATTTTCTCCATTTTGTATAAAAACTCCAAATGAGCAACCCAAGCTTGCTCAGATTCCACTGAAATATCTTCTAACATTTTGTCAAAATAGCTCAGTAAGACTGGTTTCCTTACTATGGGTGTTATTAAAACAAAGCATGGAAAGAGCTTAGATGTATGTTGCTACCCACCCGCGGTGCATTATCATCAACCCAACCAAGACTGGAGAGTTAGTAAACAAACTCATATGTCGCAATAAAACTCTTAAATACTGATGTGAATGGTGCTGTTCAGATGATGCAGATAGGCATCTAATACAGGGAATCTTATTTCATTCATAAATTTTTGTTTAGGGGTGCCTGGATGGCTCAGTTGGTTATGCATCTGACTTTGGCTCAGGTCATGATCTCACATTTCATGAGTTTGAGTCCCACATTGGGCTCTGTGCTGACAGCTCAGAGCCTGGAGCCTGCTTCAGATTCTGTGTCTCCCTCTTTCTCTCTGCCCCTCCCCCACACACGCTCTGCCTCTCTCTGTCTCTCAAAAATAAATAAATGTTAAAAAATATTTTTTTGTTTAGTTATGACCTTGTAATAATCGAAAGTTATGAAGGTAGTAGTGACTGGCTAGGTTAACTGTCTGTACATATGCTCTAAAGAACACTATGTTCAATTTTTATATTTTTTTCCTTTTTTATTCTTATTTTTATTAAAATGTCTAACAATCTAGTAATAAATGAATCTAACCATAAAAAACTGGACTTGTATTTTGTATGACTTTGCTTTTATCAAATTTTTTAAATTTTATTTATTTTGAGAAAGGGTGTGCACATGAGCAGGAGAGGGAGAGAGAGAATTCCAAGCAGCTCCGTGCTTTCAGTGCACAGCCCAACGTGGGGTTCGATCCACAAATCATGAGATCATGACCTGAGCTGAAATCAAGAGTCAAACACTCAACCTACTGAGCCACCCAGGCACCCCATTTAGTTTTTTAATAATTCCTTTTTTATTACATTAAAAGAAGTATTGATCTGTAACAGATTGAAAATGAAAATAAGAGGGGAAAGATCCTTTACAATAGAGCAAGAAATGCTGCTTCAGACGGCCAAGATGGTACCAGGGAGTCCATGGGACCACGAGAGCATGCTTACTCAGAACCTACATTCATAGTCCTCAAAGAATCCCAGCCCCAAAGGCCCTAAGCCTACATCCAGTACCCAAGCCAGCTTCTTCCCTGGCAGAATACTGCTGACAGTGACTAGTGCTTCCAGTGTGCAATTTCCTGGACCCCAAGTGCTTAAGGGGGTATAGGCAGAGCTAGGATATGCAGGCCATGCACGTCCAAGGCCCCCTACAGTGTGAAGTGGAAAAGAAGGAGACAGCCCAGGGGCTAAGAGCCAACTCATCCAGTGCCATCATGTTCCAGCATGAACTCCACAGAATCCCAATTTGACCCAGATTAAGATGCTATATCTGTTACACAGTGAAGGAAACCATCAACCAAACAAAAAGGCAACCTACTGAATGAGAAAAGATATTAGCAAACGATATACCTGATAAGGGGTTAATATTCAAAAAAATGTAAAGAACTTATACAACTCAACACCCAAAACACCCAAATAATTTGATTAAAAAATGGGTAAAGGAGCTGAACAGACATTTTTCCAAAGAAGACATAAAGATGGCCCACAAACACATGAATGCTCAACATCTCTAATTATCAGAGAAATGCAAATCAAAACCACAATAAAGATATCACATCACACCTGTCAGAATGGCCAGAATTAAAAA
The DNA here is from genome assembly GCF_023721935.1 of Panthera uncia. Classification (NCBI taxonomy): domain Eukaryota; kingdom Metazoa; phylum Chordata; class Mammalia; order Carnivora; family Felidae; genus Panthera; species Panthera uncia. The sequence continues at coordinate 91,449,360 of NC_064809.1, read as the reverse complement.
GACAAGAAATAATAACTGTTTGGTGAGGATGTGGCAAAAAAGAAACCCTCATGCACTGGTAGGTGCCTTGGTAGGTTGGTAGGAATGTGAATCGGTACAGCCACTGTGGGAAACAGTTCCTCAGAAAATTAAAAACGGAAATACCATAAGATTCAATAATTCGACTACTGGATATACACCCAAAGAAAACGAAAACCTTAATTTGAAAAGATCTATGCACCCCTATGTTTATTGCTGCATTATTTGCAATTGCTAAGATACAGAAGCGACCCAATGTCTATTGACAGATGAATGGATCGAGATGCGGTGTACGTATACACTGGAATATTACTCGGCCATAAAAATGGTTAGATCTTGCTATTTGCAACAACGTGGATGGATCCAGCATCCTAAGTGGGATAAGCCAGAGGAAGTCAAATACTGTATGGTTTCTTCACTCATGTGGAATCTAAAAAACAAAACGAGTAAACAAAAAGCAGAATCAGACCTATAACCACAGAGAACAAACTGGTGGTTGCCAGAGGGGAGGAGGTGGGGACCTGGGCAAAATGTGTGAAGGGGAGTGGGAGACACAGGCTCCCAGTTATAGAATGAATTTGTCACGGGAATCAAGGTGCAGCATGGGGAATAGAGACCGTGGCATTGTGATGGTGTTGTGTGGTGACAGATGGTAGTCACACTCGTAGTGAACATAGTATAACATATAGAGTTGTGGAATCACTATGTTGTACACGTGAAAGTAATGTTAATGTTAACACTGTGTGTCAACTAGACTCAAAAATGTTTACAAAGGTATATTTATCAAGGCAAAATGATCTGATGTATTTATTTAGCAGTTGCTAGCTTCATTTATAACTTTACAAGTTTTAGACATTTAGAATGTGGGCCTCCATTTTATTCTTTCGTCCGGGCCCCACAAATATTAGGGGAGGACCCATCCAGGATATACATCAGAACTGGATTCATACATTTGGCAGTCAGCATAGAGGGGATATTTGAAGCTGAGGGAGAGGCAGTGAAGAGTAAACAGGTGAAGTCCTACATTCAGACCGCGGGCTTTGAAACCCTCATCGGCAACTTACTAGCTGTAGAACTTTGAACTCTCTCTCTGTACCTCAGTTTTCTCGTTTGTAAAATAGGATGTTAATAGCCCCTGCTTCATGGGATGGTTTTTGTTTTTGTTTTTAGGAGGGTTTTTTTGTGTTGGTTTTTGGGTTTTTTTGAGAGAAAGACAGATAGCACAAATGGGGGAGAGAAAGAGAGGGAGAGAGAGAATCCCAAGCAGGCTCCACACTGCCAGCGCAGAACTCCATCTCACAAACCATGGATCATGAGCGGAGCTGAAACCTACAGTCAGACACTTAACCAACTGAGCCAACCAGGTGCCCCCATGGGATGGTTCTGAGGATCAAATGAGTTCATCCACGTAAAGAACTTAGAACAGGCTTGGCATAGAGTAAGCTCTCAATACCAAGGGAGCAGCTAAATTACATGGGGAAGGAAAACAGAGCCAAAAACAGAAGAGTCTCAGGGGAACCTTGGAAAGAGAGTCCAGAGATACAGCAAGGGAAGAGAGTGTGTCTAAGCACGAACCACAGGGTCTGGCAGCTGGTAAGCACTCAGTAAATGTGGATGGATTTGAAAAATACCCTGGAAAGGAGGCTGAGAAGGAGCACTTAACACACTGAATGCAGCAGAAAAGTCAAATGGGGGAGGGGGGGTTACCAAGGATAGTCTATTGAATGTACAGTCAGGAAATACCTTTAAAAGGATGTTTCAGTCCACAGGAAGTGAGATTAAGGAACAAATGGGTAGATATTTCTCTTTTGCGTTTAGTTTGGTAACTCTAGTGAAAATTCCTCTCTAGAAATAAGCATAGACTGGGGTGGCTAGCTGGCTGGCTCAGTTGGTTGAACATCCAACTATCAGTTTCTGCTTAGGTCATGATCTCATGGTTCATGTGTTCAAGCCCCACATCGGGCTCTGTGTTGACAACATGGAACCTGCTTGGGATTCTCTCTCTCCCTCTCTCTGCCTCTCCCTACTCTCTCTCTCTCTCTCTCTCTCTTTCAAAATAAATAAATAAACTTGAAAAAAAATAGTGTAGACAGTGAAAGAGATCACCTAGTAGCTTGAGGGGCATGCAAGGTTGAAAGAAAGTTCTTTTGTGTTAGAGGAGTCATGCCAATTTGTGGCAGAGAGAAAGAAAGCAGTGGGGAGGAAGAGATTAATGAAGCAAGAATCTTAAAAAAAAAATGGAGCAAGAATCCAGAAGAAGGACAGGGGGAGAAGAAATCAAGAGAAAAAGACATAGGGGTCTTCAAAGAATGATGAACTGTTGTTCTTGAAGTTGTGCAGGGGAATTTTAGTTTCCAGAAGAACACAGATACACAGCCAAGTGGTGGGAAGTGTATTACCTTATGTGCTGTGGCCCCCAACTGGCTTACTTACCTTCCCATACTGCACAGCCAGGCTCGGCAAGCTAACACGCAGTCCACAGGCCAGATTTAGCCTCCTGTGGCCTATGAACTAGGAATGGTTTTCACGGGTTTTTTATTGCAGTAAATTATACATAACGTGAAATTTACCATTTTTACCATTTGTAAGTATACAATTCAGTGGCATTAAGTACATTCATAAGGCATCACTGTTGTGATCTTTTGTCATGGACGTTGGCTCATCTTCAGGGCAGGTAGAAGAGGAGAAGATGCTCTGGACCCAGAGATAATGACCCAGAATTCTAATCTCAGTTAATTCTGTTTATATGCTGAGTAAGTCACTTCATTCAGAGCTGCTCCCATTTCTTCCAGCCAACACTACGCTCTTGAAAAAACAAAGTGCTCAAATTAGAATACTCGCTTTATTGTTATTTGTGCGTGCTCTCTATTTTCCCACACAGCCGTTTGGGGTGAGTAATAGTGACATCATCACAAACACACACTCTTTATATGAACTCTGCTACAGGAATGCACATGGTGTTCAGACCCCTGTTTTTTTCCCTATATGATTAATCTCTCTATTATTAGAGATTTCCTGATTTGAACATACTGGTTCTATCAAGAGAATAACATTTCTCTCCCATGGTCACCTCTCCCATAAATAGGAAAAATTTCCAGTCTTCTCCACGTGAGAGAAATTGGGATAGAGAAATGAAACTAAAATATGATGAAGTGAAAAACACTTCCTAAAAGCTGACAAGATGGTTCTTGAAGTCAGAACGGGTGAAACAAGACACAGAAAGTCAGTAACTAGTACCAAGGGAAGGTTGATAGGGAAACTAAAAGGTATCACAGAGAAAAGCACGTTCTTGCAGAGGGAAGGAGGCGGTTTTATTCTTGAGGTCCATACCCATAGACTTTCACTTGGGCCTTCACGTTTTGTAGGCAAAGAACAGTCCGTGGAACCACGTGTGCCCCGGCCAACATCGGACATCTGAGAAATAATTAACTACTCAGCCTTCGTTTTCAGCCTACAATTAGACAATTGTGGGTGCAATTATTTGTGGGTGCAATTTGGTAACAACAGGTAATTGTTGCTAATCAACTAGCTGCATTGTGAAAGGGAGATATAAGTGGGGCCCCCTTTTAATAAGTTCGTGTTTAAAATCTAAGCAAGCGTGTAACTTGTGTAGTGGAAAGACACCCATGGGTTTTTTTTTAATTACATTTTTAAAAAAACATTTATTTATTTTGAGGGAAAGAGAGCATATGCAGCGTTCAGGAGCAGAGAGAGAGAGGGAGAGAGAATCCCCAGCAGGCTCCGCCCTGTCAGCACAGAGCCCGACGGGGGGGGGGGGGGGGGGGGGTGCTCGATCTCACAATAGAGATCGTGACCTGAGCCCAAATCAAGAGTTGGGCACTTAACCAACTAAACCACCCAGGCGTCCCTAAATCACATTTTTCTACATTAACAAGTGCTTTCCCCAGCCCATTTGTGGGCCTCCCCCACAGCATCATTGGCATAGTACAATCATAATTAAAGGTCAGGTAAGACCTGCCACATCACATGGATCCTCCCAGGCCTTGTAAGTACTCTGCAGCCAACGTGCAAATGGCACAAATAAAAGACTCAAACATTGAAGGATGCAACTTACTGCATCAAGCAAGAAATATGAAGAAATCAACCAAAGGGCATCCAGTACAGTGCCTGACACGTGTAAGGTGCACAGTGAGTGTTTCCTGAACTGAGGCTGTGTTCAACATCCTCTCCCTTGGGGCTCCCCACAGCATTTAGAACTTGCCCGTGCTTTAGCCCTTGGTGCCTTGTGCTTGTCTGTCTTCCTCAGCGTCGTGTGCGCTCTTGTGGGAAAAGGCCCACGCCATTCCCATCTCTTAGTCTCCCCAGCATATTTCTGTCTCTGGTGGCAGCAAGCAAACTCCCCTTAGCTTAAGTCCAACAAAACCAAACCAAATGCGTGGCCAAAATGAGTGTGCAGACTCCAGAGTCACGCTGCCTGGACCCGATGCTGGGATCCACCGTTTTTAGCTTTGGGACAGTGGCTAAACTGTCAGCAAACAGTAGGGCTCTGGGCAGGGTTGTTTCTTTCTGCCATGTCGTGAGCCAGCCTCTGTCACCGAGCTGGCCTCTTCCCCTCTGCGGAAGGGGGGCGTCCTCCACATGCGAGGCGGTGTCGGCTTCTGGCTCTTCAGTCAGACTGTAGAGGCCGGAGTCGGGCCTACTGCTTACCTAGAAAGATGACTTGACTGCTTTGCATCTCAGTTTGTATATCCGTAAATGGGGGAAATGGCAACTCTACGTACCTTATTAAGTTATTGTAAAGACTGAATGAGATAATATACGTGACAAACTTACAACAGGGCCTGGCATGTAGAATGTGCTCAGTAAATGTAACCTGTTTTGGTCGTGGTCTTGTCTCTAATGGAGGAGGCAGGGAGATAGATATGACTACAGACAATTCTAGGCTTATTACAAATCCGAACTTAGTGACCCCAAAGAAAGGGAGAACACTTATACCTCAGCATTTATATAAACAACTTGGGGGGAGGGGCTCTGACGCACCAAGCCTTCTTGAGGGTTTACTGGATAGCAGGTACCATAGTAGGTGTTTCCTTTTTTTTTTTTTTTTAATTTTTTTAATGTTTATTTTTGAGACGGGGGAGACAGAGTGGTAGTGGGGGAGGGACAGAGAGAGGGAGACACAGAATCCGAAACAGGCTCCAGGCTCTGAGCTGTCAGCACAGAGCCTGATGCGGGGCTTGAACCCACAAACCGTGAGATCATGACCTGGACGGAAGTCGGGCGCTTAACCGACTGAGCCACCCAGGTGCCCCCCGTAGTAGGCGTTTCCATGCATTATCTCAATTAATTTTCACCATGCTATAGATGCCATTTTCATCCTTTACGGAGGAGTGAACCAAGGCTCACAGAAGTTTAGTGGAGAGGATGCAGAGATTGGCAACCTTTCTCTCTAAAGAACTAGAGAGTAAATATTTTAGGCTCGGCGGGCCGGATGGTCTCCATCACGGCTACTCTGTGTTGTAGCGTGAAAGCAGCAGCAAACAATAGGTAAACAAACGAACGCGGTTGTATTCAGATAAAACTTTTCATCGAAATGTGCATTTTGTAATTTTCATGTGGCAGCAGAGATTCTTCTGCTTTTGATTTTTTCCCCCAATCATTTAAAAATATAAAAACCATTCTGAGCTCAAGGGCTGTACAAAAATAGGCAGCAGGCTGGATCTGGCGCTTGGGCTGTTTGCTAACAGTTTAGTCACTGTCCCAAAGCTAAAAATGGTGGATCCCGGCATCAGGTCCAGGCAGCGTGACTCTGGAGTCTGCACACTTAACCACATCAGTCTCTCATTTTGTAAAAATGTATTCTGGTTGAAACACTGAGTCAATAAGACTGGAAGGAAACATTTAAGACTTTGAAATAAGCACAAGAGACTACTGGATACGCTCTCAGTGGAATGCCAGAGCCTCCAAGGATGTGGCTAGGCCATTTCACAACTCTGTCTGCTGGTAGCATACTGACAGCATCGGGAATAATTTGTGACTGTGGACGTGCCACCAAATCCCTCTTCCCACTGTGAAAAAATCAGTTTCGTATCCACTTCTAAATTCATTTCTCATCTATAAACATGCCTGTTCTTTGGGTTCTCCTTTGACCTGGTTGTAACATCTGCCTGGTTCCTTCAGGAAATAATGAGTTAAAATAGAATCTTTAACACATTTGTTTGCTATCTGAAAGAGAGTCAAGATTTTACCTTTTTTGAAAATGCTCTAGCAGTGTTGGAGGTCTTGCACGAGGTGCCCGATAGACTCGCGGGACAGCAAGGTAAAGCTCCACCAACAGAAACGATGCCTCTCATGCGCAGTGTAAGTCCCGGTGTACCTTTTCTTGACATCTGGAGGTAAATTTCACGTGGCAATAAAACTCTGGGTACTTCCTGTTTTTCTAATTTTAATTTTATCTCTACTGATTTTGTGTTTTAATTTTCTTTAATGTTTTATTTATTTTTGAGAGAGAGAGACAGACAATGTAGGAGTGGAGGAGGAGGAGAGAGAGAGAGAGGGAGACACAGAATCCCTAACAGGCTCCAGGCTCTGAGCTGTCAGCACAGAGCCGAACGCAGGGCTCGAACTCACAGACCGTGACATAATGACCTGAACTAAAGCTGGACGTTTAACTGACTGAGCCACCCAGATGCCCCACTAATTTTGTGTTTTGATTTGTTTACAGCCAATAAGGTTTTCCCCAGTGGTGATAGCATGACTGGGGGTTTGGTTTATAGTCAAACTCTTTAGGGATTTTGTAGAGGGATTATTGGAGTCTAGAGATCTATTCTCTGTTAGGTGATTTGCTCGTCTTTTTTTTATGTTTGTCTATTTTACTATTTTCTGCTAAATCAGAGGTCAGAGAGAAAGAGAGAGATTTGAAGATGCTAGGCTGCTGGTTTTGAAGGTAAGGCAAGGGGCCCACAAGTCACAGAAACACAGGTGGCCTCTAGAAACTGGAAAAAGGCAAAGAAATACAACCTCTCCTAGAGCTTCTAAAAGGAATGCAGCCTCTTGATTTTTGCTCATAAGATCCTTCTTCAGACTTCTGAACTTTAGAACCATAAGAGCATAAACTCGTGTTATTTTAAGCCATTGAACTTGTGATCATTTGTCACAGCAACAACAGGAAGCTGATACAGATTCTTTAAGAATACGTCCTTCTTTCTCAGGGTATAATGGGAAATCTACTACAGCTGAGGCCTGCAATGTCATTTTCGAGAACGATGCTCATTTATTCAGGTATTGCAAGCATTTTTAAGGAATTGAGAGTGACTCTATGGAGCCAATTATTACAAAGTCCTGCTCGGAAAACTGTTCCAAGTCCTTGGCTGGTACCAGGTACCAGGCTGACAGATAAAGAAGAGTTTGTCCAAGTTTATAGGTACTATGGGTAAAATCTGGTGGAGAGAATTTTTTGTGCTTGGACAGCAACAAATACGAGCTTTTATTTGTTTGTTTGTTTGATTGTTTTTACAAACATAAACTTTTAAAAGTCCAAAGCTTCCTTATAAAAATTTCTAGGAAAGTAGCCCTAACATGGCATATATGGGAAGTTAACACTCTTGCTGCATCTATGAAAATAATCAGGCCAAACCTAAAGAGACTAGTCTTATTTTGTGGCCAAGAATAAGCTATCTTTGAGATTATTTATTATCAAAAAGGAGAGATAATAAGGAAAAATTTAAGACTTTGAAAGAAGCAAAAGAGACCACTTGATATTCTTTCAACAAAATTCTGGAGCCACCAAAAACTCTCTGACTCTATAGGGATGTGATATGTTTTGACTAAGCAATTTTACAACTCTGTAAGTTATAGAAAATTGAGAGTAATACTGGGGCACCTGGGTGGCTCAGTCAGTTAAGTGTCTGACTTCCGCTCACCGGTCAATGGTGATCTCACCGTTCATGAGTTCAAGCCCCGGGTCGGGCTCTGTGCTGACAGCTCGGAGCCTGGAGCCTGCTTCGGATTCTGTGTCTCCCTCTCTCTCTGCTCTCCCCTGCTTGCATTCTGTCTCTCTCTCTCAAAAATAAGTAAACATTAAAAAAAATTAAAAAGGAAAATTGAGAGTAATAGAAATAATTTTGATCGATAAACATGCAAAGAGATTCTCACCAACGGTGGAATGACAAAAGCCAGGTCTGCATCTGTTTGCAAGTCCATTTCAATATTCCTGATCTAGAAATATGTCTGCTTTTTAGATTCTTCTTTGAATCACTTGAACATTCCTTTGGTCAACTATGAGTTAAATAGAATGTTTGAGGGACACCTGGGTGTCCCGGTTGGTTGAGCATCTGACTCTTCATTTTGGCTCAGGTCATCATCTCAATCTTGATCAGGTCATGTGATTGAGCCCTGTGTTAGGCTCCACGCTGAGCACGGAGACTGCTTAAGACTCTCTCCCTCTACTCCTCTCTCTGGCTAGCTCTCTCTCTCTCTCTCTTAAATAAAATTTTAAAAAAATAGAATCTTTACTATATATTCATTCTATCTTTGAAAGTCATAATTTTATCTTTTTTGAAAATTATCCTTTTCTAAGATTTAGAATATTATAAATATTCTTTTTTAAATTTTTATTTATTTTTTTAATTTATATCCAAGTTAGTTAGCATATAGTGCAACAATGATTTCAGGAATAGATTCCTTTTTTTTTTTTTTTTTTTTTTAATTTTTTTTTAAGGTTTATTTATTTTTGAGACAGAGAGAGACAGAGCATGAACAGGGGAGGGTCAGAGAGAGGGAGACACAGAATCTGAAACAGGCTCCAGGCTCTGAGCTGTCAGCACAGAGCCCGACGCGGGGCTCGAACTCACAGACCGTGAGATCATGACCTGAGCCGAAGTCGGATGCTTAACCGACCAAGCCACCCAGGCGCCCCAGGAATAGATTCCTTAATGCCCCTTACCCATTTAGCCCATCCCCCCTCCCACAACCCCTCCAGCAACCCTCAGTTTGTTCTCCGTATTTATGAGTCTCTTCTGTTTTGTCCCCCTCCCTGTTTTTCTATTATTTTTGTTTCCCTTCCCTTATGTTCATCTGTTTTGTCTCTTAAAATCCTCATATGAGTGAAGTCATATGATTTTTGTCTTTCTCTGACTAATTTCACTTAGCATAATACCCTCCAGTTCCATCCACATGATTGCAAATGGCAAGAGTTCATTCTTTTTGATTGCCAAGTAATACTCCATTGTATATATATATATATACCACATCTTCTTTATCTATTCATCTGTCGATGAACATTTGGGCTCTTTCCAACTTTGGCTATTGTTGATAGTGCTGCTATAAATACTGGGGTGCATGTGTCCCTTCAAAACAGCATACCTGTTTCCCTTGGATAAATACCTGGTAGTGCAATTGATGGGTCATAGGGTAGTTCTATTTTTAATTTCTTGAGGAACCTCCATACTGTTTTCCAGAGTGGCTGCACCAGTTTGCATTCGCACCAGCAGTGCAAGAAGAGATCCTCTTTCTCCACATCCTCGCTAACATCTGTTGTTGCCTGAGTTGTTAATGTTAGTCATTCTGACAGGTATAAGGTGGTATCTCATTGTGGTTTTGATTTGTATCTCCCTGATGATGAGTGATGTTGAACATTTTTTCATGTGTCAGTTGGCCATCTGGATGTCTTCTTTGGAGAAGTGTCTATTCATGTCTTTTGCCCATTTCTTCACTGGATTATTTGTTTTCTGGGTGTTGAGTTTGATAAGTTCTTTATAGATTTTGGATACTAACCCTTTTTCTGATATGTCATTTGCAAATATCTTCTCCCCTTCCGTCGGTTGCCTTTTAGTTTTGCTGATTGTTTCCTTAGAATATTACGAATATTCTTATACTTGTTCCTTTAGGGAAGCTCATTATTTTGGGCAGTCCATTTTATGACCAGATCACTCTATTTGTTAAAAACATACTTCATCTATTAACTCAAAATTAGCATTCCTATAATTCCACTTGTTAGTTCCACTTTTTTGCCACAAGACCTAAGTAAGATAATCCTAAAGATCTGTCTTTTTAGAGTATTTAATGACAGTGTCCATATCTGGGTTCTAAGGCCCATTTCTCTGTCCCAGACTTCCTCACTCCCCTGTCCTTTCTTTCCTGACCAAGTCACTTAATTTCTTTGCTTCTTTCTGGTTGCCATCCCTCTTGTCATTCAAAAAGTGATTTTGCTGCCAAAAAGACAGCAGAATTAGGAAAAGGCTTTCTATACCACCCTACCTCCAACAATATATGTATATGCACACACTCACTCACATACTCTTAAAAGAGTTCTAGCCACCAGGGGTGCCTGGGTGGCTCAGTCAGTTAAGGGTCCTACTTCAGCTCAGGTCATGATCTCACAGCTCATGGGTTCAAGCCTCACATCGGGCTCTGTGCTGACAGCTCAGAGTCTGGAGCCTGCTTCAGATTCTGTCTCTGTCTCTCTCTGTCCCTCCCCCACTCATGTATACTCTCTCTCTCTCAAATATAAATAAACATTAAAAAGAGAGAGAGAGAGTTCTAGCCACTACAGGGACAATGATAAAACAGCAGAATTCAGGATGTATTAGAAACATAAGTCTTGTGTCCTACTCAGTCCTACCATTTCTGGCCCATTGCACACGCTCCTAGTTTTCCTAGTTCTTGTCCTTCCAATCAGCCAATTAGTTCCAAATTCTAGGCTTACCTAGAATTTTCTGATTCTTTCTCTAGCCTACAGTAGTGGTTTTCAAAGTGTGGTCCCTGGACCAGCAGCATTGGCATCACCTGGAAGCTTTTTTGAAATGCAAATTCTCAAGCCCACCCCCAACCTACTGAATCAGAAACTCAGGGGAATGAACCCCAGCAATCTATGTTGTAACAATCCTTCCAAGGAATTTTTTTTAATTTTTTAACGTTTATTTATTTTTGAGAGAGCATGAGCTGGGGAGGGGCAGGGAGAGAGGGAGGCACAGAACCCGAAGCAGGCTCCAGGCTCTGAGCTGTCAGCACAGAGCCCGACGTGGGGCTCGAACTCACAGACCATGAGATCGTGACCTGAACTGAAGTTGGACGTTTAACTGACTGAGCCACCCAGGTGCCCCCAATCCCTCCAGGTAATTCTAATCCAGGTTCAAGTATGAGAACCACCAGCCTACAGCATCTTCACCAGAAGGCAGAGGTCCGATTCTACTCCAGGGTACACTCCTGGGCTGACGTCTTGGGACTCTGGCCACACTGTAATCATGTGGCCACTTGTCAGCAGCCATACTGTGAAGCCTGTCCATCCCTCCTCTGATTGTCCAGGCCAGCTTTTCCACTCTTTCTGTTTATAAGCTGTGTCCTGACTGGACCGCCCACCAGGTTCCTCTTTCTGGTCTGAGGATGATCTCACCTTTGGCACAGAGAACAGAGATGATGCACACGCCCTGAGCAGAAGGAAGTGGTTCCTGAACCATTGCTCCAGCTCTGCACATCCCGAAAGACATCCTCTCCCGACTATAGCCCTTGTGATTTTGTGATATAATAAGAAATATATATTTGGTCTTCCTCCCTAGTTCCTGGCACAGAACTCCTAAAACCCTTGTAATTTCCTAAGTGATAAGAGGTGAAAAGGAACATCTTTTTGTCATAATATTAAGTTTTTGTCCCCAGTTCCTGAAATAGCTCTAGAGTGTGAAATGTGAAAGGAGCATCTTTTGTTATTCATAACAAGCTCCTTCCAACAACCACAGATGAAATTGCGTTGATGAGGCAAATTTAAAATTTTTTAATGTTTATTTATTTTTTGAGAGAGAGAGACACACACACAGAGTGCAAGTGGAGGAGGGTCAGAGAGATAGGGAGACACAGAATCTGAGGCGGGCTCCAGGCTCTGAGCTGTCAGCACAGAGCCCAACACGGGGCTCGAACCCACAGACCGTGAGATCATGACCTGAACTGAAATCGGACGCTCAACTGACTGAGCCACCCAGGCGCCCCTTTTTAAAAAAAAATTTTTTTAATGTTTATTTATTTTTTGAGAGGGAGATAAGGCAACTTTAGAAAAGGATGAGGGGTGGCTGCTGGTCTCCAGAGGCACCAACTATGTGATTAGAGGGTTGGAACTTTCAGTTCTACCTTTCCACCCTCACCTCTAATGAGGGGAGAAGGCTTACAGATTCTGGCCAATGATTTAATCAATCGTGGCTGCCTAACAAAACCTCCAAAAAATCCTAACCAAAGGGGTTCAGAGGGGTCAGGGAACACACGCACATATTGGGAGGGTGGCGTAACCGGAGAGAGAGAGTCTGGAAGCTCCGTGTCCCTTCCTGCACACCTTGCCCTGTGTATCTCTTCCCTCTGGCTGTTCCTAAGTTGTATCCTTTACAATAAACTGGTGAATGTAAATGTTTCCCTGAGTTCTGTGAGCCATTCTGGCAAAGTAGCGAACTTGAGGAGAGTCCTAGGAACCTCTGATTTGTAGCCCAGTAGGACAGAGTTGTGGGTAACCACTACTGGGGACCCACTACTTGGGACTGGCGTCTGAAGGGAGGACAGTCTTGTGGGACTGAGACCTTAACCTGTGCGGTCTGACAATATCACCAGGCCGATTGTGGCAGAATTGAATTGCATTATAGGATACTCAGTTGGTGTCAGCAGAGAATTGGAGAATAGATTGGTGTGAACCCCCCACAATTTAGTGTTATAAGTATTGTGAGTAGAGAGAGAAAGGGAGTTTATTCCTCCTTTCCTCCCTCAACCCTACAGAATAGGGGCAGTCCTCCAGAACTGTCCTTCTAGACTCACTGAAAAAATAGTAATACTTTCTTATTATGCATTTCTGTGTTTTCTGGTTTCCATACAATACGCATAGATTTTGTTTCTGTCAGGGAGGGGGAAACTGTTTTTATTTAAAACAAGAAAACAAAAAATGTTAGGAGACAATGACCCCAGTTTTGAAAGAAAAAATAAAGGGGCCCGCGCGTGCATGCGTGTGTGTGTGTGTGTGTGTGTGTGTGTAAGACACTGGCATGGTGGTCATTGCCAGTGATAGGATTATAGCTGATTTTAATGGTTTACTTGCCTTCTCGTCATTTTCTAAGTTTTTATAAAAGTGACAAAAGCCAGATACATCACGCATAACATCCTCGTATTCCCTATTAGATCTCGCGTTACCTCAACGATCCATCAAATTGTAAGGAAATCATGAGTTTCTCACTGTGTTTCAATCAAATGGACTTGTCTGGAGTCCAGAAGCACATTAAATAATCTTGAAAACACTCATCAGAGCCACAAAATGAACGCCTGAAGAGCTAAGGGTCTGGACCCAAATCCAGGCCGTGCAGCTGTATTCCAGGCCACTGAACAGTTCCGCACCCGTGGGTGGTACTGAGTACACGAACAAAGCACTCAGCAGTGTCTGTTTCTCAGAAGCTGTCCTCTGTTACACTGTACAACCAGGCGGGAGTCTGCTCCTGAGGCATATTATGCATACATCTACATACAAAAGCACTAGAAACTGGTGCTTACCACCCAGCTGCGTACCTCTCAGGGGTTCTGTTTTCTCCTCTGTCAAACGAAGCTGGTAATTGCCAGGCAGGGTTGCCCAGGGCATTAAATGGGACAGAGCACAGAAAATGCCTGGATGCTTGGCAAACAGCTATTGTTATTCTTATTGCTGCTGAATTGAATTTAAAGACAAATGACTATCCTATAATGTTTTCTGAAATCTAATTTAAATCAACAAACATTGTCTGAGCCCCTATTTTATAGCAGGCACTGCACTAGGTGGGGACTTTTAGGATTAGGAAGGGAGGTACAAATCTGTTACCATGCTCTTAGAAATCATCATCTATAGCTTTACAAAGTAGTCGTGGTTTCCTTGGCAACATCAGCCTGGGGATAAAAAGAGTCAAAGGTACAGTCCTTGAGTTGTATTTCCTTTTTTTTTTTTTTTAATGTTTATTCATCTATTTTGGAGAGAGAGAGAGAGAATGCGCATGTGTGCACACACAAGTGGGAGAGGGGCACACGGAGGCGGGGGGGGGGGGGGGGAGAGCGGGGGAGAGAGAGAGAGAGAGAGAGAGAGAATACCAAGCAGCCTCGGAGCTGTCAGCTTGGAGCCTGATGTGAGGCTCGATCTCATAAACTGTGAGATCATGACCTGAGCCAAAATCAAGAGCCAGACAGAGCCACCCAAGCTCCCCGAGCTCCCCGAGCTGCATTCTGAGATGCTGCTCCACCTTTGTGATTACAGATATCCCAGCTCTTCTCAAACTCCTCCTAAACTGTGTGTGTCACCCCTGCTGCCCAGTGCATCTCCTCAGCCTGGCATGAGGCTCCACTCTTCTGCTGGCAAAAGCAGAACTCCTGACACCAGGTGGAATCTCCATTTCTCCTTCCTTGGTCTAGTTGCTTTCTAGACCCTTTTATGGCCCCTTTCATCCTTCTGCTGTGGCTGGATCCAGACAAGCATGTGAGACTCCCCAGTTCCCACATGAATGCCTCACCAAAGTAAAGAAACTTAGACTTCCTCCATGAGAAAGAGCCCAGATAGAATGTCTGTTCTCTTCCAACAGCTTAGAGAGATGCCAAAGAAATGATTTTGTTTTCATCTTCTCCTCTTGAGACTGTCTCAAAGGTCCCTGATGAAGTGAACATGGTGAGCAATACAGTCCCTTCTTTCCTCCAGCCTGATAACAGGGCTCCGTCTACTTGACTTCATCCCCCTTTGAGGCTTCCTTGGTCCTTCCATTGATCTTCTTCTGGAGAGAATTCTCTACCAAACCTCTAGGTGTTTCTCAATGTGTCTGACTCCTGAGTCCTTAGGCTCTTGAGTTGGAACCCTGCTACACAGTAGCTGAAATATAGGCAGAGCATAATCCATCCTATTTTTAATTACATCTCTAATTAAACTCTAAACCCTTTAGCTATACCCCAAGTAATGTGATTTCAAGAACTTTCACTTCCTGGTCACCCTTTCAGGACACTTTATAGTGTGTCAACTGTTAAAGAAAACATTATTTTGACACTTGTTAAATGGCAAACTTTATTCAAAACCATTATGATAGAGATGTTATAAGAAGCGAGAGATTCAGTTCAACTCCAAATACCACAGAGACAGGTGGGGATTTATAGCCAATGAGCAGAGTGAAGGGTCAGTGGGCGGAAAATTGCTAACAGGGTACATCAAGGGTAGGAGGATATCCACTAAAATGACTTAGCAGGATTCTTGCTATCCCTGGTCTGGGTAGACTAAAGACAGGACTGGGGCCAAGGTCCAGGCCTAGTCCAAAAGGCTCAGAGAAGCCTCACTAACTTTTGGTCGAGGAGAGATTCTTTACCACATTGTTGCCTGTTTTAAAACATGGCTCTTGGAACTGAACAATGTAACACAGACAGGATCTGACCAATGCAGGGTCTAAAAGGATTATGTCCTTTCTCGAGTGGATGTTAAATTTCTGTCTCATCCACTGTGTAGATGATATTGATATTAGCTTGCTGTGTAGCTACAGAATTCCATTCTGTGGCTGGCTCAGAATTAAGATCACAGGCAAGGAAAATGTCAGGTGTTTACTCACAAGAACTCTTCTGTTTCCAATCTATCCATCATCTTACTACCCAAATTATATTCTTCAAATATAGACCTGAGCAACCTCCAATTGTCTTTTGGGTAAATCCATCCACCTTAGCACAGCACATAAGCCCATCACAATGAGGTCGATTAGTTGAGTGAATTCCCCCAAAATTGAGAAACTTGGGTCTAATCCAAACCATCTGTCCTGAAGCAGAGCTCTAGAGAGGTGTATTAGGATTCTCCAGAGAAACAGGACCAGGAGTATATATAGAGATACATGGAGAAGATTTATTATAAGAACTGGTTCATGAGGTGATGGAGACCAGCAGTTTCATCATCTGCTGCCTGCAAGCTGGAGAACCAGGAGAGTTGGTGGTATAATTCAGTCTAAGTCCAAAGCCCTGAGAATTGGAGAGTTAATGGTATAAATTCCAATCAGAGTCCAAAAGCCAAGAACCAGGAGCACCCATGTCCAAGGGCAGAAGATGAATGTCTCAGTTCATGCAGAGAAAGCCAATTCATCCTTTCTCCACTTTTTTGTTCTATTTGGGGCCCTTCGTGGATTGGATAATGGCCATATTGGGGAGAGCCATCTGCTTTACTAGCTTCACCTCTTCAAGAGCTAATCTCTTCTGAAAACACCCTCACAGACACACCTAAAAACAGTGTTTAACCAGCTATGCATCCCTTATACAGTCCAAACAAATTGACGATAAAATTGACCATCACAGGAGGGGTGGGCCCCGAGGTGATTTGAGGGAGGGTGGGCTCCTATCCAAGACCCCAGAGAAACCAGAGCACAGATGCCAAGAGCCATGTCATGGAGGGATGCTGAGACCAAAACCAGAAAGTCAGTCCTGAGATGATCAGGCTGGCTGGGCAAAGAGGAGAAGCTAAAACATTAACTCTCGGTGAAGGATGGTTCAAGGAATGGGGCTGGGGGAAGCAAAAGAGTATCCCTCAAGGCAGGTAGAGGGTAGGTGAGGGGTTCTGGAGATGGAGTTTAGCTCCTACAATGGATCCCCCTTATTATGGAAGCATGAGTCTGTGTGCACAAGACAGGTTTAATCACAGGTGCTGTAATAGTTTTGACAGAATGAGAAATTTTGAGTTTTTGAGACTATAAAGCTGATGATTAGACTTAGAACAGGGAGAACAAGGTTTTATCTCATGTGTCAACTCTGACAGGTCACTGGCTAGGTGAGTCCTGAGTCGAGGATTCTGAAGATGCATTTTTTATAGGACAAAGAATAAGAAATAAGGAAGAGAAAAATAGAAAATAAAGAAAAAAATAGAAGTTTAAAGCCCAGAGTTGCCTTAGCATTCAGGGATTGGCTGACCAGATACAGAGTAGCCCCCCCTTATCCGTGGGAGATACATTCCAAGACACCCAGTGGATGCTTGAAACTGTGGATAGTACCTGTGAGAACCACTGACACAACCAAAGAAGGGAGGCAGAGACTCAGAGCACAGGGAAGCAAGGCTTTAATCAATGTTCTTGTAAGAGCAGGTGTCTGATGACACACCAGGGGCAGTTACAGCAGACAATTTATCTCCTAATGTGAAGTCCCTCCCCTGGCTGAGTACGACAGAGGTTACAACCTTACCTGGAAGTCACCTGTGCCCATGTAAGGCAAAAAGTAGTCTGATTGGAACAAATGTACATTTTCTGAGTTGATGCAGAGACTTTTAGTCCCTGCTTTGTTCATTGGCACATGCTCGTTGCAAAGCCAGCAAAGATAAGCCTGAGAAGCGGAGAGGGGACGAACCAGAAAGTGAAGTGTCTAAGGGCTTGGGACTCCATTGTCGGTGGGGGGAGGGGTCATACATACTTCCAATAGGTTGTAAACCTACTGTTAACTAGACAACACAGCTTTTATTTGGTATTTCTGAAAATGATTCATCTCTCTGACTTCTCACGGTACCAGACCCTATATATACTTTTTTTTCCTTTACATACATACCTATGATAAAGTTTAATTCACAAGTTAGGCACAGTGAGATATTAACAACAAGAAGAAATAACAAAATAGAACAATTATAACAACACACTGTAATAAAGGTTATGTAATGTGGTCTCTCTCTCTCTCTCTCAAAATATCTAATTGTACTGTACTCACCCTTCTTGTGATGATGGGAAGTGATATAATGCCCACATGATGAGATGAAGCAAGGCGAATGACTTAGGCTTTGTGACATAGCATTAGGCTACACCTGACCTTCTGACCTTAAGTCAGAAGGAGGATCTACTATTTCAGGACGGAGAATGACTGTGGTCACTGAAACCAAACCGTGGAGAGCAAGACCATGGGTAAGGGGCACTTCTGTACTGTGTTTCTGGTCAAGCAGAACATTTACAGGGACACAGAAGTTTTCCCAGTCTCGGTTTGCTGCTGTGACACCTGGGCTGGAGAAGCTCCCGCTTGGGCCTAGTATTATATTTCAACAGACACCAGTGCCTTTATCCCCTGTTGCACACGGCTGTGCAGGGAGCCTGGCCCGCAGATCTGTGGCATCACGGAGAGGAGCACTGGGCAATCTAATGGTGCTCCCGTGCGCTCCCGGGCCCTACAGCTGGTGCGGCATCTGACGCCAAGTATGGCTGTGTTTCTTTTACACTTTTTCAATATCCTGTGGTTGCCTGTGAGTTTGCCCCGTGGCGCACAGCCTGAGAACCACGGCCTTGAGAGCCACCCCATCCCCTTTATGCTGACAGTTCTGTTTTCTCTTTAAAAAAAATTATTTTCCTGTTTTCTTATTTGAACTTACTAGCCAGAGTCACTCAATTAATGGAGTACATTTGGTGAAAGACCAAAAAAAAAAAAAAAAAAGTAATATTTTGGCTATTTTGGCTATTAGAAGAAAATGGTGAAAAGTGGGGGGAAAAAATGAACCCAGGCAGTCTTAGACCAGGATGTTACTAAGTCATCCAACACGTGTCAAAGTGTGTCCTAAAAGGCATTTTTTTCCTTTTGAATTATGGCCAACTTCTGTTGTTTGGTTTTGATTGACAGCTGGGATAGACTGGAACAGTGGGGGGAATGGGTGAAACCACAGTCCCAGGGCAAAACGTAGGGTTTTTTGTTTTTGTGTTTTTAAAACTTTAAAAACCAGGGACGACAGAGAAGGACAATGAGAAGAATGAAAAATTGTCGCTCCCCTCACACACGTAGCTCTTTTTTAATTACTCATTTGGCAAATATCTATATTCCTTTGCCTAGAGGCAGTGATGTTTGCATCCAATGCTTTCATGCAGGATGTTAAAGAAACAATGGCTGGTGAGAGCCCTAGCTAAAAAGGATGAAAGAATCTTTGGGCTTGCGGGAGTGCCTTCCTGTGGCCCCATTCTGCTTCAGCCTGAGTGAGGTGGCCTTGTCCAGGCCCGCTCAAGTCTTTCTTTTGTTCCACTTTAAGCATCTTTATAACCCAGTCTCTGGGTCCTTTAGACCAGAAGAAGGTGAAAGCTAAGCCTCACAGCGGGACAGGATTGCTCAGATGGTGCAGAGCTATTAAATCCTCAGCCATTCGGAAGTGCGGACTGTTGTTTTTAACACAGGAGGAACCTAATTATCCAAGTGAATGGGGCCCTCATGGGTGGTTCCTTAAAACTCTGTGAGTCATACAACCAAAAATTGAAAAAACAGATCCTGAGACCCATGAGTAATAGAGCACTATTTCAGAATCAGGGGTGCATTTTTGCTTTTGTTTCCAGATTCCTGAATATAAGTTTCATTGCATAGAAATCTGAGCTGGTGGCAAAAAGAGCAAAAATGAATGTGTTGAGCCCCTTGGTTCATAGTCAGCATTTTCTTGTAGAACAAGGAGCAGTGGTAAGAATTCGTTCTCATCCACAAGGCAGCTGTGCTGACACTTTAAGCAGCTGGCTGTAATGTCAGCAAGCGACTTGACGTTGATCATTTCACAAGCGAAGTTAAACGCTCCAGACTTGCACAGAAGCACTGGCAATAAAGGAAGTGCTCCCGAAGACAGCCAGTGAGAAGAGCCAGCCCCTCAGTCAAAGGAGGAGAAAGCTTCTCTTTGTAAACTAAAACAGAAAAAAGGCAAGGCATCATATTTTCAATTACTAATCAGCTATTTCATCCTGCAGCCAAAGCACTTATCTGTTGACTGAACGTATCCCTATAATGGTTTGGTCTAATGATGTTTGGAATGTTAAAAGGCTACGATATGAAACATCCCACTCATTTGCACCATCATTAAGAAAATGAATTAGAACAGTGGCATTTCAGAGTTGAATGTGGTGCTGTTACACCAAAATAGGAGCATCCGTTGAACATTTCCCCAGAGCCCAGGCAGGCCCTGGATTTGGGGAACCAGGAAAGGCTAAGTACGTGGGATTACTAAAGGTATGGAAATCAAAACATCTGCCCCAAACTGTCTCCTTTTACTTCAGGAGCTGTCAATTTCCAAAGCTGAACTGGGGAGTAAACATTTTCAAAATGTTTGGAAGAGGAATTGCTTGCCCTTAACCACATCGTGAAACAAGCCCAGCAATGAGGCGCTTGGAGGGACCACGTTTAGAGAAAGTGGGGAGGTGGACCTGAGGCTTCCAAAGGAGTCTAGTGTAGACTTGCATACGAACGTTAATTTAGGAACAGGGCAAATGGAAACAATATAGGTTCCGTGGCTCGGAATTCCACCAAAGAAAAGCGACAAGAAAGGAATGTATGGTACAATTATTATCTAAACTGTATAGAATTCTGAGAGTTTATGGAGGAAGCCAGGAACCACAGGTGTTTCCATGGGGTCAAATGGACAGTGACACTGAGTGGTTTCCAGATACAGTTCAGGGGAGAAAGGAATGAGTGGAGACCTCAGGTTTGGGATCTCAGGTGCAGATTCTGTTAACAACAGCAATAACAGCAACACACAAATTCTTTCTTCCCATGTGGCCACTGGACTTGCTCTTACTTTTACCCTAAATATGCCCATTGTCACAGGGCTGGCTATTTCTAGTCATCCACCCTCTATGAGCTTGCCCCAAACACTGGTTACTCTCCACTATATCACTCTGCTTTAATGCATACATGGCTTTTACCATCACCTGAATTTATCTCATCATTTCAGTATTTGTTAATGGTTTCTCTCCAGTGGTGGAAAATGTTTAACTACTGGCAGCAGGGGGAGGGAAATGATAGTAAATACATGTAACACACAACTTCCAAATAATAAGAAAATATGCAAGACTTTTTATTATAAATTCCATAGAGTCAATCGGTGTTCACAGAATGACTTTGAGGAGTTTTGCCAAAGTCTTGTATCTGTAGCCAAACTATGCTTGCAGTTGAACCATGATTTGGCCAATAGGGTTGCATCCCAGTCTGCTCTTTTCCCAATAAAAGTATAGCCATTAGATCTGACATATCATCTCTTTAGACGGTTTCTCACCCTCACACAAATTATATTTACTAAATTTAATGTAGCTTCAGCACTAATGGTTGCCACAGCACTAGCCATCATTGCAAATGTTTGCGTAATTGCAAAGATTGGAACATTGCGTATTAATAGCTGCAAAATTCCTAAAAACGTGACAATCCCCTCTCCTCGGGTCAGCACAAGCTCTGTGCCCCTCTAGCTTGGATGATAGTAAGCTCTATGAAAAAACAAAGGATACCTGGCATATATCAAATGCACTCAGATCCTTTCTTAATGTAAAACATACTAATATCCTGGTTTTGATTCTCTTAAATCTTTCCATGCGAGACTCTCAGTCTTCCGGGGATGGAAAGACTGGGGAGGGTGCTGTCATCCCAACTGTTGCCCAGCCACTAAGAATGGCAATTTGCACGTTCATTATTAGAGGATTCTAACCATCAGAGATTTTGGTCAGAGCTGCGGACATCCAAACCAATTCTTCTCACTGTCAGACTGTCTTTTTATAGACATTGTGTCATGGGTTCCAAAATGTTGAAAGGCTCCTTGTCTCCTGACTCACACTGTTTAATTCTGCCTCCTCACAGAAGTCTGCAATTTCCACCCAGGCTGGTCATAGGATTGAATGTGGCGTTTCTTTTGCTCATAAGATATGTAAACTATTAGTTTGTTAGAGCTGCCGTGACAAAGTACCACAAACTGGGTCCCTGAAACTACAGAAACTCATTGTCTCATACGTCTGGAGGCTAGAAGTCTAAAATCAAGATGTCGGCGGGGTTGGTTCCTTCTGAGGGAGAATCTGTCCTGTGCCTCTGTCCTAGCTGCTGGTGGTTTGGTTTGTTGGCAATCTTTGATGTTCCTTGGCTTGGGGACGCATCGTCCGGATCACTCTGCCTTCAATGTTCACATTGTATTCTCCCCAGGTGTTCGCCTGTGTCCAAATTTCTCCTGTTTATAAGGACACCACACATATTGAAGAAAGGGCCCACCCTACTCCAGTATGACTGCATCTTAACTAATCACATCTGCAGTAACTCTATTTCCCAGTTCACATTCTGAGGTACTGGGGGTTGGGACTTCCACACATGAATTGGAAGAAGGACACAATTCAATCCAATAGTGGATGTGTGTGTGTGTGTGTGTGTGTGTGTGTGTGTGTGTCTAACTCTAAAGACCTCTGAACTAGATGGGATTCTACCATAAGTAAATGTATTTTCTATGTAGCAATTAAAAATTTTTTAACTTTATGGGACCTTGCGTTCTTTCATAGCTTTAGGATCTTATAACTCTTAAAGGTATTTAAAGATATTTCACACAGCTTTGTTTGTCCTGTGGGCAAGAAATCAAGAGGTCATTCTTCTGACAACCCGGTTTGAGTCAACAATGTAAAATGCTGGATAACATGCTGTAAATGTATATTATATCTTTGAAATCCACTCTGAAATCTTTATTATGTTACTCCTATGATCCCTCTAGAAATTCAACAAAAACATTTCCATGATTACTTGCTATGAATCGATTCCAAGATGAGCATTTTTTCCTCACATTAAAAAAAATTTGAGGGGCGCCTGGGTGACTCAGTCGGTTAAGACTCCGGCTTCGGCTCAGGTCATGATCTCGCGGTTTGTGGGTTCGAGCCCCGCGTCGGGCTCTGTGCTGAGAGTTCGGAGCCTGGAGCCTGCTTCCAATTCTGTGTCTCCTTCTCTCTCTGCCCCTCCCCCACTTGTGCTCTGTTTCTCTCTATCAAAAATAAATAAACGTAAAAAAAATTTAAAAAAAATTGAGTATAGTTGACACACAGTGTTTCAGGTGTACAACATAGTGATTTGACAAGTTTATACATTATGCTATGCTCAACACAAGTGTAGCAACCATCTGTCCCAGTATATCGCTATTATAATATCACTGACTGTATTCTTTATGCTCTGCTTTTTATTCCCGTGAATATTCATTCCATAACTGAAAACCTGTATCTCTCTCTCTCCCCTTTACCTATTTTGCCCCTTCCCCCTCTCCTTCCCCTGTCTTTCTCCACATTTTAACATCTCTGAATCAGAATCTGTCTATCATCTCCAGCATGTTGTAGCTTAATTAGCAGCAAATTTTTTTCTTTCCAGGGAGACATAAAATCATATGATCTTTATTAATGGTGTCTTAGTTTCAATGAAGTACCATTTGAAGTATCTACTCATGCAGACACTGCTAAGTATGCAGAATATACAGAATCGTAAAAGCAAAAAGTGGTAGCTGCCTTCACAGTCTCTTGGGAAGAGAGGTAAGTAAACAATAAACTTCAGTGTAGTGATTTGGGGGCATAGTTTTTTCTTATAGACTCGTAATGTTCACTTACCGACTGCCCTTTTCATTCATACTGCATTGTAAGTGTTGTGGGTTTTTTAGGTTTACCTATTTATTTTGAGAGAGAAGGTGCACAAGCACAAGTAGGGGGAGGGTAGAAAGAGAGAAAGGGAGAGAGAGAATCCCAAGCAGGCTCCATGCCGTCAGTGCAGAGCCCAATGCAGGTTTCAAACTCACAAACCACAAGATCATGACCTGAGCTGAAATCAGACACTTAACTGACTGAGCCACTTAGGTGCCCCTGTAAGTGTTGGTTTTCTTGCCTCTTGTCTCCAGTAGTTTGAAGGCAAGTGTCCTATCTTAACCACCCATATACTCTGGACTTCATATAGCCCATAATCTATGCTAAATGATTAAATAAATGGATTAAGTTCCTCTAAGCCTACACTGTGTTGGGAAGTCTCACTAAGAAAACTTAGATAGATTTTAGTCTTAATTACAAAAACCGAGTCAAGTTTAATTGCCTATTCCAACAGGAATTTCAAGCAATACTGCCCAGAATGCATAAAATTAAGTGTTTTTGTTGTTGTTGTTGTTGTTGTTGTTGTTGTTGTTGTTGTTTTTGCTGTGGTGGTTTTTGGTAAAAGCTGGAAAATCATGGCAAAGCATAAGGATTTTTTTGTGGTCTGTTCTGTGGTCTGTGATGGTTATTCTCCACCAATCACCAACTGGACTGCAATACCATTTTGAAATCTGGGGGTGTGGAGGGATGTGTGGGGTGAGATCTTCCTCCTATTTTCGGGAGTTCAGACAAAATTAAGTCTAGGTGAGTTTTAATTGACATTTTGATTGGTAAATAGATGCGTAGACCAAGATACAGATTTAATAATGCAGGGCCCCTGGGTGACTCCATCAGTTAAGCATCTGACTTCGGCTCAGGTCATGATCTCACAGTTCGTGGGTTCGAGCCCCAGGTTGGGCTCCACACTGAGAGCTCAGAGCCTGGAGCCCGTTTTGGATTCTGTGTGTGTGTCTCCCTCTGTTCCTCTCCACTGTGCTCTTTCTCTCTCTCAAAACTGAATAAGTAAAACATTAAAAAAAAAAAAAAGATTTAATAATACAAGTGCAATATGAGGCATCCATGTCAGTTTTCCATAGCTGCATAACAAATTATCATAAACTTAGCAGCTTAAAATAGCATACTTTTATTATCTCAGGGTTCTGTGGACATAGCTTAGCTGGGCTTTCTGCTTAGGGTCTCACAAGACTACAAGGCTGGATTCTCTGCTTAGGGTTCACCAGACTGTGTTTTAAGGATCTGCTTCCAAACTCCCTCAAGATTTTTGCCAGAATTCATCTCCTTGTGGTTGTATGACTGAGGTCCCTATTTTCTTGCTGGCTTCAGCCAGGGGCTGCTCTCAGCTCTAAAAGCCACCTGCAATTCCTTGCCATCACATGTTGCCATCACAATATGGCTCTCTCTTTCAAAGCCAGCAACAGAGAGAGAATCTTTGACCTAAGGGAGGGTCAAGTTCTCTTCTAAAGACTTTTATCTGATGAAATCAGGTCCATCCAGGATAATCTCCCTTTCAATTAGCTAAGAATCAACCGATTTAGAACCTTAGTTACATCTGCAATAACGCTTCACCTTTACCATATTCTGTTGGCTAGAAGCCGGTCACGAGTCCCACTCAAACTAAAGGAGAGGAAATTACATAAGATGTGAACATTAGGGAGGGGGGATCGAGGGACCCATCTTAGAATTCTGCCTATTTTAGTATATATATCTTCTCACTGCAATCTCACGGCAGACCTATAGAAAAATGGGTGCCTTGCTGGCTCAGTTTGTAGAGCATACGCAAATCTTGATCTCAGGGTTGTGAGTTCGAGCCCCACATTGGGTGTAGAGATTACTTAAAATTTTTTTAAATGTTTAAATAAAGAACCATGGAAAAATAATAACTATGAAGTTAACTTCATGGAATCCCAGAGCTGGAAAGGACCACTAGAAACATTCCCTGCTTCGAAGGGAATAATCCTTAACCAGACCTGAAAACTAATGTGTATACTTTTACAAATCTCCAGGGAAAGTGATTCCATTTGTAATCAGTCCTGGTGGATCATAAAGTTAGCACTTGTTAACCTAAACACCTAAACAACTTGATTTTACTGTCATTGCACGAGTACCAAAATTGCCAGAAGTGTGGACCACGCAGGAGCATGGAACGATCTTGATATCAAAAAAGCAAATATTTGTAAAGTAAACGTAGTGCAATTTCCCGGAACTCCCTCTAAATATAGAAATTGTCAGTTCAGGAGCTCATACCTACAGGCTCTGCTGGTATCCTTCTTCAGTAGTTGGTTTCTCTGGTATCAAGCAGAAAATGCAAAGAGGAGACAGTTACCACGCACCAAACCCTTGCCACTCCAAGTGTGGTCTGTGGATCGGCCACACTGGCATCACTTGAGAGCTTGTTGAAAATGCAGACTCTTGGGCTCGCCTCAGACCTGTTGAATCAGAATCTTCATTTTAACAAGATCTCCAGGCATTCACATGCACATTAAAGTCTACGAGGTCTGTATTAAACTTTCCAGAGCAACGTACCCATCAGCCCTCCCCAAACCACTTGAGATATCCAGCCCCTGTCAGTTGCTCTCTATTTTGCGGGAATTGCTGTCATTTTATTATTCCGTTGTTGTTGCAATTCTATTATTTATTTATTTATGTCCCAGCTTTATTGAGATATAATTTACATATAATGTTGTATAAGTTTAAGGTACACAGCGTAATGATCAGAAAGATGTATGCGTTGCAAAATTATCACCACAATAAGGTTACTTTACATATCTCTCATCTCATATACTTACATTTTGTTGTGTGATGAGAACTTTTAAACTCTACTCTCTCAGCAACTTTCAAATTGTTAACTATAGTCACCATGCTGTGCATTGCATCCTCAGAATTTATTCTTCTTATAATTGGAAGCTTGTACTCTTTGGCCACCTTTTTCCCTTCCCCCACACCTAGCATTTAAAATATAATCCAAAATCATTGGTCTGACTACTATTTCACTTTCCTCACAGCAATATGCAATCTGATCTGTTAAAAGTGTCTATGTAAGAGGAGAGACCACATTATTGGGATTTTGCCAACTTACTTTTTTTTAATGCTTACTTTTATTTTTGACAGAGAGTGCACGCACGGGGGGGGGGGGGGGGTGCAGAGAGAGAGGGAGACAGGAGATCCAAAGTGGGTTCCCCGCTGAGAGTGGAGAGGCTCCAACCCACGAACCATGACCTGAGCTGAAGTCGGACTGAGCTTAACCGACTGAGCCACCCAGGTGCCCCTTTGCCAACTTATTTTTTAAAGGTTGCCCTAGTGACCTGTTGTTAGAAAACAGTTCACTTAGGAACTGATTTGGATACGCTTGGTTGCAGTGTAACACCAATTGGCTGGTGTTACAATGACCAAAATATCAATATCCTTAATTTCTATTATATAGCAGAACACACATATATTTGACTCTTTGCTTCATCCAAGCATATACAGGACTCCAGAGAACTTCTGGGGAACCTTGTCATATTCACATGAGGATCCTTTCCAGGGTCTAGAACAGTATTTTATAGCAGAAGCTGAATTAAGAAGGGCACAAGCCTAGAAGACAAGGCTGTGGCTATACATGTACATTAGAAGGAAACTAACGGGAAAAGAAAACAGGACAAGGTGGTCTGGATTTTGTTTCCCTATTAACTCAGGTGCCATGGGTCTTTGTGAGCAGTCTCTTCTCCAGCTTTGGGAACAGGGCCCTATCTACATCACATCTGCACCAAGTGCAGGCTTTTCACAAATCTTTGGAGGACACGGTCAATCTTACTAGAGATTTTGTGGAAGACAAAGAGAAGGTTTAGATTGCATCTTAAACTGCAAACAATCTAACAAAATTCCCCACTAGACCTTTCTGTTTTCTCCCAGCTCTGGGCTACCCTACAGTCTCTCTCTCAATATATTTTCCTCCCATATCCCTAGCCTTTCCATCTCCTATACCCCTTAATATTCATCCTTTCCTGTGAGAACAATGTGGCCCTGTTTCAAATCTTTCCATTTTGTATAACTGCACATTACTTAATACTCTCTTTAAGAAAGATCATTTCACTTTGCATTCAGGAAACAAATAATCCTCCAGTTGTGGGGCTCTCTCCTCTCATAGGGCTGCCAGGATTATGAATAATAAATGACCTACAGTTTAACCTAGTGGCTCAGGGTTTGGGTCTGGAGTCAAGATTCTACTCATGTAAATTAGTCATGTAACTTACCTCATGTAAATTACTCAACCCCTCTAAGCCTCACATCCTTGATGTGTAAAATGAAGTGTGGACTCCAAGCAATGCAGACTGTATCTTGAATGATCAAAACAATGCTTAACTTATTTATGCATTTGGGGAGATTCATATCAGACATCATAGGAGAAAGGATTTCCCCAATTCCAGTGCATGGCACAAAATAATAAGTGGGTTACAACAGCAATTATTAAATAATTCCCAATCTCAATCATTCCAAGTAAATGAGGGTCTACCAAATTAAACTCTTAAGTACTCATTCAAAAAGCATCTATTTAATGACTACTACATAGTACTGCAAAAGCAAAATAAGGAAAAAGGAAGTAGGAGATAAATAAGCATCTAATGAGAGCCAGCTATGTGCCAGGCACTTTACATATGTCGTCTCATTTATTCCTTCAAATAACATAATAGAAATTAGTATCCCCACTTCTATGGATAATGAGACAGAGCTTTGAGAGGTTCTCTGTACTTTGCCCAAAAGGCACAGATCTGAGTTTGCACCTAGGTCTGTGTGGCTCCGAGCCCTATACCTTCTCTAAGTTGCAGTGCCTCAAAAGTAGAATATATGACCAAATCTTAAATTCTAAAGAGGAGAAGAGAAGAGTTAGATGATTAGAAAGAGGAGAAAAACAAGAGAAATACAGGAAGCAATGGAACAAGAAGGAGAATCAGATGTTGAGGGAAGGATAAGAGAATAGCAGGAGGAAGTTGGAAGGGCGACTCTTCCAGCACCATCTACAACAGGAGCTCAGGGACAGCCAGCCCTCTGAGCTCACCCTTATCACCTTAGGTGATGTGTGAACTGGGGCCAAGAGGAAATGCATCACTTCTGTGGTTTACCAACAACTGCAGCTCGCATCAAATGATCTCACCCTTTCCTTTGAGACATTCAGACAGAAGTACTTTAGCCTTCTATGTACAATTTAATTCTCTGTCTTATTTACAATTTAATGTTGTGCTACCCAGTAATCGTCTCATGTGGATTCATCTCATTCTCATAACCAGACTATAAAAGACTCAGTGCATGTACCTTGGTTTACTATTCTGTAAGAAGATAGTCATGGATGAAAACACACTACTAAATTTTATGAAACCTTTCTAAGAAGAAACTGAAAAACACAGAACTTGGGATAGAGAAATTTGTTTCAGGTGTGAATAACAGAAGAGAGAGGTGAGCCCAGACATAAACCCGCACATACATGGTCAACTAATTTTTGAATTAGAACACACAGTCTAAAAAAGGATAGTCTCTTTGATTAATGGTTTTGGGAAAACTGGATATCCACATACAAAAGAATGAAACTGGACCCCTACCTTACACTACTCACAAATATTAGCTCAAAATGGATCAACAATTCCAATGTAAGACCTGAAACTGTAAAACTCCTAGAAGAAGACATAGTGGAAAAGATCTTGGACATTGGTCTTGGCAATGGTTTCTTGGATAAGCCACCAAAAGTCCAGGCAATAAAAACTAAAATAAACAAGAGAGTGTATTAAATGAAAGAGCTTCTGCAAAGCAAACAGTCAATAAATTGAAAAGTCAACTTACCGAGTTGGGAAAAATACTCACAAACCATCTATCTGATAATGGTAAGTATCCAAAATATAAAGAACTCATACAACTCAATAGCAAAAAAGAAAACAGTCCTATTAAAAACTGACAAATGGCCAATATGAAAAGGTCTTCAACGCCACTAATCAGGGAAATGCAAATCAAGATCACAATGAGATATTACCTCACACCTGTTAGGATGGCCATTATCAAAAAAGATAAGCGATAACAAATATTGGTGAGGATATGGAAAAAAGGGAACCTTTAGATAATGCTGATGGGAATATAAAATGTTACAGCCATTATGGAAAAGAGTTCTCAGAATATTAAAAGTAGAATTACTGGGGGCGCCTGGGTGGCTCAGTCGGTTAAGCATCCAACTTCAGCTCAGATCACGATCTCACGGTCCACGAGTTCGAGCCCCGCGTCGGGCTCTGAGCTGATGGCTCAGAGCCTGGAGCCTGCTTCCGATTCTGTGCCTCCCTCTCTGCCCCTCCCCTGTTCATGCTCTGTCTCTCTCTGTCTCAAAAATAAATAAACGTTAAAAAAAATTTTTTTTTAAATAAAATAAAAAAATTTTTTAAAAAAGTAGAATTACTGTATGATCAAGCAATCCCACTCCTGGATAGATACCTGAAGGAATTGAAATTACTATCTTGAAGAGATATCTGCACATCCATGTTCACTGTAGCATTATTCACAATAGCCAAGATGAGGAAACAACCTGTGTCGGTCAGTGGATTAAACACCATGTGATATACACACACACTGGAATATTACTCAGCCACGAGAAAGAAGAAATCCCATCACTTGCCATAACATGGGTGGACCTTGAGGGCATTATGCTAAATGAAATAAGTCAGAGAAAGACAAATGCTGTACAATCTCACTTATATGTGGAATCTAAGAGAGACAAACTTGCAAAAACAGAGAGTAGAATGGCAGTCACCAGGGGCTGGTGGGGATGGGATATTGGGGAGATGTTGTTTAAGGGTACAAACTTGCAACTCCTAGATAATAAGTTCTGGAGATATAATGTACAGCATGGTGATTATAACCAATAATACATATCATAAACTCCAAAGTTGCTAGGAGACTAAATCTTAATTGTTCTCACCACAAAAAAGAATTGATAATTTTGTGATGTTTTAGAGGAGTTAGCTACAGATAGGGTGGTAAATACACTGCAATATATAAATATATCAAACCACAACAACAACACATTGTACACCTTAACCTACACAATGTTATATGTCAACTACATCTCAATTAAAAATTCAAGAATAATAACGAGTAAATAACATAGATTTTGGAAATATATCGCCAAATATTATGAACATATCTTGCTGGTGCCATGGAAGTGAGGGTGTCTGTCCCCTGAAGGAAGTGACTGCTTGCCAGCTAATCAGCTGCCTTGAGAAGTGATGCTGGGGGAGAAGTATGTGTGGTAGGGGGAGGAAGGATATTTTCTTTGCTCCTGGTCTAGTCCACACTTGGCCCAGTCTCTGTGTTATGGAATTGCCTGGAGCACCTCTGGTGTGGGGGAAGCTGTTCCTGGTCACAGCGCAATAACCTTGGGGGCAAGCAGAGAGTATGCAGAGGAGAGGACCTCAGGTTAAACACTGACTGTAGTTTCCCTGAATCATTCTCTGTGCCACGTGGCCTTTTGTCATCCGTACAATCTGTTCTGCACCAGATCAGGGAGGGGTCCACACCCACACTTGGTCAGAGTGACAGAGAAATGCTGGATCCCTTCCCTTGAGGTCAGAGGACGGGCTGCCACCGAGAGCAACTTGCCAGGGCGTGGCAAGCCCTGAGGCACTCTCTAGGGGTGTAACCTTGAGGAAGCCACTTAACCAAAGTCTGTCTCAATTCCCCATTTGTAGTATGAAAAGAAACAACATCTACCTCTCAGGGTTGCCATGAGGATTAGAGAAATAGTGTGTGCAGTGACTGAAATTTATATATTTATTCATTGTTTATTCATCTCATCCCATATTATTGTAATTACTACCTGCCAAGCACCAAGCATTAGAAACGCAGCAGTGAGCAAGACAGATCAAGTCCCTGCTCTCTTGATGTCATATTCTAGTGAGGAGGGGAGACAGACCATCAGCAGATAAATACAGTCAGAACCTGATTTGCATACACACGACTTATTGGGGGGGGGGGAACCTGTAGAGGGTGAGGGAAACAGGAGGGGGAAAGGCAAGAGGCTGAGCAAGCATGTGCTCAGGTAGAATCTCACCTTGGTCTGATCAGCGGGGGCTCTGGGGTACAAGCCACACCTTCCGAACTGTAATTCGAAGCAGGATGGAGCATTTGTACCCCTGGCTCTGTCCGTCGTTGGCCACCCTGGGTGAAAAGTGGCTCCTTGGTCAAGGGACAGACTACAGAGACCATCACAGGAGCAAGCTGTCAGCAGCAGGTTTACAGGAAGTGGGCTGCGGGCTCACTGGCTGGTAAAGGCACCCGGGGCAGGGCAACAACATCTACATCTATTCCAAGAGGAGAAGTCACGGAGTAATACGTGTGAGGACAGAATGAACATTCAGTGACATGAAGGAGACTCGGATTGGGTGGCCACGAAACACGGCTGGATTCATATCTTGTGGAAACTGAAGCTTATCATTTGGGGGCTCTTTCAGAGTAGAAGAACATAAAATCATGAAAACAAAACCAGTACAAACATGAAGATTTATTCAAAATGAGAAATTAGGACAAATTACAAACAATAAAAGCTGATGAATGCCTCAAACATCACAAAATCGAGGAAAAAAGGCCCATGATATTTATATTAACTCCCTGACGCACATAGCTTTTCTGTCCTA
The DNA here is from genome assembly GCF_023721935.1 of Panthera uncia. Lineage (NCBI taxonomy): Eukaryota > Metazoa > Chordata > Mammalia > Carnivora > Felidae > Panthera > Panthera uncia. Next base: position 91,417,406 of record NC_064809.1, on the reverse strand, counting down.
CATACTTTGGCTACATCTTTTTATGATACCCTCATGTGATAACAGTTTGATAATATGCCATCTATTAAGAGGATAAGGATATTTTGATCTTTCCCCTAAAAATGGTAGGTAAAAAAAAAAAAAAAAAAAAAAAAACCAACAACACTTTTTTTGTAATTTTTTTTTAAGTTTCTTTGAGTTTCAGAACTTGCTATTTGTCAAAATTATGTGACTTTTTAGGATCATTGTCAAGTTTGGAAAAACCTCTCTTTTTTAAAAAAGATTTCATTTTTAAGTAACCTCCCAACATGGGGCCCAAACTCACAACCCAGAGATCAAGAGTCGCATGCTCTACCAACTGAACCAGCCAAGTGCCCCAGAGAAGCCTCTATTATGTTTCTTTCCTGGGGTGCCTGGGTGGCTCAGTCAGTGAAGCCTCCGACTTCAGCTCAGGTTATGATCTCGGGGTTCATGGGTTTGAGCCCCTCATCGGGCTCTGTGCTGACAGCTTAGAGCCTGGAGCCTGCTTCAAATTCTGTGTCTCTGTCTCTATCTGCCCCTCCCCCTCTCTCAAAACATAAATAAATACTTAAAATAATTTTTTAAAAAGTTTCTTTCCTAAATGAGCTGTAAGCCCTGGAAGGATGTACCACGACTAGCTTCTGACTCCACACATTTCAAACTCACTCTTCTCCCATGCTATCCTCATCGTTTGGTTGCTGAGTGTCATGGGACATGTTCTTAGTGAGCTGCCTATATATGACCATATGATAGGTGATTGGTCAGGAGGATTGAGAATATTCCAGGACAGTGAATCAGCTTCCCCTTAGCCTGCTCTCCAAAATGCCCATAGCCACGGGGCGCCTGGGTGGCGCAGTCGGTTAAGCGTCTGACTTCAGCCAGGTCACGATCTCGCGGTCCGTGAGTTCGAGCCCCGCGTCAGGCTCTGGGCTGATGGCTCGGAGCCTGGAACCTGTTTCCGATTCTGTGTCTCCCTCTCTCTCTGCCCCTCCCCCATTCATGCCCTGTCTCTCTCTGTCCCAAAAATAAATAAAAAACGTTGAAAAAAAAATTAAAAAAAAAAAAATGCCCATAGCCACTCCAATGCCACTTGATGGGGGGGGGGGGGGGGGGGCGGGGAGCATAAGGGAGGGACAACTAGAGTAAAAAGAGAGAGCAGCCTTACATTTTAACAGATTGTTGTTAAAATATTCACTTTTGCAACATTTACAAAAACACACAAGCATGTGAATAGATTGCAAGGGTCCCCTCAGGACTCAGAAAGGGCCACAGCAGTGAGCCATTCAGAAATGAAAGCTTCATTAGCTTTGCTCTAAATTCACCTCTGTTAGTGAGAGACTCTGAGCAGGTGACATAGACACCAAAAACACTTAGTTGGCATTCACAAAATTATTTTTGGGGGGGTGCCTGGGTGGCTCAGTTGGTTGAGCTTTGGACTCTTGGTTTCAGCCCAAGTCATGATCTCTCAGTTTATGAGTTCAAGCCCTGCGTCGGGCTCTGCCCTGGCAACGCAGAGCCTGCTTAGCATTCTCTCTCTCTCTTCCTCAAAAATAAACATTAAAAAAATGAATTTTTAAAAAAATGTTTATTTATTTATTTTGAGAGATGGAACATGTACATGCATGTGAGTTGGGGAGGGACAGAGAGAGAGAGAGAGAGAATCCTCAGCAGGGCCATGTTCAGTGCAGAGCCCCCCAACTGGGACTGGAACCCACAAACCGTGAGATCATGACTCGAGCCAAAATCAAGAGTCCGACGCTTAACGGACTGAGTCACCCAGGCACCCCTCAATAAATTATTATTAATTAAAGACTCATGGTGAATTCCCTGTGGTCTTTTTTTTTTTTTTAATGTTTTATTTATTTTGGGGAGAGGGGCAGAGAGAGAGGAACAGAGGATCTGAAGTGGGCTCTGTGCTGATAGCAGTGAAACTGATGTGCGGGCTTGAACTCATGAACCACAAGATCATGACCTGTCAACTGACAGAGCCACCCAGGTGCCCCTCACTGCAATCTTTGATGGCAGGGATCCTTGGCTCTATTCAGACAGCCAGGCCAAATGATTGAATGCCGGGAAGGTAGCACTTCCCCAGGAAGGTTTCTCTTAAAACAGAAGTTGCCTACATCAGAGACCTCTCCTAAAATACCCCATTTATTGGTCTTCAGCCACCCTTGCATACAGGCAGTGAGTGGTAATGGGCTGTGCAGGGTTGGTTGGAATCAGTGAAGATTTAAATCCGTGCATATTTGGCTGTGATTTGCATCTTCCCTTGCTCGGTCTCTCGGTGAGGGGAGTCCCTTGTGCCTGCCAGGTGTCCCTGATTAGAACATGAGTCTCCCAGCCTTGTAATTATTTACCTGTCCGGCTCCCTTAGAAAAATGAGCTGTGCTAAGACAGAGCCCTGTCTTATTTATACGCCTAGCACACAGCCCAGCACACAGAAGGCATTTAATCCATGTTGCGAGATGAATGCACGATTGCCCATCCAGGAATGTAGGGAAAGAAAAAAAAGCATTCCATCAGTTTCTTTATTTTATCTCAAATTCCCAAGGGCCGTTAAGTTAATACTTTGTTCAATTCGGTCAGTAATGTAACGCTTGACCCTGAACGACTGAAGAATACTTCTGTTTTTCAGGTCACTTGCAGAAAGCACAGCTAGTTTACACAAATAATTTTCGCCCTTGGATAGAAAGCATTCACAAAATAAAGGAGAAATAACACACAATATGCGGTTTTCATTCTGGTTACTCTGCACCAAAATATGGAACAGAATCTCTTTCTTATTTTTGAGAAGGACAAGAGAACTGCTTGTCTAGAAGCACTGTTCCCTTCATCAATAAATAAAAGGTCCTTGTGTTTGCAAAGATTTCACATGATGTCCAAAAAAAAAAAAAAAAAGGCGTGTAAAGTTTTCCATCGCAAGCGTGCTCACCAGATTTGTGTGAACCACCTAATTACAGAGGATTCGGAGGGATGAACCACACTTCTGTGCAGTGCTAACAGAAAGGTCCAGGATGTCCGGGGGGCTCCTCTTTCCTGTCTATCTTTCACAGATCCAAAAGCAACAGTGAAACTCACAATGATGTTTGAATTACAGCTGAGAATTTGACACTTACTTCAAAGGGACTAACAATCTCTGACATCAAGCTAAATTAACAGCAGAGAATATATTTTTTTCCTGTATTGAAATTATTAACAGTGTTGGAAAAAAGCAACTTAAACCTGTCATAAACTTTCTAGGGCTCTTCAATAAACCCTGGATTAACAGAAGAGCCTACTTAACTCCAAAGATTTCAAAGGATTTAAACAATATAAATATTTTTATAAAAAATTAAAGTCTAAGGATGCCTATGTGGCTCAGTCAGTTAAGCATCTGACTTTGGCTCGGGTCATGATCTCACAGTTCTTGAGTTCGAGCCCTGTGTCTGGTTCTGTGCTGACAGCTCAGAGCCTGGAGCCTGCTTCAGATTGTGTCTCCCTCTTTCTCTCTGCTCCTCCCCCACTCACACTCCGTTCTGCCTCTCTCTCAAAAATAAACATTAAGAAAAATTTTTTTTAAATTAAAGTCTAGACAAATCCTGAAAGTAGTAAATGAAGATTAACCGGATATTTGGAAAATATGTATATTTATCAAATATCTATGTAAGGCAAGAAGAGGGTTAGTTTCATTAATGAAGGAGTAACAGGCTGGTAAATGGAATAAAGTAGAATTTTATTACGTAAAAGTTAATCTCTGTTAAAATAATAACAATAAAAGTCAATCTATGTGGCTTCAGGTGAGAGCCCTCTAGCCAACTGCTCTATTTTTTTTTTTAATGTTTTATTTATTTTTGAGAAAGAGACAGAGTGCACGCAGGGGAGGGGCAGAGAGAGAGGGAGGCACAGAATCCGAAGCAGATCCAGGCTCTGAGCTGTCAACAAAGAGCCCGACGCAGGGCTCAAACCCACAAACTGTGAGATCATGACCTGAGCTGAAGCCGGACGCTTAACCAACTGAGCCATCCAGGTGACCCAACTGCCCTATTTTTAAGGGTAATTATGAGTGATAATGAAGGTTTTTGCCTAATTCCACTCAACTATCCCTCTGTACACTGGTCTACTAGTATGTGAAAATGCAACATCAGTCTCATTATTGGGCTCTGCTAAAATAAGTTAGCTTTTTTTTTTAAGTTTATTTATTTATTTTGAGAGAGAGAGAGAGAAAATGAGCAGGGAGGGGCGGGGGGGCGGGGGAGACAGAGGATCTGAAGCAGGCTCTGTGCTAAGAGATCATGACCTGAGGCCAAGTTGGATGCTTGCCCGACTGAGCCACCCAGGTGCCCCTAAAATAACTTAGCTTTTATCAGTTGTTAATACCTTTAGTTTGACTGGCATTTGAGCTAGCAAGGTTGTGAAGGCAAGAACTCTGAGTGGATAGGTGGGCTGCAGAGGTCAAGAAAGGTGAACATATAAAATGGTATCCAAAGCATGGTTAAAAAAAAAAAATCGATGAGCGGCTCAGTCGCTTAAGCCTCTGACTTCGGCTCAGGTCATGATCTCGGGGTTCACGAGTTAGAGCCCCACGTTAGGCTCTGTGCTAACAATTCAGAGCCTGGATCCTGCTTCGGATTTCGTGTCTCCCTCTCTCTCTGCCTCTCCCTGTCCCCACTCTCTTCCTCTCCCTCCCTCTCTTTCTCTCTCTCAAAATAAATAAATAAATAAATAAACATTAAAAAACGTTTTAAATAAAAAAAAAAACAACAACTGTCTCTGGGAGATAGATATTCTTTCTCTGGGTACGACCTGTACAATGAGCTCATAGCCTGGGCAGCTCACCCAAGTCATGCCATGCCAGCTCAAAGGTTTTTTTTCAGGCAATGACCTTCTCTGGGCCCGTGTTCTCTTCTCTCCCTGTGATGTTAGGTAGTGGTCAAGCCCACGGGCTCTGCAGCCAGATTTATAATTCAGGTGTATGACCTTGGACAAGGTACATTTTTGTTTAGGCACGGCTGCTCCATTAAAATGTAACTTCCATGAGGGTGAGGGCTTCCTGTCGTTCACAGCCATGGAAGAGATCCCAGTGCATAGTAAGTGCTCAACACTTATTAATGGAATGAGTGAATGAAGTATTGAACCTCTCTGGGCCTAGTCTTCTCGTTTGTAAAATGAGGATAATAGGAGCACTCAATATGATATGTACACAGATATGTATATGTAGGTAGCAACCAGGGTCAAAATGCAGGCACGGGGCTTAGCCCTCCACTGGGTCCTCTATGTTCTTCCTGCTCAGGGAGAAAGTGGCTTCAGGATGTGCAGCTGCTGACAAAGGGACAGATGAGACAACTGCAGGTGGGTCCTGTTATGCGTTATTCGATCATGTTTACTTGGAAGTTCACTCTGCTCTTTCAAGAAAGAGATTCAGTGGTACAGATGTCCTTACACTCTTATTTTTGTTTTCGCGGGCCAGCCGCTTATTTTAACCAGATGAAAATGACTCCAATAAAATGTGATTGAAGGAAGGGCACATTTTCAGTTACATGTTGGAGCTCCCATTTTCATTCCACTTCCACAACTTGAGTGGGAAAATATTTTTAGAAGTCAGTATGCTCAGTTACAGAGTAAGTGTATAAACAAACTGGTATCTTTCCTGCAGATGGCTGTGTTTGGTTGGAAAAAAAAATAATGAAAATATTTTTGCAATAGCAAAATTAAATATTAAACACCAATGAATAAACTTAACAAGAAATATGAGGGCTTATATGAAGAATCCTCTACAATTTTACTCATACACATAAAAGAAAATAAATAAATGAAGAGACAGTTCACTTACAGATGAGAAGATTCATTATTATAAAGGGATCAATTCCAAATTAATTTAGAAATGTAATGTGAAATTTTGCATGGTATTTTTCTTAGACTTATTCAAAATAACTTTTTTTTTTAAAGTTTTTTTGTTTGTTTGTTTGTTTGAGAGGGGGGGTGGCAGAGAGAATCCCAAGCAGGCTCTGCACCATTAGCACAGAGCCCGTATGGGGCTCCAACTCATGAGCTGCAAGATCATGACCTGAGCTGAAATCAAGATCTGGATGTTTAACCGACTGAGCCACCCAGGTGTCCCCAAAATAACTTTAAACCTCAACTTTTTAGTCTACACTTATGAGAATAACCAATATGATTTAGAAAAACAGGAGAATATGGTTAAGGAAGGAATTGACCTATCAACTATTTAACAAAACATAAGGGTATAATACTGAAAGTATAATACCTAAGACTGCTAGTCATAACCCCCTCAATTTATTTCACGGCCTACTAAGAATTGTGAACTGCAGTTTGAAAAACAGTGGCTTATAGATATAAAAAATAGACCATTTGGTTAAATATATGTCAGTATGGTCATGCAGAATATATGCAGCTCTTAAACATAATGTGGTAGAACTGTGTGTTAGTATGAAAGATGTTGGCAATATATAGGTAACTAAAAAACTCGCTAGAATTACCCCATCTTGAAAGAACAACATCAAAAATATATGTGTATACAAGCAGAGAAAAAAAAACATATGGACAGATAAATGCCAATATATTAACGAAGGTTATAGTTCATTTATCTTTAGCTTAAACCTCATTTCTAATTTTTTGCTATTATAAGTAATACTATGATTACTACCTTTATGAAAAAAAAAATTTTCCAAATTTCAGATGAACCTTAGGATAGGTTCATAGAAGTAGAATTACCTTAATAAACATTTTTTAGGCTACATCCCAAAATTATTTTCTAAAAGTTGTAGCAATTTTCATTCCTACTTAAAAGGTATGAATGGGCACTTCCTTATACTCTGACTCATTAGAAATCTCATTTTAAAAAATGAATAATTATAAATTTTAAAAAAATATTTGCTCTCCTGATAGGTTGTTTTTCACTATTGTTTTAATTTGTCTTTTATTTCCAGTGAGGTTGAACACTTTTCCATATGTTAGTCATTTGTATTTCCTCTTCTGTGTATTGTTGCAAACGCTTTCTGCCTGGACCCTTTCCTTCTGAGTGATAATGAACATTAACACAATGAAGGTTACCATGATGCAAATTTTTTCACTGCTAAAGAATTTATTATTACATAATTTCATATCAAAACTCAGAGTCAAAAATTTTCTTCCACCTAAGGCCCCATCTAATCATAAAATGAAGAAAAAATTGAAGATATCTAAGGAACTATATGCCCTACAAATTTATTATAACCATTCATTGCCAAAGACATTTTTCATCTACGCTTGATACTTCAAATATAATGACTTTTAAATTTCCTTTCCTCCTCCCTCTAAAAGTGCCCCAAAAAGTAATTTTAATTAATATGTTGGGACATTAAGAAATTTTATTTATAAAAAAATTTTTAAAAAATGGGGCGCCTGGCTGGCTCAGTCGGATAAGCGTCTGACTTCAGCTCAGGTCATGATCTTGCGGTTTGTGAATTTGAGCCCCATGTCGGGCTCTGTGCTGACAGCTCAGAGCCTGGAGCCTGCTTCGGATTCTGTGTCTCCCTCATTCTCTGCCCCTCCCCTGCTCATGCTCTGCGTTTCTCTATCTCAAAAATAAATAAAACATTTTTAAAAAATTTTTTTAAAAAAAGAAATTTTATTTAGATAGCATCAAATTATCTTGTGAACAACACTGAATAAATAAAATTATTTAGAAAAAGTTGTGTCCAGCAGATCTAAAAAAGTAAAATAAGTTTACTGGGCTGGAACTAATTCTTGGTCTATTTTCAGCAATCAACAGAGCTATCATGGAACGTTCAGGACATACTTATAGTGCCAGAGTGAAGACAGTCATTATTTTATTTTCACGAGTCAAGTATTTAATAGGTAAAAATTCAGTGTTTTTCAAACCGTGAGTGGGTTAGGAAATCAGTTACGTGGGTCAGACTGGATTTTCTTTTTCTTTAATGAAATAGAATGGAAGGGAAGAGAAAAACAAAAACAAAAACAAGAGCCTCACATGTCATAAAGGTAAGTATTACTTCATGTAACGTCCCAAGTCACTATGTCAAATGCATCCCTACTATGGGTTATGGTCAAATAAGTTTAAAAGCACAGGACTTCAGGGGTGCCTGGGTGGCTCAGTCAGTTGAGTGTCCAACTTTGGCTCAGGTCATGATCCCATGGTTCATGGGTTTGAACCCCACGTCGGACTCTATGCTGACAGCTCAGAGGCTAGAGCCTGCTTCGGGTGCTGTCTCCCTTTCTCACTGCCCCTTCCCTGCTCGTGTTCTGTCTCTCAAAAATGAATAAACATTAAAACAAAACAAAACGTAGGACCTCAGATAATATCCAGTGTTCTCATTTTTTTTAAATTGTGGGGTTTTTTTGTTTTTTGATAGCTTTTTTAAAATGTTTATTTATTTATTTTGAAAGAGAGAGAGATAGAGAGTGAGCAGTGGAGGGGCAGAGACAGAGGGAGAGAGAATCCCAAGCAGGCTCTGCACTGTCAGAAGGGAGCCCAATGTAGGGCTCGAACTCACTCACCATGAGATCATGACCTGAGCCGAAATCAAGAGTCAGATGCTTAACCAACTGAGCCACCCAGGCACCTCTAAAAAAATTGCTAATTAACTCCATCCTTACTCCAACAATTACTCTCCACTAACATTAGCCTTTAATGACATATTTGTTTTAAAGAGGATTATTCATTTACTGCTACCATCTGCGATGCATTGTTCTAGGCACTGAGGATACAGTATAGTAAACTGAGATCCCTATTGTCACAGAGCTCCTATAGAACAGGAAGACAGGTGATGTATAGTGTCAGATGATTCTATGAGCACCATGAAAAGCAGGAGGGTAAAGAGGGCAAGTGACTCAGGTACAATCTCAGAAAGGATGTTGCAAGAAGGCATCACTGAGAAGGTGACATTGGAGCAGAGTTCAATGTTTAACTTTTTTTTATGTTTATTTATTTTTGAGAGAGAGAGAGAGAGATGATTGTCTGAGGCAGGCTCTGTGCTGATGGCAAGAGAGCCCGAAGAAGGGCTCGAACCCATGAAACATGAGATCATGACCTGAGCCGAAGTTGGATGCTCAACTGACTGAGCCACCCTCGGGCCCCAACATTTAACTTTTTAATAGCATTTTAAATGTTATTTTAAATCCAAATGAACATCTTAACAAATAATAAAACAATTGCTGAGACTTAAGGTATGTAAACTACTTAATTCCCTATTATGATATTTCATTTTTTGTTCATATCTATATATTTTAATATTTACTTATTTTTGGAAGAGCACAAGTGGGGGAGGGGCAGAGAGAGGGAGACAGAAAATCCGAAGCGGGCTCTGTGCCGACAGGCTAACAGCAGCTAGCCCAAGCCCGATGCGGGGCTCAAACTCACAAACCTCAATATCATGCCCTGAGCCTAAGTCAGACACTCAACTGACTGAGCCACCCAGGTGCCCCTCATTTATATTTTTAATCATTTGCTCAGCAGATGTTCATTTTGCACCTGCCAAAGGCTGGCCTCTGTATTGGGCCCTGGGGATGGAACTGAGAAAAAGATAAACTTAATTCCTGCTCTCAAAAGTGCCCAGTCTACTGGGATATTCAAAATTAGGAAATAGGCAAAGATAATCACAATGTGGTAAGTATGTGATGGGGGCGTGCAGGCTGCAATTCCCTTCTTAGGGGATCAGGGAAGGCTTCCTGGAGGAGTGATGAACCAGCTGAGGTATAAAGCATGAAATAAAATTATTGTAATTTCCAAATTGTTGGAGGCTCACCCTGATTTAAAATCAGAGTTGAGGGGCGCCTGGGTGGCTCAGTCGGTTGGGCATCTGACTTCGGCTCAGGTCATGATCTCACGGTTTGTGAGTTCGAGCCCCGCGTCGGGCTCTGTGCTGACAGCTTAGAGCCTGGAGCCTGCTTCCGATTCTGTGTCTCCCTCTCTTGCTCTGCTCCTCCCCCATTCATGCTGTCTGTCTCTCTGTCAAGAATAAATAAAACGTTAAAAAAAATTTTTTTTTAAAAAGCAGAGTTGAGACGTTAGGCATTTCAGTGGTGTTTAACGAGAAACTTTGCATTGTGACAGAAGTGCTTGTAACTTCACACTGCACTGGGTTAGTCACTACCCTCTGTTTGAGAACATACAGAAGAAGGTTAGAGAATGTTTACACACCTGTTCCCATAAAACTTAAATCCATAATGATTCTTTATCTTGTGATGGTAAAGTTAAGTTTCTCTTTGTGTACTAAGAAGGGCAAAGAGTGTTCCTGCAATACTGAGAGGTATGTTTTTGTAGGTGAGCTATTGATTCGTAACCTGGAAAGGGCCCCGTGTCTGTCCTGCGGAACTGCATTCTATGTTACAATGTTGCAGAGAATTGTGTTTCTTCACTGGAGGTTGCAAACTGTTTGTCACAGGAGGTTAAACTAGTTCACAAACCTTGCGATAATTAACCAGTTAAGACCTCACTGATGCTGTTATAATGAACTCAACCAGTAAAAAAGGCTGTTGGTTTTCTTGGCGTAAGGAAAATATCTGAAGCTTTTTCCTCCTTGCATAGATTATGCAAATAAAAATAAGTGAGACTAACCCAGTTAATTTGAACACAACCCCAAACCTCATTCTGACAAGGCAGCACGCAGGTGGAATGAGGAGTCCAGTGTTCCAGATCAAGGGAACTGAATACAGGAAGGGCTGAAGGCCCGCACAGGCAAGTTCGTTTCAGAAAATGAAAGTGGTTTAGATGTGGAGCTTCCGGGTGAAGATGGAAGACTGAACAGATGTGTGTGATTTCCCTCCCTAAGCCAAACTTAATCTGCGATTGCAATTCCCTCCCAAAATGGCATTTCTAACCACCACGACCTAAGTTTTAGCCAAAGAGTTTATTGCTCTCTAGAATACTGTATTTTATCCATTTATTTGCTGCTCCCTCTCATTAGAAAGTAAGTAGCTCATAGAGAACAGGCCTTTTGTCTATTTTGCTTGTTAACACCCCCAATTAAGAATGGGAGACTAAAAACTGTTCAAGAATGAGGCTTATTCATTTTGATCTTCACTCTAGGACCAGGGCAATATGGATAGATTACTTGCTGACTCTTCCTCCCCATCCTCTATCCCCTTTCAGCATTTCTGAATATTTCCCTTTGGACTGACCAGAAATTTCCCCCAAGAAGAACCTTACAATCTCCTACCTGGAGGATAAACCCTGGAAAGCTATCAGATTCTGGGAGCTGAGTAGGGGAGAGAGGTCTGGGAGTTTCTGCATTTAAAGTATTTTTTAAATCAACTTTTCCATATTGGTTTGTAGACTTACAGGAGCAGATCTATGTCCAAACTGGCTCCGCTCAAGAAATAGAAGCAAGAAGCTGATTATCTGTCCTATGACTTCCCATTTTAGGCTTTAAAGTTCTGCCAGCTTTCTTCAACAGTCTCTCTTTGGTCCCATTTGTTAATTCAAACGTTAAGAGGTGTCTGTTCACTTACCTTAAGTCTTTCACATAATTTTTGTGGATCTCTGATCTGAGACTTCCTCACTCTTTCTTCCTTATCCTTCTATCCCCCAATGAGTCACACCTTCTCTTATTTATTTCCTTTACACAAAGCAAGCAGCCTCATATGGGACTGAAGCTGCATATATTTCTGATCAAGAAGGATGAGGTGGAAGGAAAGGGAAGCAAGGGAACTGACTGGAAGGCCAGAAGCCCCATAACACAGTATATTCAGGATGTTTATGGAAAGTGCTTGGATTTCCTTAACTCAACCACATGTATATAAAGATTCCAGCTGAATTTACATGAACTTGATAAACTTCATTTTTCCATGAAGTCACATTGGAAAGAAAAATGGTCTTCAAAATGAAGTCTTTCTTTGCTAACCCTTCTATTAATTCTTCCGATTCCAGGCTACCATGTGCAAATGAGCTGCAAAGACAGGATCACCATTTAGATGGCATTTATCAATGAGGACCCTGAAACTCTCACATAAATGATGTCACCTTTACCAAAAAATAGTGATGCGTTACCTCACACTGGCTTGACTTGCTTTTTTTTTAAATGTGGCAGCCAAAACATAAATTTGCTATTGTAACAATGGGGAAATTGTATTCAGTAGAATTCTTTTTGGGGAGAACACTCCATTTGTTTTGAAGGGATGTCTTGGTAATAAGATCTTTTGGGATTATGAAGCAGAGACTAGCAACCCAAGTATCCATCAATGGATGCATGGATAAATAAAATGTAACATGTACATAGGATGGAATATTATTCAGCCTTAAAAAGGAAGGCAATTCTGACACATGCTATGACATGGATGAACTATGAGAACACTGTGCTAGGTTAAATAAGCCAGTGGCAAAAAGACAAATATTCCATGATTCCACTTGTACAAGGTATCTAGAGTAATCAAATTCATTGAGACAGAAAGTAGAATGAAAGTTGCCAAGGGCTGAGGAGGGGGAAATGAGATGTTTTTAATGGGTAAAGAGTTTCAGTTTTTCAAGACGAAAAGTTCTGGAGATTGGTTGTACAACAATGTGAATATACTTAACCCTACTGCACTGTAGACTTAAAAATGGTTATGATGGTAAATTTTGTGTTATGTGTATTTTACCACAACTAAAAAATCTTGAAAACCTATAAAAAAAAGACCATGAAGTACCATATTTAAAATAATCTAACATTTTAAAAGTTTGCTGATTTAAGTATACTTATGATGGCTTTCTAGCTTACACAGTTATTTTTAGGATAAAAATATATAATACAAATTTTTAAGATGATAGATATTTACATTCTTTTTCTCGTAATGTATCCTGTCCCCCTGACACTTTTGTACCCCAGTCCTCCTGACCACTGTCCCACAGCATTCTATTTGGGAATGGCTGGATCAACCTAGTAGCTGAAATTAACAAACTCCCCTAATTTTTGTTGAGTCGCAGAGCCTAAGCCTTGACTTAAGACAAGATAAGTAGGCCACAAATGGATTGATGATTGATTTCCTATATACTTTCTCACTGGCAACCTAGGTCCACAGTGGGCCCAGGAATCTGTGTTTTTTTAATGGCCCCAAAGTATTTATGATCAGCCAGGACTAGGAAACACCAGACTAGAGGAGAAGCATTAAAATATTTTCATGGACAAGTAAATATTTGGGAGTAATACCCGAAAGTCATTTTGAAGCTCTTGAATAAAATTCCAAGCTTACATTAGAAGACTTGTCAGGAGAAACCCTCTGACACTAGAAAATTATTTTAAATTTTTATTTTCTCTTATTTGAAGATCACAATTACATGAATAACTTGATTTCCCTCCCTCAGTTGTTATAGGTAATAGCATGCTTAATTGAAAGTGTTATTCTTACCTGTGCTGCAGACAGGAAAAGGTAGGTTCAGGGCTTCTTGGGCTCAAGGTCTATGTAGTCACTGAGGCCTATGTAGTCCACACTTAGAAGAACTCCAGGGGTACCTGGGTGGCTCAGTTGGTTAAGCATCCCACTCTTGATTTCGGCTCAGGTCATGATCCCATGGTTGTGAGATCAAGCTTCACGCTGGGCTCTGTGCTGGACATGAAGCCTGCTTAAGATTCTCTCTTTCCCTCTCTCTGGCCCTGCCTCTCCCTTTCTCTCTCTCTGAAAAAAAAAAAAAAAAAAAAAGAGCCCCATGCTGGGCCTAATGCTCTGCAGTTGCCATTTTAAAATTCTTTTTGGTTTTTAAGTTTTAATTCCAGTTAGTTAACATACAGGGTTATATTAGTTTCAGGTGTACAATACAGGATTCAACAATTCCATACAATACCTGGTGCTCATCACAAGTGCATGCCTTAATCTCCATCACCTATTTCACCCATCCCTCCAACCCCCTCCCCTCTGGTAACAATCAATTTATTCTCTATATACTTAAGAGTCTATTTCTTGGTTTGTCTCTCTTTCTCTCTCTCTCTCTTTTCCCTTTGCTCATTTGTTTTGTTTCTTAAATTCCACATATGAGTGAAATTGTATGATATTTGTCTTTTTCTGACTGACTTATTTCACTTAGGGTTACACTCTCTAGCTCCATCCATGTCATTGCCAAATAGCATGATTTAATTCTTTTTATGGCTGAATAGTACTCCTGTGTGTGTGTGTGTGTGTGTGTGTGTGTACCACGTCTTCTTTATCCATTCATCAGTCAGTGGACACTTGGGCTGCTTCCATATCTTGGCTATTGTATATAATGCTGCTATAAACGTAGAAATGTATGTATCCCTTTAAATCAGTGTTTTTGTATTCTTTGAGTAAATACCCAGTAGTGTGATTGCTGGATTGCCATCTTGAATTCTTTTTTTTCAATCCTTAAAAACAAATTTTTTTTTTTAAATTTGAGAACATACACATGAGCCGGGAAGAGGGGCAAAGGGAAAGACACAGAGAGAGAGAGAGAGAGAGAGAGAGAGAGAGAGAGAGAATCCCAAGCAGGCTTCACACATAACATGGAGCCCAACGCAGGGCTCAATCTCAAGACCCTGGGATCATGACCTGAGCTGAAATCAAGAGTCAGACACTTAATTGACTGAGCCATCCAGGCGTCCCTCTTTTTTTAATTCTTAATAATTTTTTAACCATATTTTCATATCACACTGGGTCCTACAAATTATCTAGCTGGTCTATAATTTGGGTTACTAATTCCAAAATGTGATGCTCTAGGCTAGTTGGGAGAACGGTTATATGAGTAAAGAAGCAGGATTGTCCTTTTATTCAAGATTCAATGTAGCTATTTTATACAAAATTTTCATAGTGATCTTGCCATGTAGCATTGCAATACTAACACTAGAATCCACAGTTTAAAGAGAACCTAGAGCACAAAATAGTTACATCCAAGTTTCAAACAGAAATCTTCACAAAGACGGATATAATTTTCTCATAAATATTTACAAGTTTCAAATTGCTGGATCTCAGTTACTCCATTTATCTTGGTGTTTCCTTGTGAATGAAGTCTATCCAGTGTCTATATCTTATTGAGAAAAATCTGTGAAGCTAATGCAGAAAGATGAATCAAGAATGCAAAAAAAAAAAAAAAAAAAGTTTCCATCCTGAGCCAAAGAATGAATCACTTGTGCATTCATATGTTATAGAAAATACAAATCCCTTTTTTTCCAGTTTTACAAGGCCAACACC
This sequence comes from Panthera uncia, assembly GCF_023721935.1. Taxonomy (NCBI): domain Eukaryota; kingdom Metazoa; phylum Chordata; class Mammalia; order Carnivora; family Felidae; genus Panthera; species Panthera uncia. Next base: position 91,402,295 of record NC_064809.1, on the reverse strand, counting down.
TATCAGAAACACTAATTCTTACGGTAACTGATTTAGACTAGGTCTCAAATGCCATAAAAAGGCTGTTCATGGAAGTGAACAAAGAATGTATTTGTATGTTTATCTGGGGATTCTTGCCAGAATCCATTCCAAATCAGCAAAGTAACATTTACTTTTACATTTGTGTTTTTGTGAATTTTATAAACCTTGAAGCTAACTGATTTTTGCTTGTAGAGATGTAAACTGTTATTAGGAGAGAAGACTGGGGATGTGACAGAACAGAAATATTTGTGCCTATTTATTAAACATGATTACCTTCCTCATCAGAAATCACCATAAGTCAGCTTTCTCAGAAGGCACTGGCATCCAATTCTGTGTTTCACTTCCTCCTGTCCTTAAGGCACCGAACAATGTCAGCATGTGGAAAGTACTCAGCCAACCTTCTCTTCACCCTGTCTCCAATTGTGGCCTCTCAGGGAACAAGCTCCTCCCTCCTGCTAATTTTTCACCCTTATCTTTCCTGATTGGGCAGCACCCCATGTAGCCAACTTTTCATATTCTCTCTTTCACACTTCCATTATAATTTACTTATTCTTGGTCCCACTTCTAATTTCCAAAATGAAAATAATCTAATTTCCATTTCAGGCTCATGTTTTGATGAATTGGTGTATTAACAAGGTAAAATTCTATTCTTCTGTCTGTTTTTTTTGTTTTGTTTTGTTTTGTTCTTACAATAATTATTTCAAGACAGTGGCCAATGGGGCACCTGGGTGGCTCAGTCTGTTGAGCATCCGACTTCAGCTCAGGTCATAATCTCGCAATTCATGAGTTCGAGCCCTGCATCGGGCTCTGTGCTGACAGCTCGGACAGAGCCTGGAGCCTGCTTCAGATTCTGTGTCTCCTTCTCTCTCTGCCCCTCCCCCACTTGTGCTCTGTCTCTATCAGAAATAAATAAAATAGTTTAAAAAAAGACAGTGGGCAATGGAGTGCTGTGAAAGTTGAAATTATGGTAGGCAAATGGGAGTTTGAAATATCTCTGAGTCTCATAATTCAGGTAACAGCCAATGGACAGGATTGGCTCTTTGTAAAAGATATTTAATCATTTCTTTATTCAATCATCAAACATGTGCTAAGGACTTAGCCTGTGCCAGGGCAAACAACATTGGACAAGATGATCAGGTCCCTATTCTCATGGAACTTACATTCTAGGCCTGTGGGGAGAGAGGATCATAAACAAATAATAAGGAAATATTTGGTAATGATAACTGCTATGATGAAAATAAGATATAGTGACATGAAGAGAAGTGACCACTGGGGCATAGGCTGGGGGCTACAGCCGTGGTCAAAGATGGCCTCCCTGAGGAGACGACATTGAAGTTGAGGCCTGGATGATAAGACAGATGACATGGATGGTCTAGAAAAAGAACATGTCAGACAAGGGGGAAGAGCTAATGCAAAGGCCCTAAGGTGGAAGGCAGCTCTGTGTGTTCAAGGGTATTGTAGCTAGAATGTAGGATTACCAAGGGAGATGAGGGGGGAGAGGTAGGCAAGGAGCAGTTTATGTGGAGTCTTAGAGGCCAGCAGGAGTTTTTGGGTTATGATTCTGAGTGTGAACAGGAGCCACTGGAGTGTGTTAAGCAAGGGGAATGACATGTTCTGCTTATATTTTTAAAACAGCCTTCTGGCATTTGGGTTGTAACTGCCAGAGGGGAAGCAGGGAGGGCAATTAGGACAGAGGTGACGGTGACTTGGGTCAGGATGGCACCAGTAGACGTGTCAGCAGCAGAGTCAGGATAATTTGGAGATAAGTCAACAGAATTTACTGATGCATTGCATATGGCAGTGAGGAAAGGAAAGAGAGGAGTCAAGGATGATTCCTAGGTTTAACTTTGAGTAACTGAATGTATCATAGTCATTTTCTGAGATGGAAAAGCTGGGAAGGGGTAGTTTGGTAAAACAGGTGGAAAGGGAGAAATCAAGAGTCAGATCTTTAAAAAAAGGTTGAGTTCAAGATGCCTATTAGACATGCGAGTAGAATTGCCAAGTGAGCATTTACACATGTAAGTCTGGAGCACAGAGGAGAGGTCAGGGATAAAAATTTAAATTTGGGGGTCATTGGCATATAGATGGAAGTTTAAGCCATAGGGCTGGATGAGATTGTCTAGAGAGAGGGTAAACAGAGAAGATGAGGAGTCAAGAACGCCACCACTTAGAGGATAAGAAGAGAAGTCAGCAAAGAAGCCACTGAGATTGAGAAGTGGCCATTGGAGGTCTTTGGCAACCTTGACAGAGCAGTTTCAGAGTGATAGGAACAGAGTGAGGAGACTGAAGAAATATATATGCCATACCCTTCAAGTTTGGGCAACACCCCTAAAGCTGTGCTGGCTAGGAGCATATAATGTTCTTAAAGTTTGTTTTGTTTTGTTTTGTTTTTCTAAACTATGTGGCACACGTAAAATATGCAACCAAAAAATGCTGTGAAGTTTTCATTGCCACCTACATAGCCCATAAATCTTGCAATGCCCTGAAAGAACTCCTAAATAACCAGCATTAATAATTTTATAGGGTAGTTCTCCAAGACATCATGAAGGAATAGCTAATAAAAGCAATTGTAAAAAGGCTAACAAAAATACAAAACATGACTGGGAATAACCTATGCCTGATAAATTTCTCTGTTGTAATACTAACAAAACTACCATATAAACACATGGGATTGACTTCTATGGTTAAGGCATTCATAGTATAACTAATCCCACAACAAGCAAAATATTTGTGTGGGGTTCTGACAGACTTATTTCACTAGTCACAAAGTGACATTTAATTCAACAACTGTTTTTGTTGAGCAGATGGTAAAGGGAAGGGGCTGTGATCACTGCTGACAGAGACACAAGGATGCGTCATAAGCAGGTCTTGCCTTGAAAAAGCTAGCAAGAACTCTCCTGTCACCAGGCGGCCACTACAATGGGGGCAGGCACTGAGTCTGTCTGGATTGCTATTATAACTCAACACCTAGACATAGAAGGCACTTGTTTTAGTCTGTTCAGGCTGTGATAACAAAATACCAAAATACCAGCTCACTTATAAACAGAAGTTTTTTCACAGTTCTGGAGAATGAGAAGTTCAGAATCACTGAGCTGGCAGATTTGGGGTTTGGTGAGAGCTTCCCGCTTCATAGACAGCTGTCTTGGGCTTGCTGTATCTGCAATTGTCAAAGTGGGTAGGGAGCTTTGTGGGGTCTCTATTATAAGAGCATTAACCACATTCATGAGGGCTCCACTCTCATGACCTAAGTACTTCCCAAAGACCCCATCTCTTGATATCCTCACCTTCTAAGGGGCCCACCCAGGAGCTCCCAGTAATTTATTTTTGCTTTTTTTCCTTTGCCTGAGAAGACCTATCTAGAAAAATGTTGCTGCAGCCAATGTCAGAGAAATTACTACCCATGCTCTCTTCTAGGACTTTTATGGTTTCAGGTCTCATGTTTGTATCCTTAACCCATTTTGAGTTTCTGTGAGATTTTTGACCACATAAGGAGATCCTTTAAAGAGAAAAGAGGGGCACCTGGGTGGCTCAGTCAGTTAAGCGTCTGCCTTCAGCTCAGGTCATGATCTCACCATTCTTGTGTTCCAGCCCTGCATCGGGCTCTCTGCTGTCTGGGTAGAGCCTGCTTAAGGTCCTCTGTCTGCCTCTCTCACTGCCCTTACCCCGCTCATGTGCATGTGTGTGCGTGGTCTCTCGCTCTCAAAAATAAATAAAAACTTGAAAAACCTGTAAACAAAATAATAAAGGGAAAAGAGAAAGGATATATATGCTGAAGAAGGCTCTTAATTGCCCAATCACATGAAGCATACTGCCTTGAGTTCTTATCTAACATTAAGCCAAATATTCTGTAGGGATAATGTGCATCAATGTCCTCGGCTGGGTCCCACAGTGACAACTTGCAGAGAAAGCTGTTTTCTATGAACTAGTACCTACCTCCCCTGTCTGACCTTATCTTCTTGAGAAATGGCAGTTTAGGTTAGGTCACCTGTAAATGTTGGATGAAGATGATCAACCATCCACCTTCAACAATCATGCAAATAGACTAGGATATAACACAGGTAGCAGAGCTGAAGCCTCGTTTTCTTCTGACCCATCTGTAAGCACAGAGGTGGACACGGGTAGCCACAAATGGTTTGCCTTCCTACCTACTTTGATGGGGAAACTGAGGCCGGCATCAAGGACACCTGCAGAATTAATTGACAAAATGGAACCTCTGTGGAATCTGTCCTGTCCACCCTCCTCCCAACCATTCAGAGACAGCAAAGCCCTTGGGAGGTGTGAAAAGACTATAAATAGGACAAACTGAGGAAAGAGACATCTCTCTCTTTCTCTCTCTTCTCCCTCTCTTCAGCTGGTGTCTCAGAAATGTCCCAGGTGTGTGTTCGGAAGAGGGGAGAGAAATGGAACCAGTTTCATGGGTGTGGGACCTGCACAGTCACTAGGGGCTCTTGCTTTCCCCATCTTGAAGTTCTTACCAATCTTTGAACAAGGAACCTCATATCTTCATTTTGCAGTGGGTCCCCCAAATTCTGTTCAGTCCCAGAGGTGGGAGCTGGTAAAAACTAGCTTGCAGGGCAAAGCAAGCTCAGGCCTGACTCCCACCTGGGCCTTACCCTGGTGCTGGTTGACCAGCTTTTGGTCAAGTTCTTTCTCCTCCCAAGTACATCTAATGTTAGATGAGAGGGACCTTGGACTCACTTGGACTCCACTGATGTGGATCTGAGGGAACAGAAGGTAACCGTTCTCTTCAACTGTGACATTTCTTTTTCTTTCTTTTTTTTTTTTTTAATTTTTAAGAGAGAGACAGAGAGCACGAGTGAGGGAGGGGCGGAGAGAGAAGGAGACACAGAATCCGAAGCAGGCTACAGGCTTTGAGCTGTCAGCACAGAACCCAAGGCAGGGCTCGAACCCACGGACCACAAGATCATGACCTGAGCCAAAGTCGGATGCTTAACTGACCCACCTACCCAGGCACCCCAAGTGATTTTCATTTATAATCTCACAACAATTCTAGAAAGAAAGGATTAGTGTTCTCATTTAACAGATGGGAAAAGGAGGCTCAGAGAGTTTAAGTTGCCTAAGGTCACACAGTTGGAAGTGGTTCCATCAGGTTGTCAGACCTTAAAGTCTAGTTCACAGAAGTAGAACCACCGGAAGTGATAGTGAGGGACTTGTTTTAAGAATTAGACCTTGATCGTGCTCTCTCTCTCTCTCAAAAATAAATAATAAACATTAAAAAATTGTTTTAAAGAATTAGACCTTGAAAGACTAATTATTGGAGCTCATTAAATGGTCTATGTAATGCTATGGCTTCTGCATCTGGTGCTGGGCCTGCAGTCTGCTGGGCAGATAGTTGGGGAAGAGAGTGGGAGAAAGCAAGGACAGCCTGGAGCCCTGTGGGGACCAGCTGGAACCCACACTAGTATCTGCCTGCCTCCAAACCTCCAACATCCATGTGAGGATGATTTCTAGGAGCAGTAGGCACATTTTTCTGGGGTAAACACACCACACCTGGCCCTGGGGTCACAGAGGCTGAAGGCAGAGATTCGGGAGGATCTCAGGAGCTGAGGGCCCAGCTACTGCCAACCCCAACCCGTGAGTCAGCAGGGGAAGCCACCATGTGCCTGGGTTGCTACTTGGGGGCTGGTACGCTGCCCTGACCCATACAAATCTGCATTCACTCCCTCTCCTAGTTGCTTTACTGTCCACTCCTGAAACTCAATATTTACAACATGAATATAGTACATAACATTGTGTGGTATCTTAATGCCCTCAGTGATTACTTCCATGCCAACCGCATTCTATAATTCTGAAGTGGAGAGGGGGAAGGGGCTTTGCCTAGGTCAGCTGTCTGATCTCATGCCTAGTTATTATAGGACTTCCCAAAAACTGTACTTGGGAGTGGCTGTCCCAGCTGCATTGGCTCTCCCAAAGCAGTGTTCCAAGCTTGCCACTCTCCCTGAATCTCCACGTGCTCACCAACCAGGAACCTATTCAAACCCCATACTTTTGGGGTTTTACACATTCATTACTTTATACATTCATGGTTGATTGAATCACTGCTCATTGGTTATTGATTCAACCTCCAAGCCCCCTCTCTGTTCCTCCAACCAAGGGGGTGGGGACTGAAAGTTCCAACCCTCTAATCTCGTGTTTGGTTCTCCCGGCAACTAGCCCCATCTTTAGGTGTAGTCCCCAAATCACTTCATTAACATAACAAGAGACACCTTTAAACTCTCAGCACTTAGGAATTTCCAAACGTTTTAGGAGCTCTGGGCCCCACTGGGGCTTATCAATAAAAGCACACAAAGAAACAACTATAGCAAGAAGACATTTTGACTATAAATACCAAGAGTTTGTGAGGACTGAGAGAGTGTTTGTTCTGGGCGAGGTGACACTTTTCTGATCTAAATCACTCTCCCGGGAGACCTTGAGGCAATTAGCTACTACCTGGTAAAAGCTACTCTTCTAACAGTGTCGAAAGCTGTGCTGTGGCCTGAGTACCAACTCGTATAAAAGTACACCTCGACTCCATTTAGGGGCGCCTGGTGGCTCAGTCGGTTAAGCGTCCGACTTTGGGTTAGGTCATGATCTCACGGTCCCTGGATTCGAGCCCCCCTTCATTGGGCCCTGTGCTGACAGCTCAGAGCCTGGAGCCTGCTTTGAATTCTGTCTCCCTCTCCCCGCCCCTCCCCTGCTTGCACTCGCGCTCTCTCTTTTTCTCTCTCTCTCAAAAGTAAACATTTAAAGGACTTTTTTAGAAAAAGTGTACCTCAACTACATGTGGACTTTATTCCCTTCTTCTCCCCTTGCCTGGACTTATGTGATTAATCTGTAACTGGTTTGGGGTATGTTGTGTCTTTGTTAGTTTGTTAAGACACATTATCCTGTATGCTACAGGTTGTGAAATTCCCACAGCAAACCTGTATTCATTGCTGACAAAGACAAACTCAGTCTCTGAGCATAATTTGCTTCCCAAAACAAAACAGCTACCATTATCTCACTATTGTTTCTGATGTGTGTGAAGAAATGTAATAAAAATTACATGAGCATGTAAAATAAAGCATACAATTGTCTCTGCCTGGATCTTCCATTTCTCCTTCGGGTTTCAAGTTACACAGACACACCTTCAAGAAGCCTTCCCTGACCTGCACTCAGGCCCACCCCAACCCAATTAGCACCTTCTGTTAGTCTGTGTCACAACATCCTGTAATTTCCTGGTTTGTAATGCATATCAAAAGAGTCATTGAGTGGTTGTTTATCACGGAGTCTTCCCCAATAGAATATGCACTCTATTAAAGTGAAGGCTGTTTCTCCTTTCCATCGTGGCGTTTGCAGTGCTTAGCATATTGCTAAATGTTCAATCAATTAATTACTGACACACTGAATGAATCAATTAATCACGAGAAGACAAGAGGGTTGTTTTGAAGGTTGTCTAACTATATTTATAATTTGATTTTGTGGAGTCCATTGTTGAGTGGACAAGATTTAGGCTGTTTTCAAAAGAAACACCGAAAAGTAAAGGATTAGATGGTGGTGTCTAAATATGGTGTCTCTTCTGATGAGGCCCCTAAATGTGGGGTGGAAGCTGGTGTTGGGTGGTGAAAAGAATTCTTGTGAGGCAGAACAAAGGGGCTAGAAGCTTATTGAATACACCTCAAGGGAGCAGCGGGCAGGACTCAAGAGAGGCTGTCTGCTATAAGGCCGTGGGTGGGGGCTGTTTTTAAAGGGGGAAGGTGAGGAAGTGTGGCAATGTACGAAATTTTCCCTTTTTTTGTTAACTGTGCCTGGTTATAAATAGCCCATTTGTTAGTTAGGCCCTTCAGATATTTTGAGGTGTGTTGCCTGAAGGGCCTGTGTTCAGCCAAGGGGTTGAGGTCACTTTGGGCTCTTCTGCCTTGATCAATTTCCCTTGCTCAAGCCTATTGTCTAAAAGTGGCCTCTATTGCTTCTTGGCCTTTTGGCTAAGATCAAATGTAGTATCTCTTCTTATCAGTTTAAAAGAGGCCACTACATAGATGAAACTCACAAGTTTCACTATATTCAAATAGTCTCTTCTTTGTCATTCTAGTATATATACATCTTTTTTTTTCCTTTCTTTCTCCTCACCCCCACCCCGTTTCTTTTCATGGCAGGTATGGGATATTAACAAAGTTGGGGGGGGGGTTGTTTCTCAAATATACAGGTATTTTATTTTATTTTATTCTATTTTATTTTAATTTTTAAGCTTATTTATTTAGAGAGAAAGAGCAGGGGAGAGGCAGAGAGAGAGAGGGGGAGAGAAAGGATCCCAAGCAGGCAGCTCGGTCAGCACAGAGCCCAATGCGGGCCTCGAACCCATAAACCGTGAGATCATGACCTGAGCCAAAGTCAGGAGTCAGACACTTAACCGACTGAGCCACTCAAGTGTCCCACAAATATACAGGTTTAAAAAAAAATAGTTAAAATATAGCTATTTCTTAACATTTAATACAAGTAGAGAAGTTAGAATTCAGTGATTACACTGTTTCCTGAGAGATAAGAGTATATTTATCATCTGCCCTTTTATCAGATGGTTTGATACCTACACAACCTAATGACCAATTAAATGCTAAATGTTACCATCTTGGCTTTGGAAATTTGCCTTATATTAAACCCGGGAAGCTTTCTCTGAAATCTATCATATACATGGAGTATAGCAGGAAAAGTGAGTACGACTTTTATATTCAAAGACCATGCTTTTAAGAGAAAAAGTCACTGTCCCAACAACTGCTCCCAGACAGTAAATTATCACAATTGATAAAGATCTATTCCACTGTTGGCAGTATGTTGGAAGAAGCTGGTATGTAGAAATAAAAGAGAAACAGAAACATATACTAGGCCTTGTGTTCCTTCCTGTTTTGGTCATTTTCACCAGGTGGTAATAATAATGACAGCAGTTTTAGTTTGGGGCTTATAACGCATTTACAATATGCCACTGTTGGTTATAAGCGCTTAGCTTATAGTAACTCATTTAATATATGCAATCCTGTGAATTCCCTATAACCCTGTAAGATCAATACCATGATTAGCCTCATCTTATAGATAAGGATGTGAAAACAGAAGTTAAGTAATATGCTCAAGGCCACATAGCAAGTGATAAAGGTAAGGTTTAAATTTGAGCAGTCTGGCTCCACAGACATAGCTTTTAGTAATTTACTATGTTGCTTATTATGTATAATATATTGATATTATATCCTTTCTAGAGTAACATTTATAAATCAGCAAGCATGTGCTAAGCACCGACCTAGATGCCATGGAGGAAACAAAAAAATATAACATGATTCTTCACTCACTCTAGAGGTATCTTTCTGAAATAAATTAAATTTCATACTTGTCTAGATTTTTCCTGACAGTGGTTCTCAAGTGGTATGTTAGGACATACTGGAGTGTTGGATCAAACTTTGATCTGATTAAAGTGTAATTCTGCTTCACTGTCAGTAGATATAGAAAATGTTGAGCAAGGAAGGTCATGCTATGTAGTGTAGAATGTGGCCAAAACCACCAAGAAGAAGATGTAAGTAAGAGTCAGAAAGTAATATCAAATTGGCTCCCAAGAAAGATCACAGGTTTCTGAGAACACATGATGCTCTCTACTGGAGAATTTGGCTCTTACAGAATGTAAGCTACATGAGGGCAAGGATTTGGCCTGTCTTGTTCACAGTTGTGATCCCTAGGCAATGTCCCAGTGCCTAGCACAGAGTAAGCAATAAATATTTCATAAAGGAATGAATGGATGAAAGGAAGAAACCAAGAGAGTGGGGCAGAGCTGCAAATGGGCTTACTCCCACAGTGATACATGAAAAAATGTGATAATGGCAGATGCCTTTACATTACAGTCATGCTATATATTGTCACACTCTTCCAGGAACTATGCTGTGCTTTTTAGTGATTTTAATAGTATTTTTCAATCCTTTCATTTCCGTTTTTTTTTAATGTTTATTTATTTATTCTGAGAGGAAACATGCATTAAGTGGGGGAAGAGCAGAGAGAGAGGGAGAGAGAATCCCAAGCAGGCTTCACACTGTCAGCACAGAGCATAATGTGGGGCTTGATTTCACAAACCGCGAGATCATGACCTGAGCCGAAACCAAGAGTTGGGTGCTTAATCAACTTAGCCACCCAGGTGCCCCCAATCCTTTTATTTCTTTTTGTGTGCCATCAAGAATTCTAGGATTTAGAATTTTATCATAAATTCTTTATGAATCTCCTAAAGGAATGCTAACATATTTATAGTTGCACATCCAAGATAAGAGAACTACTTTGCTTGGATTTTGATAGATACTATAGGTAGTATCTTATATAGATAGCTATATACATAGCATATAGAAAACGCAATCACCATTCCTACAGAAATGCTTATTAACAAGATGTGCAATTCTAAAAAAAAGTGTGGGGGGGGAACAAAACAAAAATATGTACAACACAGACTATAGAATTCTTGTCTTAAACAGGATGCTTGAGTTAAGCTGTGTTCTTTAAATTTCTGGGTCCCACTGTTTAGATATCACTCCTTGCTAGTCTAGAGGAAGGATCAAATCTTGGACTTTAATGGAAACCATCTAGCCTTTCACTAACAACTTCCATACCCTTGGCTAAAAATAATAATCTTTTATTATTTCTACTTTCAATCATAATGTCATTTCTTCTTTTGTGTTTATCAAGTACTAACAAATCCAATTTTGGTGGAGAGATAGATCTGATTCGGGGGAGCTACTTTGCAAGAGGTAGGTGTCGTGTGGAGAGGTACCAGAAGAGTCAGACTTCATATAAATACCCAATCCTTCTTAGATATATTGGAAGCAGCGGGCAGTGGAAAGAATCAGTGAGTGACATGAGTATAAGACATCATTTTACATGAGAAGTTTCAAGAAAATTTGTCTTTTTGAAGGCAATTTTTAGAGCAGCTTTCAGTTTACGATAAAAATGAGAAGGAGGGGGGCGCCTGGGTGGCGCAGTCGGTTAAGCGTCCGACTTCAGCCAGGTCACGATCTCACGGTCCGTGAGTTCGAGCCCCGCGTCAGGCTCTGGGCTGATGGCTCAGAGCCTGGAGCCTGTTTCCGATTCTGTGTCTCCCTCTCTCTCTGTCCCTCCCCTGTTCATGCTCTGTCTCTCTCTGTCCCAAAAATAAATAAACGTTGAAAAAAAAAAATTTTTTTTAAAAAAATGAGAAGGAGGTACAGAGATTTCCCATATACAGGTAACCCCTGCTTTTCAAAAATTTGTATCATAGCACTTTGCTTTTACAAAAGCCTTACATTAGTATGGTTCCAATTTTTACTTTTTCAGAAAAAGGTGAAAAGTAAAATTAGCCTTCAGTGTTTGCTTCGCAGCAAGCCATTATAGAGACAGGGTGCACCTCAAGCAGCAAGAGTGACCCCACCAAACTCACTGCATTCAGCATCTCTGCATCAAGGCTCCGTAGCTTTAAACTGTGTCTGTGAGCATCTATGCTTTATCTTGATTTATTTTGTGCATCCAGTAACAATATGTGTCCTAAGATATCAGAAAAGAGAGGTTATCTTTTGGGACTGAGAATGCTAAAAAAAAATCTTCCACTTAAGTTAACGGTAATTGTGTCTTGGCTTTATGCCATTTAGACTTATGGAAGTTCTCTTAAGAAATCCATACTCCCTACCCCTTCGTATGCATAGCCTCTCACATTATTAGCATCACTCACTAAAATGGGACATTTTTCATCAACGCTGAACCCATGTTGACCCATCATAATCACCCCAAGCCCATAGTTTATCTTAGGGTTCACTTATGTTGTTGTACATTCTGTGACTATGGACAAATGTATAATGACATATATCTATCACCATCACTGCCCTAAAAATCCTCTGTGCTCTGTCCATTCACAACCTTCCCATCTGGGCAACTACTGATCTTTTTATTGTCCCCATAGTTTTGCCTTTTCCAGAATGTCATGCAGTTGGACTCATATAGTATGTAGTCTTTTCAGATTGGCTTCTTTTTCTTAGTAATATGCACTTAAGGTTCATCCATATCTTATCATGGTTTAATACCTCATCTCTTTTTAGCAGTGTATATCATTCCATTGCTGGACTGTACCACCATCTATTTATCCATTCATTACTGAAGGACGTCTCAGTTGTTGTCAAGTTCGGCAATTATGAACAAAACTTTTGTAAACATCCTAGGGCAGGTTTTTGTGTGGACATAAATTCTCATCTCATTTGGGTAAGTATTAAGGAGCAGGATTGCTGGATTGTATGGTAAGAATTTGTTTAGTTTTGTAGGAAACTGCCAAACTGTCTTCCAAAGTGGCTCTACCATTTTGCATTTCCATCAGCAGTTCCTGTTGTTCCACAGCATTTGGTGTTTCACCAGCATTTGGTGTTTCAGAATTTCAGATGTTGGCTATTCTGATAGGTGTATAGTGGTATCTTATTGTTATTTTCATTTTCATTTCCCTGATGACATATGATGGGGGAGCATCTTTTCATACACTTATTTGCTATCTGTAGATCTTCTTTGGAGAAGTGTCTCTTAAGGTCTTTGGCCCATTTTTCAATTGGTCCATTTTCTTATTGTTGAGTTTTAGGAGTTCTTTGTATGTTTTGGGTAACAGTCCTTTATTGGATGTGTATTTGCAAATAATTTCTTTCAGCCCGTGGCTTGTCTTCTAGTTCTCTTGATATTGTCTTTTTGCCAAATAAAAGTTTTTCATTTTAATTAAGTCCACCTTTTCTTTTTTCTTTCTTTCTTTTTTTTTTTTCATGATTCCTGTCTTTGGTGTCGTATCTCAAAAGGTATCACCACACCTAAGATCATCTAGGCTTTCTTCTATGTTATCTTCTAGGAGCTTTATAGCCTTGTAAGTGTTACATTTAGGTTTATGACCCATTTTGAATGAATTTTTGTAAAGGGTGTAAGGTGTCCAGATCCATGTTTTTTAAAGACAGTTTTATATCTCCTTCCTGATTGTATGCCTTTGCTTTTTTTTTTTTCCCCCTCCTTATTGCATTAGCAAGGACTTCTAGTATAATGTTGAAAATGAGTAGTGGGAGGGGATATCCTTGCCTTGTTCCTCATCTTAGTAAAAACTCTTTGAGTTTCTCACCATTGAGAATGATGTGTTATAGGCTTTTTTGTAGATAGTCTTTATCAAGTTGAGAAAGTTTCCCTCTATTCCTAGTTTACTGAAACTTTTTATCATGGATGGGTGTTGGATTTTGTCAAATGCTTTTTCTGCATCTATTGATATGATCATGTGGTTTTTCTTTTTTTAGTCCCTTGATGTGATGGATTACATTAATTGATTTTTGAATGTTCAATTAGGCTTGCCTAACAAGGATAAATCCTATTGATCATGACATATAATTCTTTTCATACTTCTTTGGATTTGATCTAATAATATTTGTTGAGTATTTCTGCATCTATATTCATGAAAGAGATTGACCTATAGTGTTCTTCAATGTCTTTAACCTCATAGAATGAGTTAGGAAGTGTTCCCTCCGCTTCTATCCTTTGAAAGAGTTTGTAGAGAATTGGTATAATTTCTTCTTTAAATGTTTGGTAGAATTCATGGCTAAACCCACTTGGGCCCACTTACTATTTCGGAAGGTTATTAATTATCAATTTGATTTCTTTAATAGACACAAGCTAAAAATTGTCTTTAAAAAAAGAAATTAAGGTATTAGCTTGTAGAAAATTAGTAAGATTATAATAATTTCTGTTTTGTAAAGAAGACAGCACCAAAGGTTATAGGTTATTGTACTATATGACATTAATCAGATTTATATTTAATTTAGCAGTAATTTAGAATGACTTCAGTATTTTTTTATACTGATGTATACACATTATTTCTCTTATCTTCTTTTAAGTGTATTTATTTTGAGAGAGAGGAGAGAAGGAGTGGAGGAGGGGCAGAGAGAGAGAATCCCAAGCAAGCCCCCTCTGCAAGTGTGGAGCCCAATGCTGGGCCTGATCCCAGGAACCATGAGATCATGGTGTGAGCCAAAATCAAGAGTCAGACACTTAACCAACGGAGCCACTCAGATGTCCTTCTCTTACCTTTCTTTAAATCAGCTTTGTTTACTGCTGGTTTTCTCAATAGTGAGTTAAAAACTTGACTTGTGTCTAACTGTATTTGTGTGAGAATTATTTTTTAACATTTTGAAATTATACTTTTGGCATTTTCTAGGAATACAACTTGGCCGCATATTTACACATCTTAAAAATGTACATGCTCTTTTACCTAGCAATTGCTTATCTAAGTATTGACCCTAAGAAGATAAGGATGTGCTCAAAGATTTAGCTCTAAGAATGTTTTTGAGTGTGCTTTATATAATAGTGAAATAGAAACAACTATGCAACATTAGAGGACCGCTTGATACCTAAATTTATTTTAAGAATGGTTTTTTCTGGGTAAGTGGAACTTGTAGGTTTCAAAATTTTCTTTTATGTTGTTCATATTTTCTTATGAAACTTTTGAAAGAAGAAAAAAAAAGCTTAAAGATCACAAAGTCTAGTTACACTTCTCTTCTCATTCTTGTTGACCTCAGTTGAGGTATTTAGCCCCTAGCTATAGTTTTTCTGTTCCAATTCCTGCCACTAACCCAGGGGACTTCAGCGTCTTTGAACAACACTGATCTACCATCCCTGCTTTTCAATTCCTTCATATCCCATTTCCAGTGCCTTCTTCAGTTCTGTAATTTAGTCCAAAGAAATCTTTTTTTTTAATATTTTTAAATGTTTATTTATTTTTGAAAGAGAGAGACAGAGTGTAAGCAGGGGAGGGGCAGAGAGAAGAGGGAAACACAGTATCCGAAGCAGGCTCCAGGCCCCTAGCTGGGGCTCCAACCGACAAACCATGTGTGAGATCATGACCTGAGCGAAAGTTGGATGCTTAACCGACTGAGCCACCTAGGTGCCCACAGTCCAAAGAAATTTTAGATACTGTGTTCATTCAGAACTATTCACCTCTGATGTTCCTGTGTTTCTTGCTCTGGTCTGCTTTTAGATAAAAATGTCTTGTTTTTCTGATTAAAAGAAGTAACACATGTTTGCTAGAAAATTCTTTCAGAAAATACAAAGATGCAAAAGAGAGAATCAAAACACTGCAATCGAGGGCATACCACACGGCATTTTTGTAACCTTTTCAACTTTTTGTTAGGAATAGTTTTTTTGTTTATTTTCTGAGATGGGATCTTACTATACATTTTGCTTTTATAATCTGATTTTTGCCACTCAGTGATTTATCTTCACATGCCAATAAACACAGATCTACATCACCATTATTATGGCTCAAAAATAATTTATATTATGACTATAATATTCTTTATCTAGGCCAGGGTGTCACAACCTCAGCACTATTGACATTTGAGCCAGATAATTTATTGAAAGCGTTGTACCGTGCATCATAGGATGTTTTACAGCATCCCTGCCCTCTACTTGCTAGATGCCAGTAGACTAGCCCCCTAGTCATGATGGTCAAAGATGTTTCCAGCTATTGCCAAATGCCTTCTGTGGGCAATATTGCTGCAGTTGAGAACCACTAATATAATCAATCTGCTATGATTTGACATTTCATTTACCTACTTTTTCATAATTAAAAACAGTGGTGCTAATAAAGATCCTAACATATATAAACTCAGCACTTCTTCGAATTACCTGTATAGCTTAAATTCCTAGAAAGGAAAAACATACTTTTTTTTTTAGTTTATTTATTTATTTTTTACTTTTTAAAAATGTATATTTTTTAATCTTTATTTTTGAGAGAGAGAGAGAGACAGAGAGAGAGAGAGACAGAGCTCAAGCAGGGGAGAGGCAGAGAGAGAGGGAGACACAGAATCTGAAGCAGACTTCAGGCTGTCAGCACAGAGCCTGACGCAGGGCTCGAACTCACCAACCGCGAGATCATGACCGGAGTCGAGGTGGGACACTTAACCCATTGAGCCACCTAGGCGCCCCTATTTTTTTATGTTTTAGACAGAGGGAGAGAGCAAGTACACAAGCAGGGGAGGGGAAGAGAGAGGGAAAGAGAGATTCCCAATCAGGTTCTGTGCTATCAGCACAGAGCCCAACATGGAGCTCAAACTCACGAACTGGGAACTCAGGACTTGTGCCGAAATTAAGAGTCAGACACCTAACCGACTGAGCCACCTAGGCGTCCCAGGAATAACATATTTTAATGTTGATGTCTATTGCCAGATAGTCCTCCAGAAGGGTTGTATCAATTTATAGTACCATTTAAACAGCAAAAATGACATTTCCTCAGATTTTGTCCAAGAACTATTAATCTTTTAACTCTCTGTTAGTGATGGGACACCTGGAGGGCTCAGTCAGTTAAGCAGCCGACTCTTGATTTACCCTCAGGTCATGAACTCACGGTCGTGAGTTCAAGCCCTGCATCAGGCTTTGTGCTCACAGCACAGAGCCTGCTTCAGATCCTCTGCCTCCCTCTTTCTTCCCCTACCCCGCTCACACTCTCTCTCTCCCATTCTCTCTTTCTCAAAAATAAATAAACATTAAATCTTAGTGAAAAGTAAAACATAATACTACTTTGCCCTTTTAATTTGTAAATTATTTGATTTGCTAAGCAGGTTAGTAACTTTCACTATGTTTATTGGCCGTTTGTATTACTGCTTTTGTGAGCTGCAAATTAAATGTCTTTTGTCCACTCTTGATTTTGTAAGAGCTAATAATTATTTCTTCCAGTTTGTAATTTTTCTGGTAACATTATGTGAGTTTTCCTTTACAGAAAGTATACATTTTTTATGTTGTCAAATTATCAGTCTTTTTATTGTGGTTTTACTGTTAGTGATGTCATGCTTAGAAAGATCACCTCTGGGGGCACCTGGGTGGCTCAGTCAGTTGAACGACCGATTCTTGATTTCAGCTCAGGTCTTGACCTTGTGGTTCTCAAGATAGAGCCCTCGGGGTGGAGGGGGCACTACGCTGACAGCACAGAGCCTGCTTGGGATTCTCTCCTCTCTCTGCCCCTCCTCCTGTTTCATGAGTTGGAGACCCATATAGGGCTCCCCGCTGGCCGCTCAGAGCCCGCTTGGGATTCTCTCTCTCCCTCTCTCTCTCTGCCCCTCCCCTGCTCATGCTGTCTCTGTCTCTCTCAAAAATAAATAAACTTAAAAAAAATCCACTCAAAACCCCAACAATGTCGTATTAAGATTTTCCAACTCTTAGAAATCTGGTTTCTTTTTTTTTTGTTTTTTGTTTGTTTTTTGAGGAAGGGAGATCACGCACTCAGACACATGCATGGGGGAGGGGCAGAGAGAATCCCAAGTAGGTTCCACTCCCAGTGATGAGCCAGAGGCGGGTTCCATCCCACAACTGTGAGATCATGACCTGAGCCAAAATCAAGAGTCAGGGGTTTAACAGACTGAGCCCCCCAGGTGCCCCAGAGTCTATTTAAAGACTTAAAAATCAAACTAGATTACTGAATAAACACCTCACAGTTCTTATAATGCGCCTGCCAACTTCAGTTAGGTAGTGATAAGTATTATTTCCATTTTACAGACCGGGAAACTAAGGCACAGTGGGTTGACACAACCTCTGAGAGTCAGGGCAAGTGATTGGGACCCAAATTGTGCGCTGGCTTACAGTCTTAGGTTTTGCGTGTCTCCGCCCTGCGGCCTGGGAATCACAGGAGGCCTCATTGTTCCTAAGAGCCCGATTCTACAATAGTATCTCTATCTGCAACAAAGAAGAGGCAGGCAAATCAATGCCGGTTTTCAGTTCCTGACCGCATATTTGATTCACTCAAGGCACTTTTAGAAAATATCCTTTCCAGGGCCTTTCCGAGA
Organism: Panthera uncia; assembly: GCF_023721935.1. Taxonomy (NCBI): domain Eukaryota; kingdom Metazoa; phylum Chordata; class Mammalia; order Carnivora; family Felidae; genus Panthera; species Panthera uncia. Next base: position 91,384,467 of record NC_064809.1, on the reverse strand, counting down.
GAAATTCTGTCCAATTAGTCTTGAGTGAGGCACTACTATTAGTTAAAGAGGTTTAACACATTAGTTAAACATTAGTTTAACACATTAGTTAAAGATAGTTTAACACATCTGTTAAAGAGGAACGTTATTCCCAACTCAGTGGTTTTCAAGCTTTTTGTATTCGCTGGACCCCTGACACCAATCTCCAATTACTTTCAAAGGTAATGTGTGGCAGGTGTGTGAGGTCTTTGCCCACACCACGAACCACCTGTCGGTTTTGGTGAACTCTTTGTTATCCCTAGTGCAAATGTAGACCACCCTGTTCTTCCAGAGAGAAGCATTTTAGGAAGAGGGGACTGAACTTGGCCTAGGGAGTAATGGTGAAGGGAGTGGTGGATTTACAAATAATGGCTTTGCTTCCTTCCACGTGATGTCCAGTTGTAAATTTCACGTAGTCAATCTCCTCCACCAAATAACTTGTCGGAAATTTTCTTGTACTCTACACTTGGCAGTTTAAAACTTGTACACACCTGCGTTCTTCTGTCTTCAATTCCCACGCATCCCTCAGTCCTCAAAGCTATGGCACAGCTGGGAGCGCGGCCCCCTAGGGCTCACGCAGTAGAGGCCGGTAAGAGCCACGTGGAGCTCTGGCCACATCCCTTGGGCCACGGGCCCAGCTCTTAAGGGCTGCAACTCACAGCAGCAGGAGGCAGCCAACCGCCCGCGTGCCCCTCGTTGGAGCCGTGGCCCATGAGAGGACACGCTTCCAATCCAGGACGCTGGTAAAACCTGGGACCGCGACAGGCGACTTGGCTTTTCGCCGCGCTCCACCGCCCACCGGCACGTGCCGACGCAGCCCCGGAACCCCGAAGCGCGCCAGCCCCGGTTTGCCCAGGTGCGAAGGGCGCTGAGCCTCCCGGGCCGCGCCTCTCGGCCCCGCCCAGGAGGGACCCGCGCGGCTCCTGAGTGGGCCGGCGGGACGTCAGTCAGGCCTCGGGGGCGGGGCCCGGGTTGCGCCCGTCCCCCGGCCGGCTATAATGTCTGGCCCCGAGTGCCTGCCGGCGGCGGGTGGAGGTGCGCGCCTGGGCAGGGGTGAGGTTCAGGGCGTGCGGAGCCCCGCGCAGCTGCCGCAGCTGCCGGCCGGCCGGCGACGACTCCGGAAGGAGAGGGAGAGAAGGAGAGGGAGGGGCGGGAGGCGGCGGCGGCGGGATGGAGGGCACTCGGGGCTGCCCGTGCTCAGTTTGCACCAACTCCCGAAGGTGCTGCTTCCAACTTTTACCTCCTTGGAAGCCGGGAGCCGTAGTGTCAGGAGCCTTGACATTAAGCGTGCTGATCCGAGCTAGTGACGCCCACAACCTCTCCCCCTCACCCCTCCCCCCCCTTTTAATCTGTTCTCAGCTTTGTTATTTTTATTCATCTCTAGAAAATGGACTTCGCCCGCCTCTGGCTGGGGCTGCTGCTGCCTTCGGTAGCTGCGCTGGATTTCGGCTACCACCACCAGAAGGGGATGGAAGAGTTTTTGAAGAATGTGGCCCAAAACTACAGTTCTATCACTCGCTTACACAGTATTGGGAAATCTGTGAAAGGTAGGGTCCATCTCGTGCGCTTTCCCAAACTCCCGGTCCTCGCTTTCATTCATTAAATCTGCCTTAGCTTCCTGTCCCCTTGCCCTGAAGCTGCTCAGGGGAGCTCCAAGCGGGTAGACCGGTGCCTTGCGTGTTGGTCGTTTTCTGCTTTTGTGTGTTGTGTTGTCTTGTGTTATTTTGTCAACGCAGTAGTAGGAAGACCTGAATTTTACCAAACGTCTCTGCTGTCATTCAGTGTCATTGCGTCCTACGCGTTAACGGCGTTCTTTTTGCGCTCTTGCGCTGGTTGCTTGGGATGTGTATTTTTTTTTTTTTCTTGGTAGATAAACTTCTGTTAGGAAAGTCTCCGTTTAGCCATCGCGGCTTTCCCTTTTTGTTGGCTTCTTTAAATATGATTTGGACTGTTAGTATCATTTTTTTTTCCAGTCTCTTTTAAGCTAACCTAATTTCTGTTGGTGAGATTTCTGTCATTCGTAATTAGCCCTGTGACTTAAAATGATGCAGAAATATCATTTCTGTAAGTTTCTTTTAATGTTAAAAGTAGGTAAGATTTGTGTCATGTGTAATTAGCCCAATGGCTTAAAGTTATGCAAAAAAAAAAAAAAAAATGGCTCTGACACCGATCAGAGACTGTTTTAAAATTATCCATTTGAATAAAACGATTGCTGGTTAATAAACGTTAGCAATGATTGGGACAGGCATTTTCACGTTTATCATTTAATTAATTTAGAAACTATATTAAATATAAATATATAACTACATATTAAACCTCATTTTTATAGACAGGAAATTTAAATCAGAGATATTATTTTGCTCAAGGTCACCAGGTGGTAGATTTTATAACCAGGATTGGCATTCAGATTGTTCTACTTAAAGGCTTAGATATTTTGGGGAGAAGGCAAATACTTTTAACAAACATTATTTCTTAATCTTTTTATTTTGGTACCCCTAAAGAGATTACCTGAAAGTTTAATGCTTAAATAAAAAGTTTTGTCAGGTGTATGCAGTTTGGATCTCCACTCTTTACAAGGTGTGTTGAAACTCTACCTAGATTTTAGCTCTGAGCGTTTGAGCCAAGGAGTGTCTTTTAATTACCATATTTTCAATCATTAAAAAAAAAAAAAGTCATGTTTTTTATATTAAAGAAGACATGGTATACAAATTTACTTATCCGCAATGCAAAATAAAGATCCTGGGTCATGTGCGTAATGGTACCTTTGTTTTCAAACAACATTGCCAAAGAGTTGGTGCCAGGATTACTCTATATTGCTCTATAATCCAAAATTACAGATGTTGGATGTGTGAGAAATCATATCTTGAATCAGCATACGTACTCAGCCTTTTGAAATCCTTTTCCCTTAGGGCTAGAGAAAAGAGCAGTTTTAAAAGATCTAAGAATACTCATTATATTAATAAAGCAAATACAGAACCTAACTATCTTGAGTTATTGTTCAGTCATCATTTAAACCACAAGGTGATGAGAGTGTTAATTAATTCTAAGTACTAAGTGATTTGGCAGGTTTTTATGTTTTTGAGCACAAAGTGCTTTGAAGGAAAATTGGGGAATCTCCTTAACGTGAACCAGCTCTTCTGATCATTTCACATGGTATCAGACCACAGTAACAGTGAAAGCCAGGAGGCTTAATTTTACTTTGTATGCACCCTTGTGGCTAAAGGACTGAGAAGTTATCATGTAAAAATAAAATCTGACACTAGTGTTCACATGTGTTGAACATAATGTTGTGAATAATAACTCAGATTAGGAAAAAGCTTGCAAGTGGTGGGTTACAACTCTACACTGTATCACTGCCTGTTGTCATGAACGTTGAACACCAGCGCTCCTTTCTTGGTACTCTTTTCACTAGACTAGGCAATTTTCCCAGCTGTCTGCCCTCTGGTGTAGGATAAACTTTGCTTTGCAAATGGCATTTACAGTATGTGCTATTTGTTTATTTATTTAGAACATGGGCAGCCTACCTAGGAGAGAAAGTAGCATTCCTACCTGGTCAAATACATTTTCAGTTTTTGTAAATGCACATCACATCTATTTTTGTTGTAATCATGGATTCTATTCTGCTTTTTTCCTCAATTCACATTATCTCATTCCATATTTCTATGAATTGACAAGGTCTACGGATGTAAATTGGTTATTATATAGTATTTCATCCTCTTGGTTATGAGTTTTCTTAGTCCTTCACCTCTTTAAAAGGATTGATGCCATGATGATTACCTTCCATTATAATTGGTGATTTTTTTTTTCAATTTTTTATTTTGAAATGTTTGAAACCCACACAAAAGTTGAGCACACATCTACCCTTCACCCGCATTCAGCCATAGTGGACTGACCATATTTCTGTTGAGCTTTTGGAGGAAACCCCATTACCTAATGACCTAGTAAAATCTTAAGTGAAACAAGAGAAGCAACTCAAAACACTGACAACGGACTTGAGGAAAATTCAGAAAGGTACAATATTCACTGGTTTATTCATTCATTCCTCCATTTAGTTAAGCCAACCTACTACCATCACCCCCCCCCCCCCCCTTTTTTTTTCACTCCTAACCCCCTCTGTCTTAATATGATGCTGGCACATATTCAGTAATTTATGTTTGTTTAGTGAATTGAATGTTTGCTGAGTGAAAGTTGTCTGAAGCAAGCAAAGCTGTGTGCCACTCACGGCCTGCCATTAGGTAGCACCTTTTAAAGGTCAAATGTATTTATTGTGGATTTCCCCAATGAGTCTTTCCATACCC